>NC_038247.2:29440524-29791078 GCF_000004515.6 Glycine max
CCCTGTTTGACTTTTCCGGGTCCACTGGGTGTCTTTGTGGGTGCGATCCCTGCAAACAATAGATGGTATCAGAAATCAGTTGAACCATATGCATACTTACCCATGTCGGGACGACACAGACCAACTGATACTTTTGCAGGGGGAGATTGGCATTGCGGTCGCTGGGCAAAATGTTGCTAAGTAGCAATGTCATCTATATCTGTGTAAGAGTGGTCATGTTGGTGCGCATGATCTGCACTCGTCTCTTTGCAGCGGCACGGGTGAAATCTTGCCCCGGTATGCATAGTAGCTGTGTGATAGCCTCCCTCTCTGGTTGTGCTCGCACAGTTGGCCCTCCTCCAATATCAGGGGGTGGCCCAGGAACCGTTAAAAGGAAACTACTGGTCCCTTAACCGGGAGTGCAAGTCTCGGTTAAGAATTTAAGGATAGAGGACCTTAAATTATCTTAAGGTGTGGATATGGAGCCCACTAAAAGTGAGGACGCGTAGCCCTCTAAAGGCGAGGGCGTGTAGCCTTCTGAAGTTCAGGACGTGTCGCCTTTTGAAGGCGAGGGAGTGTAGTCCTATGATGGCGAGGACATGCAATACTCTAAAGGTGAGGACGTGTAGTCCTTTGAAGGTGAGGGTGTGTAGCCCTACAAAGGTGAAGGTACATGACCCTTTGAAGGCGAGGACGTGTAGTCCTCCGAAGGCGAGGACGTGTAGTCCTCTGAAGGTGAGGGCGTGCAGCCCTCTGTTGGCGTGGACGTGTAGTCCTCCAAAGGTGAGGGCGTGTAGCCCTACAAAGGTGAGGACATGCAGTCCTCTGATGGCGAGGGCGTGTAGCCCTCTGAAGGTGAGGACATGCAGTCCTCTGAAGGTGAGGACATGCAGTCCTCTAATGGCGAGGGCGTGTAGCCCTCTGAAGGTGAGGACATGTAGTCCTCTAAAGGTGAGGGCGTGTAGCCCAACGAAGGTGAGGACATGCAGTCCTCTGAAGGTGAGAACATGCAGTCCTCTGAAGGTGAGGGCGTGTAGCCCTCTGAAGGTGAGGACGTGTGGTCCTCTAAAGGTGAGGGCGTGTAGCCCTACGAAGGTGAGGACATGCAGTCCTCTGATGGCGAGGGCGTGTAGCCCTCTGAAAGTGAGGACTTGTGGTCCTCTAAAGGTGAGGGCGTGTAGTCCTATCAAGGTGAGGACGTGCAGTCCTTTGAAGGCGAGGACGTGTAGTCCTCTGGAGGTGAGGGCGTGCAGCCCTCTGATGGTGAGGACGTGTAGTCCTCTCAAGGCGAGGGCGTGTAGCCCTCTAAAAGTGAGGACGTGTGGTCCTCTAAAGGTGAGGGCGTGTAGCCCTACGAAGGTGAGGACATGCAGTCCTCTGATGGCGAGGGCGTGTAGCCCTCTGAAGGTGAGGACATGCAGTCCTCTGAAGGTGAGGACATGCAGTCCTCTGATGGCGAGGGCGTGTAGCCCTCTGAAGGTGAGGATGTGTAGCCCTCTGATGGTGAGGACGTGTAGTCCTCTCAAGGCGAGGACGTGTAGTCCCCTCAACGGTGAAGGTAACTAGTACCCAAGGTGAGGGCGTGTAGCCCTCTCAAGGCGAGGACATGTAGTCCTCTAGAGGTGAGGGCGTGCAGCCCTCTGAAGGCGAGGACGTGTAGTCCTCTAAAGGTGAGGGCGTGTAGCCCTACGAAGGTGAGGACGTGTAGTCCTCTCAAGGCGAGGACGTGTAGTCCTCTAAAGGTGATAGGTACAAGTACCCAAGGGTCCACCCTTATGAGAAAGCAAGAGATCGACTCATCGAGAGGGCCGGTCATCCCAAATCCACAAGATTTGGACCTTAGATGTAGGAAATCTATGCAGTTAACATGATTTTTAGGGATGCAGATGCATGCAACCTTTGTCGTGAAATTTGGTAAATGCAGACTTCATATGAAACAATGCAATGTAATGGAAAGTTGTACAATGTTCATGACATTCTTTCCCTATTTTGATTTTGATTTCGATTTAATTTTTTTGGAAAACACAGATTGACTGTCCTTTTGAAAGAGGTGATAATTCATGCAACCTCATCCTATCTTTTTGCAAATCTCTCCGGGAACTCCCTCAGAGTGTGTGTTCTGTTTGATCTAGTCATTTGACCATTTTGGAGTGACGGCAATGGAGTCGTTTGATGTTTAATCAATCCATTGAAATGTTAGGGTTTGTCCCTTTTTTTTTTTTTGTTGAAAACATCGATGGGTGACTTTTGATCGGCCCCTATGTTCACTTGAGGCTCATGCACGGTGCCCCTCATTGCCCCAGTGTAAGGCTTTGAGGTACCAATCGTTGTCTTTCGTCATGACCTTGTAGGAGGGAACCTATTGGGTGAGAACTTCTAATCTGCCCCTAGGTTCACTTGAGGCTCATGCACGATGCCCCTCATTGCCCCAGTGTAAGGCTTTGAGGTACCAATCGTTGTCTTGTTTTCATAGCCTCGTAGTGAGGAAGAATGAAAGAAGCAGTTGATTCTTGCAAAAAGAATTTTCCAAGGACGAGAAATAGTTGAAGGATTTTTTCAGTTGATGGATTAAGTCAAATGACTCCTATGCAGAAGCAAGATGTTTTGATGTTTTGATGATGCCGAAGGATCAAGTGCTTCTAAGTTTTATTCGAGACAAGAATCCAAGAAAATCAAGATATATGATCAAGTTGACCTCTAGAATCTTAGGAAGAAATTTCCATATTGAAAAACAAAAGGTTTGACCAAAGAATTCTATCATTTCAAATTGAGATTTGCTCTCTGGTAATCGATTACCAGCAGTTGAAAATGTTTTAATTCAAATTTTTAAAACCTGTAATCGATTACATAAGTCTTGTAATTGATTACCAGAGGGGATTTTCAGAAAATAATTTCCAAGAGACATATCTATTCAAATGTTTTATGAACGGCCATTCAAATGTTTTAAAGAGAGTTTTCATTGCCCAAACAGTTTTATCCTCTCGAAAGATCAAGAGTTTTTCTGAACTGAAATGTCTTATCCTCTCAAAAAGATTCCTTGGTCAACCACTTGCATATTCAATAAGGAATTTTTGATTGATCTTCATTTTACAATCTACCTCTTTTAAGAGAGATCTCTTCTTCTCTTCTTCTTATTTCTGAAAAGGGATTAAGAGACCGTGGGTCTCTTGTTGTAGAGGATTCCTGAACACAAGGGAGGGGTTGTCCTTGTGTGGTTCAGACTTTGTAAAAGGAGTTTTACAAAGAGAGTGGAAAATCTCAAGTGGGTTTCTTGAGGACTGGACATAGGCGCGGGAAGTGGCCGAACCAGTATAAATCAAGCTTGCATTCCTCTCTTCCTTTAAACTTCTTTTATTGCTATTTATCTTTTGCTTTAAAGAAGTTTATTTTGATTTGTCTTTTGAGTAATTGATGTTAAGGGTGCATTGTTAATCCAAAAAGAAAGAGTGATAGTTCAATTGGGGAATAGTCTTTGCATCTTAATTCAACCCCACTTTTTCTTAAGGTAACTGAGGCCATTTGTCCAACATCCTATTCTTGATAACTCACTTCTCTCTAAAAAGACAAAATGAGGTCACATGAACGTCTATATTTTTACTTGAAAACACAGTCAATCAAATGCCTTTTTATTTTTTATTTTGAAACTTATTTTTTTTTTTGAAACTTATTTGTTTTTTACTCGTTGTTTTATGACACCCCCACCAACGTGCAAGATGAGTAATCTCTGATTGAACAGTCTTGGAAGTCAACACTCAGGAGCGCAGGTTGCTTGAGCAAATAGACCAATAGCTTGCACCCACATTCCGGTGAAAGTTGAATAAGC
Organism: Glycine max; assembly: GCF_000004515.6. Taxonomy (NCBI): domain Eukaryota; kingdom Viridiplantae; phylum Streptophyta; class Magnoliopsida; order Fabales; family Fabaceae; genus Glycine; species Glycine max. The sequence goes on from NC_038247.2 coordinate 29,444,327, forward strand.
AAAGATGTGTTCGTGAGAGGATGAGAGAGACAAGGATGTCCATTTTATCCATATCATTTAGCATTGTAACTGTGGTTTATGGCATGAACTTGAAAATCCTGATGAGTCATAACAACAGCTTCCAGAATTGCCCCATGTATGGTGTTGCTTGTCAATGTTATGATTCAACAAGCGATTCTCCTCAAATTTCAGCCAGCCCGTATCAATTAGACCTTGCACCTTATGCTTCAGAGCCCTACAATGCTCAATGGAATGCCCTGGGGCTCCTCCATGATAAGCACACGTTGCATTCGAGTCGTATCCTCAGAAAAATGGAGGTTGAGGAACCTTGGTTGGGGTTATGGCTACCATTGAATTATTGAGTGGATATGGGATCAAGTTTAGCATATGACAACGGAATTTGGGGTGAACCTTATAGGCTTTTTGCTGCAAAATTCCTTTTGGCTGGTGTTTTTTTTTTTTTTTGGTTTGTGCTAAAGGTGGTCTTCGTCATTGGAAGTGCGGTAGACAGGCTTTGTGGTTGATTTAGGGATGGCCTTTGTGGATAACTGGGCGGTGGGTAAGGAGAAGGTTTGTTATTGGCTGAGTAATGACATTGTTGGGTTGGTGGGAAACTTGGCCGTACAGGAATGGCAGTCACAGCATGGGTTTCTCCCTCATCCTCACCCTCTTTATTTGCCCCAGTTTTCTCATTCGTCCAAGCAGGATGATTAAATTTGTTTCTTTTCAGATCCACTTCGATCTTTTTGCTGGCGAAGACCAAATCTGTAAAACTTAAAGGTGTGTAACCCACCATTTTTCCATAGTAGAACACCGGTCACGTGTCTACTATCATTGTGATAATCTCTTGGGGGTGCTACTTGAGTTGCCAAGTCTCTCCATCTTTGGGCGTATTCTTTGAAAGATTCGTGCCCCCCTTTTGCACATGTTCTGTAGTTGCATCCTATTCGGAGCCACATCAGAATTGTACTGGCACTGCCTAACGAAGGCAACCATTAGCTCCTTCCAAGAATGGACTCGGGAAGGTTCCTAAGTTAGTATACCAGGTGAAAGTTGTCCTAGTAAGACTTTCTCAGGAAAAATGTATCAGCAGTTTCTCATCTTTTGCATATGCCCCCATCTTCCGACAATACATCCTTAGATGGTTCTTGGAGCAAGTAGTCCCCTTGTACTTGTCAAAGTCCAGCACCTTGAATTTGGGAGGGGTGATGATATTGGGTACTAGGAACAACTCTTCTAGGTTAGCAAAGGCATAATCTTTACCTCCTTCAATGGCCCTGAGCCTTTCCTTTAGATGATCCACCTTTCCCATTCCTGCCATAGTCATGAGGGTTTTTAACTGCTGTGGAACGTGAGGGTTGTGGTTGGGGGTGATACTGAGGGCCTTCCGAAGTGTTTTCAAGGGGTATACCACCAACTACTTGCCCTTCAGTGGCATATTCGAGCCAAGGCTCGAAGTCGGCTAGATTGTGGTGGGGAATTTCATGTGTCTCTTCCACGGTTTAAGAGACATGTGCATGATCAGTTTGGGGTTGCTGGCTCTCAATAGGTATAGGAGTGGAGTTATTGACATTCTTATTGGGAGTGTACGCCACATTGGGTGGCGTATAGTTGAGAGGCAAGCCATATGGCGGGAAGGCATGCTCGTTTTGAATTTGCACATCATGGGGGCCGCCCGTACTTCCCATATCTTTGCCTACCATATCTGAGGTTGGATGATTCATTTGGTTGATGCCGGATGGGGACGTCGGGTTCACCTTAGCAACAACGCTGGTAGCGACAATTGCAACCGTATTGGCTTCCAATATCTTCTTCACGCTCATCATGGCCTCCATCATTGTGGCCATTTTCTCTTTAATGGCCTCCATGTCGGCCTTCATCTTCTCTTGTATCTCCTCTACTTCACCCATTACTCTAGCTCTAGCACAAGTTCGGTGAGGACGCCGTAAAGCATTTTTTTTCTTTTTGATAACAATGATTAAGTTCATTTTATTTTATTTTTCAAGGAAAGAATGCAATGAGCAATGCAACCAATGAAAAGCATGGATGTATGCGAATGACGTACAGTTGAAGTATTGCGAATTTTTACGCAGGATATGGGGTTGAATCAATTTAGATTTTCAACATGGTCCATGACATCTTTGTGAAGGTGAAACTGGAAGTAACAAGGACATCAACAATCCTAAATATGTTTGGCAGTAGACGAAGCAGTGATGTGACTCGATTCATCTTTTGCCCCAATTTTGCAAGACGATTACTTCCATATTTCAACTTGACTTGATGAACCTTTTTGTAAAAGCATGAGCTTGGTTCAACCCTATAATCCAAGGAATGGCAATTCTGATCGCCAATACTTCAACAACATCTCATAGGGATGAATGACTCGGGCATACTTTAAGCTTATGCACGGAAAATGTAATTATGAAATTGAGATGCCCAAAGAAACACCATTTCCTAGTTAACCATGCATTAGGTACCATGTTCAATTATTTTGTTTTGTTGTTGTGTGTGTTTTTTTTAAGAAATGGGTTTATGATCCCAACATGGTTGGCTCATGGTGCCTAACACATGCAACTAAGAATGTAGTGTGAAGTTTCACGCTTTCCCTTTTTTGTTTTTGTTTTGTAGAGCAAAACGCAAGGATGAGCAAACATGAAAACAAATGGTATGCAATTTTGCAGATCAAAAAGTTTGTTGAACGCATATGCATGATGATGCCATGACTCATGCAAAATGTGAGGCTGGAATATGATAACGGACAAATGCAGGAACGATATGCTCATTATGATGTTATGAAGAGATGCTTATGCGATGCATGATATGAATGCATTTTACGGGCACGAGAGCCCGAAAAATTATCTCTTCTTACTTGCGCATTTGGGGGCGCAGTGCCCCATGTGTACAATTAAGAAGGTGATATGAACCTTCCGGCTTCCCGTGACAAAGGACGAGACCAACATACAATGCATGCTAGAGATAAAATGCGGGAGTGACTTGATTCGCACTGATTTTTGGAGTAAAAACGTGGGATAAACTCATTTTATTCAAAAAGTTATAACTAGTCAAGATCTGAGCGACAATACAAACTTCCTAGCGGTTTCTAATCATATGGTCCATTAAGTCTATCATATGCTGACAATAGCTGAGAAGTCCGTGGATCTCCTTGGGGGCAGAGTAGGTGTCCGCCATTGCTTTGGCCTTGGCTAGCAATCGGGGAAGTTCTTGACTCCTGTTCAAAGTAAGAGCAAATCGGTCCGTCCACATTGTTGCCTCTTGGTGCAATGAATCAATTACCTTTTCCCTTGCTTCCCTTTCTGCTGATATCTTGGTGTACTCATCCTCTAGCCTTTGCTCGTGAGTCGCCGCTAGATTTAGCTTCTCTTTGCACTTATCGATGATGGCCCACATATTCCCTTCAGTCTCGCTTAACTGTCGGGACAAATTTCTTTTTGACCTAAGGCAAACCTTTAGCTCGTCCTTCAAGATCATGCCTTTGACCCGTGATGATTCCTTTCACCTCTTCGGAGCTTGAGCTCACTATTGCTGCCCTATAAAGCCCCTCAAAACTTTGCTTTGGTCGTGTTCTTCCTTTCGGGCCTTCTTGGTTTCTCGTTCCAAGGCTTCAGCTGTGGCCATATTGACGTCCATTAGTTCATCATACTCTTTTCAGACTTTGATGGCTATGGACTTTAACTTCTCTTCGACTACCCGGGCTCTTTCAAGCTCTGCCTTTAGGGCTTGTACCTCATCACTTTCTTTCGAAGCTTTAACCTCATCATCTCTCATAGTCTTTAGATTTGGGAGCCAATCCAATCCTTGTGTCCGGACTCTCAGCCACTTATGATAGCCGCCGATGATCCCATTACTGCTTCCCCTAAGTTCTCTGTCCTTTCTTCACGCCGCATCCCATGCCTTGCGAACTCCTTGGAGTACCCTCGCGTTGTGGTCACTGAAACCCCGTGCGATGAAAGGCGTGATGCTTTCGTCTAATGGAGCTCCTCTCATGGGGTAGCCAAGCTGTCTTATGGCGAGAACGGGATTATAATTAATACAACCCCTTGTTCCCATCAAGGGAACATTTGGACATCCTTCGCATGAAGATAGAATCTTGATTCTTCCTTCCTTCTAGCGAGGGAACCAATTAACAGACGCCCCTCCATGCTAGCCAAGAGTTGGTCCCAATTCGCCTTTCCTTTTTCGATGCACGAGCGGTAACCTTGTAGCGGATAGATGGGCCTACCTTCTTGGAGAAAAAGGTGTGAAACCAGCCACACATAGAGAGCCAGTGCACAACAAACAATTCTTGCGCTGCTCTTTTCACATCCCCGGTCGAACGTGTCATACATGGCCAAAATGGCGACGACCGGGCTTTCCTTGCCATGATGAAAGGCGAGGAAAGCGTCAATCGCTGCTAGGTCCACTGACCCTTCCATATTCGGAAAGAGGACACCTCCAAAGATCAAAAGCGCCAAGATGTCAATAAAAGAAGCCCATTCGCCTTGATTTTGCCAAGGCCTTTGCCCTTTCCTCCAAACACTTCCTTGGTACTCCGACTACTCCATTTCTGTTTTGCTTTACACGGTCCAACTCTTGTGCTGAGATTTTCACTACCTTGGCAACTCTTGTCGTGGAGGGATAGAACCCAGAGAAAAGATATGGCTTCCTTCCTCCCAGTGGGCATCCCAGGATTTCTTCAAACTCTTTCACAGTCGGCACTAGCTGGAAGTCCTCAAATGTGAAGCACCTTAGGGGCTGGTCATAATACTGGGAAAGGGATGCAATCGGTTCCATGGAGACTTCTACCCTAGCTAGGTCCCAAATCTTACCATAGGCTTTGCGGAAGGCTTGCCGTTGAAGTTGACCCATTAATTGCCCCAATTCTCGTAAACTAGTGACCTCTAAGCTCTTGATTTTGACTTGATAGAACCTCTTTTTAAGCGAAGGCTTTTGACTTGATCCCATGTTTTACTAAAGTGAAATAAAATCTAGTGCGAATCAAAACTCCGACATCTATCATGGGTGGAATGGATGAATGCATGAAGAAATGCATATGACACAGATGCAATTTACGAATACGGGAGCCCGAGAAATTGTTTCCTTCTTGAATACAACGTTTGGGCAGCGTGGCACCCAACGTATGTTTTTAAGAAGGCGACACGGACCCTCCGTCGGTTTGCTAAAGTGATGGGATCAAAGACGAAACCCACGCATGATGCATATGTGAAAGGCACAACACGGGGATGTACATAGTACGACAATATTCACAAACAAATATAAGCAAAAGGGTATATGATACTTATGCATGGCAGTGTGAAAAATGGCACGCAGCGTGTTTGCTCCGTGCCCCTATTTAAAGGGACCTATATGGGAGGGAACTAACTAGGCTTTTAGTAATAACCCCCAAGGTAGTCATATCTCTCTTGATGGTTTCTAGAGGTATCATCCCCTTCGAAGAACATACTGCAGTAGTAGGGACTACTAGCAACAATATGTTTTCAAAGAGAAAAACTCTAGATGAGGGTTCACTGTAATCAAGCAAGTCGGAGACGTAGCATGATCACGGATTCACCTCCACTCCTTATGTTCCCACGAACCCGGGTATAGGGCCCCTTTCTCAACTCACCGTGTGTGCAAATAGTGTTAGTGTTTGTGTGCATCAAATGAACAAATATTTACCTCATGCATACAAAAAATGCACTAAAAGCATCAAAGAGTTATATATACAAGAACATAATAAAGGGAAACCAACAAAGGAGTAAGTCATGGCAAAACTTTGCACAAGATTAAATGGCCTAACTCTTTAAAAACAGTCCCCAGTGGAGTCGCCAACTGTCGCAACCTACCCTTCGGCGGGAGGGCGACGCGAGACTCGCGGGATGCGTGTTCCATGAAAGGAATACGCGCGGAGTCGCCACCAACGTTTATTTGAGGAAAACGTCGGAAAAACCGGAAAAGACGCGATCTACGAACTTTTAAGTGAAAGGTTCGGGAGTCGTATTTACACACGGGGAAGGTATTAGCACCCCACACGTCCGTCCCAAGGGACGACAGCCTTTAATCGAATGTGCAAACATGACTTTGATTTTTACGTTCCCTTTTATGTCCTTATATCCTTTATACCCTTTTTATATTTTTCTTTTTTGTGGTCGACAAGGGTGTTTCCCTTTGCTCCTACGTATTCCTCAATTTGGGATGAGAAAATCAGACCTACGTAGTTCTTTCGGAACAAAGTGTTTGTTTAAGTTATTTTTGTCTTTTTTGTAAAATATGTTTTTATTGAACAAAAGGTCATTTTAAGGTGTTGGACCATTAAACGGTCTTTTGATTTTGAAAGATGAGAAACGTTAAGGCGTTGGACCATTAATGATCTCTTGTTTTTGAAAGGAGAGAAACGTTAAGGCATTGGACAATTAACGATCTCTTGTTTTTGAAAGGAGAGAAACGTTAAGGCATTGGACCATTAACGATCTCTTGTTTTTGAAAGGAGAGAAACGTTAAGGCATTGGACCATTAACGATCTCTTGGGGTGGTCGACAAAAGCGGGGCTTTTGCTCCTACGTATCCTCAATGAGGAACTCAGACCTACGTAGTTCTTTCTTTTTGTCAAGTGATTCTTTTTTACTTAAGTGGTGATCATTTTAAGGCGCTGGACCTTAAAAATGATCCATTTTACTTAGTGAGAAATTGAAATGACAAACTTCAAAAGCCTATTTTTATGGACGAGCTTGACTAGGCGAGTTGATTTTAGCCTTAGTTTCACTTTAGTTATTAATCAATTCGATTAAGAATGAGAAATCCCAAAGAGAAGACGTCCGATTGATTTTCCGCTTTATTTTACTAAAAGATGTTTTTTTGATTATTATATTATTTTTACCTCTTTTTTTATTTCCAATGTGGTTACGGCACGACCGAACGGTCGGAATTTATTTTAACCGAAGTTAACGGATAATACAATTCAAACGTTCGGTGGAAATTGATTTTATTTTTAAGTTAAACGAGAAATGACTTAAGTAAAATGGCTTAAGCACGTCAACAGGGGGTATAAAAAGTAAACAAAACGAGAATAAAAATGCACGAAACACAATGTGGACCACTACGGGTACATAGAATGAATCGAAAAGCTTGGTTCGAGGTACTTACCCGTTGAAGATCGAAGAACGATGAAGAACGAATGAAGAACGTCGAAGAACGGTTGAAACCTTTGCGAAATTCCTCACGGAAAACGTTACGGAAACGTTTCGGAAGCGCCTCGGCTTAGATTTTCTTCACGAAAACAATTTTTCCAAGCAAATTCGAAAGAGAGAGAAATGCCTAAGGGGCTGAACCCTTTTCTTCTTCACTTCCTCCCCTATTTATAGCAAAATAGGGGAGGTGGTTGCCGCCCAGCTCGCCCAGGCGAGCTCAGCTCGCCCAGGCGAGCCAGGTTGCTTCCTCCAGAAGCAACAACCTTCTGGAGGAATATTCTGGAGGGCCCAAGTGGGCCTGGGTGCTATTTGCACCGCCATTTTTACTAAGTACACCCCCCTCTGCTTTTTTTTGGTGATTCTTTTTCGTAAAGTTACGGAAACTTACGAATTTCGTAACAATACTTGTTTTCTTTCCGTAATGTTACGGAACCTTGCGGATTACATAATCATCCCCTTTTTGACTTACGGAATGTTACAGAACCTCACTTAATTACGTAACGATGCTTCCATTTGGCTTCCGGTGTATCACGGAAACTTACGGATTGTGCATCAATATTTTTTTGGTTTTCCGGCATGTCCTGGAATTTCACAAATTGCCTAATGATGGGTGCCAAGCACCTCGCAAGGACCAAAGAAAGGTCGCATGTCATCAAGCAAAGGTCCCCGGACGAAATTAGGGTATGACAGCCATGCTTGATGATGTATACATATATTGCCTAATTGTTGCTTTATTTTTCAAATGCTTTCAATTGCTACTGTCTACGTTAAAAAAAAAAAAATGAAGTTGAATAAATGAGGTCTTGGTTTGAAGACTTGGATTGGTTGAAGACTTGGTTGATTTTGTTTTGGGTTTACTTTTTAAAGATTAATTTTTAATTTTGGTTTTGGGGTTTACTACTTTTTCTTACTTCCCACTTATTCCCCATTGCTCCTCTATTCCTTTGGATTTTAGCTATTATCCCATAATTTCATCTACCTTGTCCTTGGCCCCATTACAACCTTAAAAGACCTTTTGATCCTCATGTGCATGTGTTTGTGATGTGGTTGTCAATTTTAGAGTCTTGCCTAGTCTATGTGGTGTTTGTTTTCATGGGTGCTCTAAGAGTAAACCGTAGCCTAGACACTTGAGAGATAGAGTGCATATCTTGTAAGGCTTTATCACTTTTCATTCTTGAGCTGATTGGCTATCTTGCCATGTTTGAGATGCTTGGATGATTTTCATGACGACCTTGATTCTTTAACTCTTTACGTGTTGGATGTTACCCATTCTTTTCATTCCTTGAGATTCATTGAGAAATATGTAATTGTTTTTGTGTCTGTTTGTTTCTCTTTAATGTCTCTGGATTTGTTCCTTGCTTTACTTTTTGATTTTGCCCAAGAGTGCAAAAGGCTAAGTGTGAGGGGATTTGATGTGTCATCATTTTCTCCTATTTCGTAACCCTTTTTGTCACCATTTTAATTACTGATTAGCCTTGTCAAATTAATTATGCAGTTTTATCATTTGGGCCTACTAGACTAATTTTGTGTTTTTAATTTAATTTCAAGAGAATTATAAGCAATTGAGCTTGAATCCAAAATTGGGCTTGGACTTGAAGAGAGCAGACAATTTTATTTTATCAAATCTTATCTTATCCATATTTTATCTCATCTAGATATTATTTCATCTAGATTTTATCTTATCTTATCTTATCTAGATTTTATTTCATCTAGATTTTATCTTATCAAATCTTATCTTATCTTGTCCAGATTTTATTTTATTTATAGGCTTGGACTTAAAACAGATTTGTAAGCTTTGGGGCTGAGAACCTATATAACAACACCAAGGTTTTAGTTTTAGGGTCTTTTTTTGTTTTGGGAGAAAGAATAATTTTAGGTTTTGTAATTCCAGTTTTTACTATTCACGTAGCAAAAAAATTTCGTTTTCTGCTTCAATCTGCAATTTCGTTTTCTACTGATTAATGGAAGGCTAAGTCTCCAGCGCTGTTTTCTCTTGAGGATCAAGCACAACTCTCTTTGAGGTTTTATTATTACTATCGAATTCTGATCAGTTTTTCCTCTTCACCAATTACTCTATATTTGTTGCTATTAATCCATGCATGCTTAGTGCTTGATTAATTGTCTCTGCGCTTAATTTACGTTCATGCTTAATGATCATTTTCGTTCATGATTAATTGGTGTATGTGTTATTTAATCACATAATGACTGCCTTATGTTAAATTTCGCTTAGTAATTTAATTTAGGGTTGGATTAAGTGGTTGAACTGATAAAGGATAAATTCTTGTAACCTAGGATAAGAGACTTGCTTGTGAATCAAGGGGAAACAACGTGTTTTAATTATGATATTTTCTAATTAAAATTTGCTCGCTGTTTAATTTACAAAAACAAACAACCCCCCCAATTCATTACTGTTTTATTACTATCTGTTATGAACGTTTGGTTGATCATTACTCGTTGGGAGACGACCTAGGATCACTTCCTAGATACTGCATTTTTAATGTTTATTTGATTTGGGTATGGCCTCGATCAAATTTGGCGCCGTTGCCGGGGAGTGGTGGGCTAAAGGTTCATAATAGTGTTTAGTTATCTTATTCTGTATAGCGTTTTGTTTTGCATTTTAGTTGCATTCCCTGTTTAGTGACTGTTTTTAGCGATTGATTCAGCCTTGTGTTTTGCTGTGAACAGTGATGAACATTGATTAGCGACTGATTTTGCAATTTAATTAGCCATTTTTGTTTTGATAGTTAGAGTTGTTATTTTTGGCTGATTTTTTGTGTGGTAGCTTCTTTTGATCCATATTTTGTGTGAAAAATACCAGGAGAACTTAGTGTGGCAATATTTGAGAGAGACAAAAATTTTGGGAACTTGTTTTTAGCAAAACTTAAAACGACCATAACTTTTGCTCCGGGTATCAGAACGACTATTATTATATATGCATTTGGGGTAGAAAAAAATTTCCCATATTATGAAAACCTGCTTTAGCCGATTGGGGTCTCCCAAGCTCCAAAAATCAGCCGTTTACTAAGTATGATTGATGTTGCTAGTGGTGGAACTCTTGGTGATATGACCCCTGCTGAGGCTAGAAATTTGATTGAGAAGATGGCTTCCAACTCCCAACAATTCAGTGCAAGAAATGATGCTATTGTTCTTAGAGGAGTCCATGAGGTGGCCACAGATTCATCTTCATCTACTGAAAATAAAAAACTTGAAGGAAAACTTGATGCCTTGGTCAACCTAGTAACTCAGCTTGCCATGAATAAGAAATCTACACCTGTTGCAAGAGTCTGCGGTCTATGATCTTCAGCTTTCCATAACAGATAGTAATAAAACAGTAACGAATTGGGGGGGGGGGTTGTTTGTTTTTGTAAATTAAACAGCGAGCAAATTTTAATTGGAAAATATCATAATTAAAATACGTTGTTTGACAATTAAGGCTAATCAGTAATTAAAATGGTGACAAAAGGGGTTAAGAAATAGGAGAAAATGATGACACATCAATGAGATATTGATGGTGGCAGATGGAATAGAGCCTATAGAGGCACAATGCAAATTGATTGAGGAGCAGAAGTTGAAGGATGTAAAGGTAAAGAATTATCTTTTCTAGGCAATAATAGATCGTGAAGTCCTTGAAACAATCCTCAAGAGGGACACAACAAAAAATATATGGGATTCAATGAAGCAAAAATTTCAAGGTTCAACCAGGGTCAAAAGGGCTCAACTAAAGATTTTGAGATTCTTCAAATGAAGGAAGGAGAGACAATGAATGCATATTTTTCACTCATATCTGTCTGCATAATTAATCCTTTCTCAAAATGATATACCCTACACTTCCCATGTTGAATCAAAATAGTCAAGCCTTTTTCTTGAAGTTGCCCTATGCTCAATAGATTATTCTTAAGTTCAGGAACATAATAGACACATGAAATTGCCTGAGTAAATCCATTCACTTGCATACGAATGATACCTTTTCCCACAACATCCATTCTGGTGTTATTGCCAAGTTTTACAGTTTGGCTAAAGCTTTCATCCAGTTCTGAGAACCACTCCTTGTTTCCAGTCATATGATTACTGCAACCGGAGTCAAGGAACCACACTTCTTCCATTTTGTCTTGCTCCAATTCAACATAAGACATTAATAACAATTCTTTATCTTTTTCCTTTTCTAATTCAACATAATTGGCATCTTTCTCCCAATCAAGACATTCATATTGATAGTGTCCTAACTTGTGACATTTGAAAAATTCAATAGCAACTTTATTGAATGATTGTCTTCCGCTTCCTCTGCCTCTACCTCTACCTGCTTTTTCTTCGTGGGAGATCTTTAAAACCTGCTCTTCTTCTCCACAACTTCTCATCCTCTTCTCATGAACAAAAAGACTACTTTGCAACTCCTCAATACTCATCATGTCTAAGTTGTTGGATTCTTCAATTGAGCATACCACATAATCAAATTTTGAGACCATTGATCTCAAAATCTTTGCAATAATGACTGTTTCACTCCACCATGAGCCTTCATTTTGTTGGTTATGGTTAGACTACAAGAAAAATATGCATTCACTGTCTCTCTTTCCTTTATTTGAAGAATCACAAAAATCTTTGCATAAAGCTTGTAGTTGAGCCCTTCATATAACTGGAAACAAGGAGTGGTTCTCAGAACTGGATGAAAGCTTTAGCCAAACTGTAAAACTTGGCAATAACACCAGGATGGCTGTTGTGGGAAAAGGTGATGTGAACCTTACGGGGCGGAACGTTTGATACAGGCTACGGAGTTTTGGATGATGCCACTTCCAGTGAAGGAAGATAAGTCAGGGTAGACGCCACAAGGATTACCTTGATAAGTCTGAGATTGGTTCAACAAGGAACCTAGAGAGAAGCTATCACCAAATTTTATGAAAATGCCAAAAGTTTTTTTTATTGAAAACAAAAACCAATACTTATAGTGTATCAGAACAAAAGATAAAAATAGACATAGGCCTTCTAAACAGTTTGGGCCAAAATTACAATAAATAAAAATTATAACTAAAAAATATATTTAACTTGGGCCTTCAAATTAGTTTGGGCCTTCAACAACAATTAATAGTCTTGATAGTGTCTCTGCCTCTGGGCCTTCATCCTTCTCCACTCGGGAGCTTTGTCCTTCTCCACTTGGGCCTTCATCCTTCTCCACTTGGGCCTTTTAGCTTGTATTTGACCAGTTTCAGGATTCTCATCATTCCCTCCTTCTTGGAAAACATTTGCCCTCAAATGTCAAGGATCATCATCGGGTTCAAGTACCACTTCCTTCCTTTTCTTGTTGGCTTGCTTGGCATAGCTTTCATTCTTCTTTGCAATTTGCACCTTCACTTGGTCATACAATATTTTTACATACTCAACTTTGGCATGTGCATCCTTACGTTGAGTCTGTTGGGGATTGCTTTTGTAAGTTGGCCTGTTAGGCAATGAAGCTCTGGGAAGGAGATCAACTTGATGTTCTATGCCTCTTGAAGGTGGCAGTCCATGAGGAATCTCCTTAGGAAAGACATTTTTAAATTCCTGCAATAAGGGTTGAACACTAGGAGAAATAGAAATAGTAAACTCATTAGAATTATCAGTAGAAATTTTACTGTCTTTGCAATACTATAGATAAAGTGGTTCATGAGCAGGTAACACTTTCCTTACTTCACTCGCCTCTACAAAATAATTAAATTTTCTCTCATGTGTATCACTCTCTCTCTTATGTGTATCACTCTTTCCCTCGGGTGTATCACTCTTCTTTTTCCTAATCCTCTGTGGTGCCTTACTATTTTCTTTCTCTTGTTCTCTCTTTTCTCTCATTCTGATTCGATCATCACACACTTCTCTAGGGGATAGAGGTTTAAGAATAAACAAGGAAGATTTGACTATTCGCCTGTAGAGCTCTTCATTGTTACGGTTCCACAAACGTTGCATTTGTGTAGTCATCGCGTCCAGTAATAAGCGTTGAGATCCGTCCAGTTGATGATATACACCACCATTGTCACCAGCTCCTGCCATGATTAAGGAACAAAGAATTTTGTAGTAATTTAAAAAAAGATTCAGGACCTCACCACACTCTACTCACGTGTTTCTCTCTTTGATGGTAGTTCACTCGTGTTTGATGCTCTCAATATAGGCTTTTGTGTGATGTTTTCACTTTTGCCTTTTACCACTCACTCCCTTTTAAGTTCCTGGATGAATCAAATTAGACACACAAGGTATATAACAGGAAAGACAGTTTAATTATCACAGACTGTGTAGCAGATTTAATTTGGATAACAAATCAAATTTGATTTTGGTTAACAGATTAGACTTGATTTGGATTTAGATTTGATTTGGATAACAGATTAGACTTGATTTGGATAGCAGATTGGATTTGATTTGGATAACAGATTAGATTTGGATAACAAATTTTGATTTGATTTGATTTGTATAACAGATCAGATTTGGATAACAGATATGATAACAAATAAGATAACAGATAGGATAATAGATAAGATAACAGATATGACAAGTAAACTTCAAATGCTCATAACTTTTGCTACGGTTGTCCGTTTGAGGCCCACTATATATCAAAGCGCTCAAAATTCAGAGGAGAATCCAGATAAGGGGATTTGGTACATGATTTTCTACCAAAAAAAGCCTCTAACTGCCTCAATTTCGTGTTCAAAGATCAAACACCCACTTTCTTTTTTTTTAAAAAAAAATTTCTGCAACTTTTTTTTTACTTGAAACAGAACTCAAATAGATTTTTTTTGACACAAAGTCTGAAAGACACAAGAAACAAGAACAAGAACAAAAAACGTGACAAGAACAAGAACAAGAACGAAACAGACACAAACAAGAACGCAACAAGACACAAACAAGAAAACAAATAACAGAACAAGGACAAAACACGAACCTGGACAAATTACAAAGAAAAATAATAGGATAGGATAGAACCTGTATCAAGAGCTGAAGCTCTGATACCATATGATGTGAACCTTACGGGGCGGAACGTTTGATACAGGCTACGGAGTTTTGGATGACGCCACTTCTAGTGAAAGAAGATAAGTCAGGGTAGACGCCACAATGATTATCTTGATAAGTCTGAGATTGGTTCAACAAGGAACCCAGAGAGAAGCTCTCACCAAATTTTATGAAAATGCCAAAAGTTTTTTTTTTATTGAAAACAAAAACCAATACTTATAGTATATCAGAACAAAAGATAAAAATAGACATGGGCCTTCTAAACAGTTTGGGCCAAAATTACAATAAATAAAAATTATAACTAAAAAACATATTTAACTTGGGCCTTCAAAATAGTTTGGGCCTTCAGCAACATTTAATAGTCTTGATAGTGTCTCTGCCTCTGGGCCTTCATCCTTCTCCACATGGGCCTTCATCCTTCTCCACTCGGGGGCTTTGTCCTTCTCCACTTGGGCCTTCGTCCTTCTCCACTTGGGCCTTTAGCCTATATTTGGCCAGTTTCAGGATTCTCATCATTTACCAGATGATAGGATCTTGACTAGGAGAGGATCGCTTGATACAAGTTACAGAGTTTTTTTTTGGATGAGGCCACTTCCGGTGAAGGAAGATAAGTCAGGGTAGACGCCACAAAGATTACCTTGATAAGTCTAAGATTGGTTCAACAATGGAACCCAGAGAGAAGCTCTCACCAAATTTTATGAGAATGCCAAAAGTTTTTTTTATTGAAAACAAAAACCAATACTTATAGTGTATCAGAACAAAAGATGAAAATAGGCATGGGCCTTCTCAACAGTTTGGGCCAAAATTACAATAAATAAAAATTATAACTAAAAAACATATTTAACTTGGGCCTTCAAATTAGTTGGGGCCTTCAACAATAATTAATAGTCTTAATAGTGTCTCTGCCTCTGGGCCTTCATCCTTCTCTACTCGGGGGCTTTGTCCTTCTCCACTTGGGCCTTCGTCCTTCTCTACTTGGGCCTTTAGCCTATATTTGGCCAGTTTTAGGATTCTCATCAAAAGGTATCATTTGTATGCTAGTGAATGGATTTAGTCAGGCAATTTTTGGTGTCTATTATGTTCCTGAACTTAAGAATAATCTATTGAGCATATGGCAACTTCAAGAAAAAGGCTTGACTATTTTGATTCAATATGGGAAGTGTAGGGTATATCATTTTGAGAAAGGATTAATTATGCAGACATATATGAGTGGAAATAGAATGTTTTCTTTGTTGGCTACCATGATACCAAAAGCTTCTTCATGTTTCCAAATTGTATCAGAAAATGAATCTCATCTTTGGCATTGTCGGTTTAGTCACTTAGGCTACAACGGATTGAGGACACTTTTGGATAAGAAGATGGTAAATGGGTTGCCTTCGATCAAGATTCCAAAGAAGATATGCATAGAATGTTTAACTGGAAAGCAACACAGAGACTCTATGCCTAAGAAGAGTTTATGGAAAGCATCAAACAAGCTACAACTTGTGCATGCAGACATATGCGGGCCTATTAAACCAGAATCAAACAGCAATAAGAGGTATATCCTAAGTTTTATTGATGATTTCACTCGTAAAACTTGGATTTATTTCTTACATGAAAAATCAGAAGCTTTTTCCATGTTTAGAAATTTTAAAGCTCGTGTTGAAAAGGAGATTGGTGCATATATTGCTTCTTTGAGGACAGATAGAGGTGATGAATTTACCTCAAATGAGTTTGTAGAATTTTGCAAAAATCAAGGCATTAGTAGACAATTGACTGCAGCCTATATCCTCAACAAAATGGAGTTGCAGATAGGAAAAATAGAACGATAATGAACATGGTGTGTTCTATGTTAGTTGAGAAGTAGGTTCCTAAAATGTTTTGGCCCGAAGCTGTAAAATGGAGTGTGCATATCCTCAATAGATGTCCTACTGTGGCTGTGTAGAACAAAACCCCAAAAGAGGCATGAAGCGATGTGAAGCCAATGGTTGATTACTTTCGAGTTTTTGGGTGTGTAGCTCATGCACATGTCCCAGACCAGAAAAGAAGCAAATTAGATGAAAAAAGCAAGAAGTGTGTTTTCTTGGGAGCAAGTGATGAATCAAAGGCATACAAATTATATGATCTAGTTTCTAAGAAAATCACCATTAGCAAGGATGTGATTTTTCAAGAAGATGAATGCTGGAATTGGGGCAAAAGCAATGAAGAATGCAGATCAGATGTTTTAAAGTGGAACAATGATGATGATGAGAATAGCATGGAAGAGGGAATAGAAAACAATGAATAAGAAGGTAACATTGAAGGAGAAGGCAATAATGTTGATACAAGAGACTCAAGTGAAACTGGTGTTTCTTCTAGTGAATCAACTGAAAATGATTCACCAATTCTGAATGAAGGGAGGGTAAAAGGACCACCATCTTGGGCAATAGACTATGTAACAGGTGAAGGTTTGTCAGATGAAGATGGTCTGAATGCTATGATAATGCTCAGTGAAGATGACCCACTTACATTTGAACAAGTTGTCAAGAGTAAGAAGTGGAGGGATGCAATGAGGGCAGAGATTGAGTCAATAGAAAAGAACAAGACTTGGGAGCTAACTATTCTACCAAAAGGGGTGAAGCAAATTGGAGTTAAGTGGGTTTTCAAGACCAAACTTAATGAGAAAGGAGAGGTAGACAAGTACAAAGCAAGGCTAGTGGCGAAGGGGTATGCACAACAGTATGGAGTTGATTATACTAAATTTTTTGCTCCAATTGCCAGACTTGACACCATTCGATTAATACTTGCTTTGGCAGCACAAAACAATTGGGATGTTTTTCAGCTAGATGTAAAGAGTGCATTTCTTCATGGTGAACTCAATGAAGAAATCTTTGTGCAACAACCATTGGGATATGAGAAGAAAGGTGAAGAAGGCAAAGTTTACAAGCTAAGAAAGGGATTGTATGGCTTGAAGCAAGCACCAAGGGCGTGGTATAGCAAGATAAAGGCTTACTTTGTTCGAGAAGGCTTTGAAAGGTGTTTATGTGAACACACATTGTTCACAAAGTTGAAGGAAATAGGTAAAATATTAATAGTAAGTATTTATGTTGATGATTTAATATATACTGGAAATGATAAAAGTATGTATGATGATTTTAAGAATTCCATGATGTTGGAATTTGACATGACTGATTTGGGGAGGATGAGATACTTTCTCGGGATTGAAGTAGTACAAAGTTTAGATGGAATTTTTGTGTGTCAAAGAAAGTATGCTCATGAAATTTTAGAAAGGTTTGGAATGGATAAAAGAAATTCAGTGAAGAATCCTATTGTTCCAGGCACGAAATTGTCAAAGGATGAAGCTGGAACCAAAGTTGATGAAACTTTGTTCAAACAGGTAGTTGGCAGTCTGATGTACTTGACTACAAGTCGACTTGATTTGATGTATGGAGTGAGTCTTATTAGTAGATTCATGTCTTGTCCAAATGAATCTCATTGGCTTGCAGCAAAAAGAATATTAAGGTATTTGAAAGGTACAATTGAGCTTGGAATTTTCTACAAAAAAGGTGGTTGCACAAATTTGGTGGCTTACACCGATAGTGATTTTGCTGGTGATTTGGATGATCGCAGGAGCACTTCTGACTTTGCATTCTTACTTGGTTTTGGAGCAGTTTGACGGTCTTCTAAAAAATAGCCTGTAGTGGCATTGTCTACTACTGAGACTGAGTACGTAGCTGCTGCGTTTTGTGCCTGTCAGTGTGTTTGGCTGAGAAGAGTTTTAGAGAAACTTGATCATAAGGAGGAAAATAGTACTTTGATTCAATGTGACAATAATTCTACTATACAGCTATCAAAGAATTCCGTTTTTCATGGCAGAAGAAAACATATTGATATAAGGTTTCATTTTCTTAGAGATTTGACCAGAGACAAAATTGTGGAGTTGAGTTATTGTAATTCTCAAGAACAGGTTGCAGACATAATTGCAAAGCCTCTCAAGTTAGAACAATTCTTGAAATTACGGAATATGCTGGGAATGGTTGATGCGTCAGTGATAAACTAAATGTTTGTTTTTCTTTTTCATATAGTTTAAGGGAGGGAATGTTGACGTGTAAATAGAAGTTAGTGGTAGTTTCTTGTAAATAGAAGTTATGTGGAGAGTAGTTATGTGGAGTAGTTATATGGAGTGGTTATGTGGAGTAGTTTTACATATATTGTAACTCTGTAGTATATATATTAAAAATTAAGAAAAAGAACATTCTCTCTGAAAACTTGTATGTCATTGTTCTCTTTTAACACTACTCACACATATAATTATTTGTTTTTTTTTTATCAAATATCATTAAGCAAAAATGTCATTACAAAGTTATTGTAATCCTCTAGATTCTTGTTTTTTTACTTCTACAGATAAAAAAGTAATTAGCTTTTTTTTAATCTCATTATAGATCATTTCATAAATTTATTTTAAAATATATAAAGAATTTATTATTCTATTTTAATCTTGTTGGAAAATTTTCTCAGTCCTTAGGTAATCTTTGTTCTTTATGTAGAAGTTAAAAGGAACAAGTACGTCCTAACCTAGAACAATTATCGAAGATCTTAGGATCTACAACATGTTTGATTATTAAGGGTAGAGAAATATCTGAATCCGTAGATGTTTCCTGATTTAAGTGTTCTTCTTAGGATCCGAAGCGGAATTACTATAAAGACCACGGATAACAGGCTAATAGTGTAACCAGTAACTTCATGGTTCTTCTTCAATTGAATCTTCTTGAGTTCTCAACAGAGACGTTAACCTCTCTTCAAATGGGGAGAAGAGAGAACGAGTTTCGCGATTCGGTATATTGGGAACCATAGTCTTCTTACAATATGTTAATCTAATAGGGTTCTCATTAACCCCTAATAGGCAAACATTAACATTTGCTCATTTAGGCTTGTATCATCTTATTTGATAGTCTAAAAAACTCACTTAATTTGACCACGTAAATTAAGACCCACAAATGATAAATGAATAATATAATTTTTTAAAATATTAGTTCATATTAATTATCGAAATATGAGATTCCAACAAATGTCACATCTAGTCAATTATGCATGCATTTGTGGGTTGTATCAATATTTGTGCATAATTTAAAATTATCCTTATATATTATTTTAAAATAAAATATATAATTATAACAAAAGTCTTATATGTCAAATAGACAATAAGTGTTTTTATAATCTATTTATTTTAAAATAAGATATAGACTGAAACCACCTAAGTTTTTTTATCTTTTATTTTTAAAACATAAAAAAATGAAAAATTATAACACATAATTGACTCACCTTAAGTAAGGATAAAAGTATGATGAACTTTATTCGTATCCAATGTTTGGTACCTACCAGATAATACATCATTAAATGATAAGATATAATGTATAAAACATGTTCAAATCATCGAATCATTTAAATTATACATAATTATTTATTTTTATGTATGTTTGAAGCACACTTGCATACAACATTGAATTTATTTAGAATCAAATATAGTTATCATTGTATAAAATACAAATATGATTTATTAAGTACATAATTGTTTAATTTCTTTGTTGAGATAAAAAGGTAATGATTAATAATTACAATATAAATTTTGATAAAATAATTATATTTTTGTTATGAATCATTTACAAATAGGTATATTAAAAAATAATAAATAAATATTTACTTATTACATTAAATTAATTAAATATTTATTTATTAATGAATTATGAAAACTATTTTCCACAAACTACTTTAATTTATTAAAACTTGGATGAATTCTCACTCTTTTATATTTTATATGTGGTAATTTTTGTGTATATATTATAATAGATTTTGATCTAACTATGATCGGGTGACATGGCAAAGTTTATCCTATCCACCCACTTAGCCCACCAACCAAATATATTCATCATATTTTCATTCTTGAAGTGAAATTCATGTTTTTGTAAGAAAAAGATCCCAAACTGATAATGCAATCAAGTCGTTTGTCACAAATACTATGTAATAAGGAAATACTCAATATTATAGGTCTTAGAGATGGATGCACATTGATAACTATGGGGACAATTGCCCCCACTAAATAATTTTTTTAACTTGAATATTTTAAATGATTATTATTTTTATCCCATAAAAAAATAGGTATTTTCATCATAAGATCATTTTTAAACAAAAGAATAAAGGAGAAAATAATTTGGCATTAATTTTATCCTCTTTATCCTTTTATTTAAATATGTAAAAGCTTAAGTACTTTGATGTTTTTTTTTTCTTTTATCATGGGATTGTCTATTTTATAAAAACATAATATTTTTTGTCAATGAAAATATTGTGGACTATTTCTTTGCTCCCATCAAAGAAATTTCATGAGACTTCATTGAATGGTCTCGAGCATGATTGTCTCCCTTTAATGATACTAATAGTTTCTATAATAAAAAAAATAATTTAATTTATGATATTATTGATAAAGTAATTTAAAACTATTTTGAAATTAAAATACATTTGATAAATTAATTTAGAATTAGTTACATAGACCCTACTTAAGGTTTAGACTTATTACATCCAATATCCTGCTTTTTTCCAACATTACTTTCAAGTGGTCATAAGTTTTAATTCAGATATCTAATTCAGACACATAATATATCGAGACGCTCGAAATTAAACATGAAAGCTCTTGGCAAATTCAAACGACCATAACTCTTGACTCGTGTGCATGTGTAAGGCCCATGAAATATCAGGACGCTTGATAATGAACAACATAAGCTCTCGAGAAATTCAAATGGTCATAACATTTCCCTTGAATATCTGATTCAAGCACATAACATATCGAGACACTCGAAATTGAACATGGAGGCTCTCCACAAATTCAAATGGCCATAACTTTTGACTCGGGTTTATGATTAAGGCCCATGATGTATAGAGATGCTTGAAATTGAACAACGGAAGCACTCGAGAAATTCAAATGATCATAACTTTTCATTCGGATGTATGATTTAGGCACATAATGTATTAACACGCTCGGAATTGAGCAAGGAAGCTCTTGGAAAATTCAAACGGCCATAAATTTTGAGTCGGGTGCATGAGTGACGCTCACGATATATCGAGATGCTTGAAAATGAACAATGGTGATAACTTTTCACTCGGATGCCCGATTCAGGCTCATTTTTAATATATTGAGACGCTCGAATATAAACACGAAAGTTCTCGGCAGATTCAAACGCCATAACTTTTGACTCGGGTGTATGATTGAGGCCCATGATGTATGGAGACGCATGAAATTGTACAACGGAAGCACTCGAGAAATTCAAATGATTGTAACTTTTGATTTGGATGTATGATTTAGGTGCATAATATATCGAGACACTTGAAATTGAACAAGGAAGCTTTTGGCAAATTTAAACGGCCATATATTTTGACTCGGGTGCATGTGTGACGCCCATGATATATCGAGACGCTCGAAAATGAACAACGGAAGCTCTCAAGAAATTCAAAGGGTCATAACTTTTCACTCAGATGTCTCATTCAGGCTCATAATATATCAAGACACTCGAATATGAACACGAAAGTTCTCGACAACTTCAAATGGCCATAACTTTTGACTCGGGTGTATGTTTGAGGCCCATGATGTATGGGGACGCTTGAAATTGGACCACAGAAATTGAAATGATCATAACTTTTGACTCAGGTGTATGATTGAGGCCCATGATACTTCGAGACGCTCAAAACTAAACAACATAAGCTCTCAAAAAATTCGAATGGCCATAACTTTTCACACGGATTTCCGATTTAGGCCCTTAATTTGTCGAGACAACCGAAATTAAACATGGAAGCGCAAGGAAAATTTAAACGGCCAAAATTTTTACTCACGTGTATGACTAAGGCACATCATATATCGAGACACTGGAAATTGAACATGGAGGTTCTCAGCAAATTCAAACGGCCATAACTTTTGACTTGGGTGTATGATTGAGGCCACAGATATATCAAGACGCTAAATTGAAAAACGGAAGCTCTCAAGAAATTCAAATGGTCATAACATTTCCCTCGAATATCTGATTCATGCGCATAATGTATCGAGACACTCGAAATTGAACACGGAGGCTCTCGGCAAATTCAAATGGCCTTAACTTTTGAATCGGGTGTATGATTGAGGCCCATGATGTTTGGAGACGCATGAAATTGAACAACGAAAGCACTCAAGAAATTCAAATGATCATAAATTTCATTCAGATGTATGATTTAGGCGAATAATATATCGAGACACTCGAAATTAAACAAGGAAGCCCTTGGCAAATTCAAACGACAATAAATTTTGACTCGGGTTCATGTGTGACGCCCACAATATATCCAGATGCTAAAAAATGAACAACGGAAGCTCTCAAGAAATTCAAATGGTTATAACTTTTCCCTCGGATGTTTGACTCAGGCGCATAATATATCGAGACGCTCAAATATGAACACGAAAGCTCTCGGCAGATGCAAACGCCATAACTTTTGATTCAGGCGTATGATTAAGGCCCATGATGTATGGAGACGCTTGAAATTGAACAACGAACGTACTCGAGAAATTCAAATGCTCTTAACTTTTCATTCGGGTGTATGATTTAGGTGCATAATTTATCGAGACGCTCGAAATTGAACAGGAAAGCTATCGGTAAATTCAAATGGCCATATATTTTGACTCGAGTGCATGTGTGACACCCACGATATATTTAGACGCTCGAAAATGAACAACGGAAGCTCTCAAGAAATTCAAATGGTGATAACAATTCACTTGGATGTCCGATTCAGGCTCATAATATATCAAAACGCTCGAATATGAACACGAAAGCTCTCAGTAGATTCAAATGACCAGAACTTTTGACTCAGGTGTATGATTGAGGTCCATGGTACTTGGAGATGCTTGAAACTGAACAATAGAAGCTTTCGAGAAATTCAAATGGCCATAACTTTTCACACAGCTTTCCGATTTAGGCCCTTAATTTGTCAAGACGCCCGAAATTAAACATGGAAGCACAAGGCAAATTCAAACAGCCAAAATTTTTACTCGTGTGGATGACTAAGGCGCATCATATATCGAGACACTCGAAATTGAACACGAAAGCTCCCGGCAAATTCAAAGGGAAATAACTTTTGACTTGGGTGTATGATTGAGGCCATTGATATATCGAGACGCTCGAAATTGAACAATAGAAGCTCTCGAAAAATTCAGATGGTCATAAATTTTCACTCGGATGTATGATTGAGATGCATAATATATCAAGCTACTCAAAATTGAACACGAAAGCTCTTAGCAAATTCAAACGTCCATAACTTTTGACTTGGGGTGTATGATTGTGGCCCATGATATATGGAGACGCTCAAAATTGAAGAGAGAAAGCACTCGAGAAATTCAAATGGTCATAAGTTTTAATTCGGATGTCTGATTCGGGCGCATAATATATCGAGACGCTCGAAATTAAACACAAAATCTCTGGACAAATTCAAATGACCATAACTCTTGACTCGTGTGCATGCGTAAGGCCCATGAAATATCGAGACGCTCAATAATGAACAACAAAAGCTCTTGAGAAATTCAAATGGTCATAACATTTCCCTCGAATATCTGATTCAAACGCATAACATATTGAGACACTCGAAATTGAACACAGAGGCTCCCGAAAAATTCAAAAGGCCATAACTTTTGACTCAGGTGTATGATTGAGGCCCCTGATGTATGGAGACACTTGAAATTAAACAACGGAAGCACTCGAGAAATGCAAATGATCATAACTTTTCATTTGGATGTATGATTCAGGCGCATAATATATTGAGACACTTGAAATCGAACAATGAAGCTCTCGACAGATTCAAACGACCATAAATTTTGACTCGGGTGCATCATTGAGGCCCATTTTAATTTCTTTTAACTTGTGTGTATTGAGACGCTTGAAATTTAACAAGGAAGCTCTCGGCAAATTCAAATAGCCATAAATTTTGACTCGAATGCATGTGTGACGCCCATGATATATTGAGATGCTCGAAAATGAACAACGGCAGCTCTCAAGAAATTCAAATGGTCATAACTTTTTACTCGGATGTCCGATTCAGGCTCATAATATATCGAGACGCTCGAATATGAACACAAAAGCTCTCGGCAGATTCAAACGCCATAACTTTTGACTCGGGTGTATCAATGAGGCCTATGATGTATGGAGACGCATGAAATTGAACAACAGAAGCACTCGAGAAATTCAAATGATCATAACTTTTCATTCGGATGCCTGATTTAGGCACATAATATATCGAAACGCTCAAAATTGAACAAGGAAGATATTGGCAAATTCAAACGGCCATAAATTTTGACTCGGATGCATGTGTGACACCCATGATATATTGAGACGCTCGAAAATGAACAACAGAAGCTCTCGAGAAATTCAAATGGTCATAACTTTTCACTCGGATGTCCGATTCAGGCTCATAATATATCGAGACGCTTGAATATGAACAGGAAAGCTCTCGACAGATTCAAACGACCATAACTTTTGACTCGGGTGTATGATTGTGGCCAATGATACCTCGAGACGCTTGAATCTGAACAACAGAAGCTCTCAAGAAATTCAAATGGCCATAACTTTTCCCACGGATTTCCGATTTAGGCCATTAATTTGTCGAGACGCCCGAAATTAAACATGGAAGCGCAAGGCAAATTCAAACGGCCAAATTTTTTACTCCTGTGTATGACTAAGGCGCATCATATATCAAGACACTCGAAATTGAACATGGAAGCTCTCGACAAATTCAAACGGCCATAACTTTTGACTTGGGCGTATGATTAAGGCTAGTGATATATCGGGATACTCGAAATTGAAAAAATAGAAGGTCTCAAAAAATTTAAATGGTCATAACTTTTCACTCGAATGTCTGATTCAGACGCATAATATATCAAGATGCTCGTAATTGAACACGGAAGCTCTTAGCAAATTCAAATGACCATAACTTTTGATTTGGGTGTATGATTGAGGCCCATGATGTACAAGGACGCTTGAAATTAGACAACGGAAGCACTCAAGAAATTCAAATGATCATAACTTTTCATTTGGATGTCTAATCTAGGCGCATAATATATTGAGACACTCGAAATTGAAGAAGGAAGCTCTCGGCAAATTCAATTGGGCATAAATTTTGACTCGGGTGCATGTGTGACATCCAGGATATATAGAGACGCTCGGAAATGAACAAGGGAAGCTCTCAAGAAATTCAAATGGTCATAACTTTTCACTCGGGTGTACGATTGTGGCCCATGATATATGTAGAAGATCAAAACTGAAGAACGGAAGCACTCAAGAAATTCAAATGGTCATAAGTTTTAATTCGGATGTCTGATTCAGGCGCATAATATATCAAGATGCTCGAAATTGAACACGAAAGCTCTAGGCAAATTCAAACGACTATAACTCTTGATTCATGTGCATGTGTAAGGCCCATGAAATATTGAGACGCTCGATAATGAACAACAAAAGCTCTCGAGAAATTAAAATGGTCATAACATTTCCCTTGAATATCTGATTCAAGCGCATAACATATCAAGACACTCGAAATTGAATACGGAGGCTCTTTGCAAATTCAAAAGGCCATAACTTTTGACTCGAGTGTATGATTGTGGCCCGTGATGTATGGAGACGCTTGAAATTGAACAACGGAAGCGCTCGAGAAATTCAAATGATCATAACATTTCATTCGGATGTATGATTTAGGCACATAATATATTGAGACGCTCGAAATTGAACAAGGAAGCTCTTGACAAATTCAAACGACCACAAATTTTGACTCGGGTGCATTTTCCCTCGGGATGTCCAATTCAGGCTCATAATATATCGAGACGCTCGAATATGAACACAAAAGCTCTCGGCAGATTCAAACGCCATAACTTTTGACTCGGGTGTATGATTGAGGCCCATAATGTATGGAGACACATGAAATTGAACAATGGAAGCACTCGAGAAATTCAAATGATCATAACTTTTCATTCGGATGTATGATTTTGGCGGATAATGTAACACCCTGAAATATTTCTAATTATAAATTGATGTTTAATTGTATTTATTGTGTTATTTGTCTATATGATTGACTTTAGTGAGTTGAGGTATGGTTTGAATTAGTCATGTGTGAATTTCATGATGTTGATGTTGAGTTATGTTGAGTTTTGTTGAGCTGAGTTGAAATTGTAAGATTTCATATTTTTGCCAAAACCTATCTCATTGAAATTGGCATCCTGTATTCGTTAACCGTTGGATCATCGTAAGTTTTTTTCTGGAGGTTCCTAAGACAAGTATTCACAGTTTGACCGTTGGGATTTGTAGTATAACCTATGGAGCGTGAGATATGAAGTTTTGTCCGAAGCAGAAAATTTGAGCTGTGGATCAGCTCGCCCAGGCGAGCCTCACTCGCCTGGGCGAGTGTTGTATGCTTCAAATTACCATTCAGTAGCGTGAAACAGCCATTTCTTCCTCCTTCCTTCCGCTAAACCCTCCCCAACACTCCCAAACCTCTCCTCCACCACCCACGACCACCGGTGGCCACCGCGAGCCGCCGATGTGTGCTGTTGAACCCCCCCACCAAGAGGAACACTTTAATCGAAGCGGAATCCTAAAAATCCTTCTCAAGGATTCGGTGGAGAAAGTTCCCCCAATCCTCCATTTCATAGCTTTTCTGAGGTAATCTTGATTTCTAAACCCTTCTCCTAGTTAGTTTGAGTTCCCCTTAGTGTCTCATGTGTGTTGGGTATTGTAATAAGGTGTTTTTGCACTTCCTTTGAAAAACCCTAGGAAATGAGACATTGTAAAAGTTATCTTTTTATGAAATGGGTGTTATTTTCATGACCTTCATTGAACCTCAGTCACATTGATGTGATCGGAATTTCAAAATGATGTCTCCTTTTAGTAGAACCCGAAACACCCCTAAGCTCTTTTATGTTTTGACAGGGGTATTTGACTCTGAATATTGTTATTAACGTTATTTTTGAAATCT
The DNA here is from genome assembly GCF_000004515.6 of Glycine max. Lineage (NCBI taxonomy): Eukaryota > Viridiplantae > Streptophyta > Magnoliopsida > Fabales > Fabaceae > Glycine > Glycine max. The sequence continues at coordinate 29,471,452 of NC_038247.2, forward strand.
ATACTAAATTTCCTTCAATTTGATACATAGAAACTTGTGTTTGGGATTACGAGCGTGAACAAGAGAGACCTCTGAGTGACGTAAAGAGGAACTGACGGAGAGCTCACAATAGGTATGGGGAGTTTGTTATAAATTTACCATTTTTGATACCATAGTTAGGGTCAGGGAACTTAACTATGGGAGTATGTGTCTGTCCCTGTTGCATGCTGATTTTTTTTAGAAAACAATGTTTTTGACGAATGGGATGCGATATATTTATTATTGATGAATAGCATTATTGTCTTGATTAGACTTGTGTTGTTTGAAGACTCACTGTTGATGTTATTATTGATGAATTTAATTGATATATGGTGATGTTGATATTTATGATGACATTGATTTGAGATGACGTTATTAATGATGATAATGTCAACATGAATTGATGTTGTTATTGATGATTATGTTAATATGAAAGGATGTGGTTGTTGTTGTTGATAATGTCATTGAGATGAGAAGATGTTGATGTTGAGAGTGATATTGAAATGAAATGTTGATGATATTGAGAATACATGGTGATGATGCAGTTGTGTATGTACATGGGGGGTGCATTGACCTTGTCGGATGTCCCTGGTGGGGGAAATAGAGTGGTTAAAGAGTCTAAGCATCTCTTGAGGGGGGTGGCTTAGGATCTTTAATTTGTCCATGGTCAGTGCACTTGATGGTGCCATGTTTTATACGTTGCATGTTGTGTATGTTCATAAGGGGGTGCTTGGACCTTGTTGGATGTCTCTGGTGGGAGAAACAAAGTGGTTAAAGGGTCTAAGCATCTCTTGAGGGTGATGACTTAGGATCTTTAATTTTTCCATGGTCAGTGCACTTGATGACGCCCATGTTTCATACTTCATATGACATGAAAATAGTATAAACTTTTCCAGTAAGAACTTGTAGTTTCTTGTAAGGAGGAATACTTGTACTAGGGGGTGTGTCACTCGGTTTGGAACTCCCTTGAGACTCAGGCTGATCACCATGGGGGGGGGGGGAGTTGCCTGTGTACGACAGAGTGACCTCGACACTTACTGCCTAGTTTTCATAAATGAGTATCGTGTGGACACGCTTAGGCTATTTCCTTGGGGATGGTACCACATTGCATCTGAGAGTTGAGATCAGGTGCATGCATCATACTTAGCATGATTAATTGGAACTATCTATGGATGATGACTATTTGTTGAGTGTGTGTTGATTAATGAATGTTGTGTAAGCTCATGATATTTGTTAATGTTTTCTTGCTAATTGTGGTTATTTGAATTTAGTATTAGTTCTTTTTATAATGAACTCACCCTTGCAATTTTGTATCGTGTGGTTGATACTTGTGATGATCGCGAACCTTGTTCGTGGGAGCAGAATGACAACAGTAAGGTGCAGGAAGTGAGATTCTGTTGTGGAGCCGTCGAGCCGACGTGATGACGTTGGGATTATTTTGGGAGAGATTTGTGTTTTGTTAATCAACTCCTCCATAGTTGGTTCCATAATTCTTTTGTTGAATTAAGGATGTAAATCACAAACTTAATTATATGTATGAACAAATTTACCTTCCATTATGTGAATGATGTGTACTAAGTTACTATGCCTATATATATATGTATGTATTCATTTAAGTAATGGTGCGTTATTTGGGAATGTACATCGTGAAATTAAAATTACTTTAATTTTTCATAAGCAAATTAATGGAGTTTTCATTTAAAAATTGAAATTCTTCGCGGTTTAGAGTGGTGATATCGTAGCGACGAGGCGGGTTGTTACACTAATATATTGAGACGCTTGAAATTGAACAAGGAAGCTCTAGCAAATTCAAACGGCCATAAATTTTGACTCGGGTGCATGTGTGATGCCCATGATATACCAAGACGCTCAAAAATGAACAACGAAAGCTCTCAAGAAATTCAAATGGTGATAACTTTTCACTCGGATGTCCAATTCAGGCTCATAATATATCGAGATGCTCGAATATGAACACAAAAGCTCTCGGCAGATTCAAACGCCATAACTTTTGACTTGAGTGTATGATTAAGGCCCATGATGAATGGAGATGCTTGAAATTGAACAACGAAAGCACTCGAGAAATTCAAATGATCATAACTTTTTATTCGGATGTCTGATTTAGGCGCATAATATATCGAGACGCTTGAAATTAAACACGGAAGCTCTCGGCAAATTCAAACAACCATAAATTTTGACTCGGGTGCATGTGTGAGGATCATGATATATCGAGACGCTAAAAAATGAACAACGAAAGCTCTAGAGAAATTCAAATGATCATAACTTTTCATTCGGATGTATGATTTAGGCGCATAATATATTGAGACACTAGAAATTGAACAAGGAACCTCTCAACAAATTCTAACGGCCATAAATTTTGACTCGGGGGCATGTGTGACACCCACAATTTATCGAGACGCTCGAAAATGAACAAGGAAGCTCTCAAGAAATTTAAATGGTTATAACTTTTCACTCGGGATGTCCGTTTTAGGCTTATAATATATCGAGACGCTCGAATATGAACACAAAAGCTCTCGGCAGATTCAAACGCCATAACTTTTGACTCGGGTGTTTGATTGAGGCCCATGATATATGGAGACACATGAAATTGAATAGCGGAAGCACTCGAGAAATTCAAATGATCATAACTTTTCATTCAGATGTCTGATTTAGGCGCATAATATATTGAGACGCTTAAAATTGAACAAGGAAGCTCTCAGCAAATTCCAACGACCATAAATTTTAACTTGGGTGCATGTGTGACGCTCATGATATATCGAGACGCTAAAAAATGAACAACGAAAGCTCTCAAGAAATTCAAATGGTCATAACTTTTCACTCGGATGTCCAATTCAGGCTCATAATATATCGTGACGCTCGAATATGAACACGAAAGCTCTCGACAGATTCAAACGAGCATAACTTTTGACTCGGGTGTATGATTGAGGCCCATGATACTTTGTGACGCTCGAAATTGAACAACAGAGACTCTCGAGAAATTCAAATGGCCATAACAATTCACATGGATTTCTGATTAAGGCCTTTAAATTGTCGAGACACTGAAATTCAACATGGAAGCGCAAAGCAAATTCAAACAGCCAAAATTTTTACTCTGTGTATGGCTAAGGCGCATCATATATCTACACAGTCGAAATTGAACACAGAAGCTCTCAGCAAATTCAAATGGCCATAACTTTTGACTCGGGTGTATGATTGAGGCCCGTGATGTATGGAGACACTTGAAATTTAACAACGGAAGCAGTCAAGAAATTCAAATGATCATAACTTTTCAGTCAGATGTCTAATTTAGGCGCATAATATATCGAGATGCTTGAAATTGCACAAGGAAGATCTCAGAAAATTCAAACGGCCATAAATTTTGACTCGGGTGCATGTGTAAGGACCATGATATATCGAGACACTCAAAAAATGAACAACGGAAGCTCTCGAGAAATTTAAATGGTCATAACGTTTCACTTGGATGTCCGATTCAAGCTCATAATATATCGAATCGGTCGAATATGAACATGGAAGCTCTCAGCAAATTCAAATGGTCATAACTTTTGACTTGGGTGAATGATTAAGGCCCATCATATATCGAGACGCTCGAACTTCAACAAGAAAGCTCTGGGAAAATTCAAACGGTCGTAACTATTTACTCGGGTGTATGATTGAGGCCCATGATATATCGAGACGCTCTAAAATGAACAATGGATGCTCTCGAGAAATTCAACTAGACATAACTTTTCACTCAGATTTCCAATTTAGGCCCTTAATATGTCATCCCGCCTGAAATTAAACATGGAAGCACAAGGCAAATTCAAATAGCCCAAAGTTTTTACTCGGGTGTATGATTAAGGCGCATCATATATCGAGACATTCGAATTTCAACAGGAAAGCTCTCGGCAAATTCAACCGGCCATAACTGTTGACTCGGGTGTATGATTGAGGCCCATGATATATCGAGACGCTCAACAATGAATAACGGAAGCTCTCGAGAAATTCAATTTATCATGACTTTCAGTCTGATGTTTGATTGAAGCGCAAAATATATCGAGACACTCCATAGTGAACACGAAAGCTCTCGGTCCATTCAAACGACCATAAATCTTGATTCGTGTGCATGTGTGATGCCCATGATATATTGAGACGTTCGAAAATGAACAACAAAAGCTCTTGAGAAATTCAAATGGTTATAACTTTTCACTCTGATGTCCGATTGTATCGCATAATATATTGAGATACTTGAAATTGAACACGAAAGCTCTCACCAAATTCAAATGGGTATAACTTTTGACGTGGGTGTATGAATTAGGCCCATGGTATATCGGGATGCTCGAAATTGACTAATGAAAGCTCTTGAGAAATTCAAATGGCCATAAATTTTCACATGGAATTTTTATTTAGGCCTTTAATATGTCGAGATGCTCGAAATTAAACATGGAAGCGCAAGGCAAATTCAAAAGGCCAAAAGTTTTTACTCGTGTGTATGATTTAGGTGCATCACATATCGAGGTGCTCGAATTTCAACAAGAAAACACTGGACAAATTTAAATGGCCATAACTTTTCACTCATGTGTATGTGTGAGGCCCCTGATATATCGAGACGCTAAAAAATGTACAATAGAAGTTCTTAAGAAATTTAACTGGTCATAACTTTTTAATCGGATTTACGATTCACGCGCATAATATATCGAGACACTCGAAATATAACACAGAAGCTCTTGACAAATTCAAACAGCCATAACTTTTGACTCGGGTGTATGTGTGAGGCCCATGATATATCGAGACACTAAAAAAGTAACAATGAAAATTCTCAAAAAATTTAAATGGTTATAACTTTTCACTTGGATGTTCGATTGAGGTGCATAATATATCAGGACGCTCGAAATTGAACATGAATGCTCTCGGTAAATTCAAACGGCCATAACTTTTAACTTAGGTGTATGTGTGATGCCCAGGATATATCGAGACTCTAAAAAATGAACAATGGAGGCCCTCGAGAAATTCAAATGGTCATAACTTTTCACTTAGGTGTATGTGTGAGGCCCAGGATATATCGAGATGCTAAAAAAAGAACAATGGAAGCTCTTAGAGAAATTCAAACGGTCATAACTTTTCACTTTGATGTCCGATTGAAGCGCATGATATATCGAGACACTCGAAATTGAACACTAAAGCTCTCGGCAAATTCAAATGGCCATAACTTTTAACTCGGGTGTATAAAACTTGTGTATATTGTATCAAACTTCTCCAATTTATAGTTGTTTTGTAATATTATAAGTACTTTATGTTAAATATAGGTAATAGATAATTTACACTTTTGTTTTGTGTGTTTAATAATCAATTTCTCAAAATTTCAGGTTAAATAGGCAAATTGGCAAAAGTGTTGTTTTCACCTTCTCGCTAAGCCAATCTACTGGCTTAGCGAGCATTCGCAAAGCGCAACATTCGGTGGCTAAGTGCGAGGAAGAATCCAGAAGAAGACGAGCTGTCAGGTTCATTGAGCACACCGCTCCAGGTCATCAAGCGCACCGCTTCAGCTTATCCGCTAAGCGAGAGAAGCACGCTAAGCCACAATTCACTTATGCGCGCTAAGCGATCCAGATTTGCGCTAAGCGCGCGAGCACGGACTAACCCACCTATTTAAGCTTGAAATAAGATTTTTTGAGGGAGTTTGACATTTTTCTTGAAGAAGCCTCTGCATGCACGAGAGTCTGGCCTGGGCTTGAAGCTTTTGCTTGTTTTGGAAGTTCTAGAGAGAGAAAGGTCCAAGTTCTAGAGAGTTCTGAGAGATTTTGCTGTGTGAAGATCTCTAGAGACGAGAGCTCGAAGCGGAAGCCATTTTGAGAACTTGAGATGAGTTTGTGAGTGATTGTGAGATCCTAGAGGTGAAGGAGACATCCTCACCACTTGTATTTTTGCAATCTTTCATGTTGTTCTTCTCTATGTTGTAAAGGAGGTTTTCGGACTATGGAAAGCTAAATCCTCTGTTGGATTTTCCCTGTAGGTACCTGATGTAAATATATTTCTATCTATGTAATGATGTTTTGTGTGTTCTCTGTGCTATATGCTTTTCATTCAAGTATGCCTTTACCTTCATCACGTAGATGCATGCTTTGTTAGGGTCATTCAACAGTGGAAACTGATATGATTCTAAAGTCCTTGATAGTACGGGGCTAAGTTGTTGTACTATCACGAGGAATCGGGGTACAAGAACTTAGTTGTGTATGTGTGTGTTAATGCGGTCCTGATTGAGTTTAGTTTTACAAGAGGAATCTACGGATGAGGCTTGATCAAGATTAGGCTAGGCTATCATGAGGGATTGGGGTCTAGCAGTCCAGGAGACAACATAGGAATACATAGGCATTGTTAGATAGAGAACATCTGTTTTAGCATTAGGAACCTATTAGGAAGACCAACGCGTTCTCTACTTGTTTTTACACAACATTTCTATTGCGTGATTTTCTTTCTTTTTGCATAGATAGTTTGCATACCTGTTCATAACCATAATCATCTTTTCATACCAAACACCTATTTACCAAAATAGATTGCCAGATAACACAAGTTCTCCGAGAGTTCGATTCTCGGTTCTTACCGTTTTATACTACTTGTGCGATCCGGTACACTTGCCGGCCGCGAACAAGTTTTTGGCGCCGTTGCCGGGGAACTTGTTTTTATTTGGGAAGTTAGCTCGTTCTTAGGTGTCTATTCTTTATTTGTTATTCTTTGATTGTTTCTGTGAATATTTGTTCTTTAATTTATATTTGTCTTCTCTTATTGAACTGGATAACTGTTGTTCTGTTAGTACTGTTTATGCATAGATCTCCCACAGGAACTTTAGTTCCTCTGGACTTAGAAATTGAAGCTACATTGAGAAGGAACATGGCTGAGAGGAGAAGGAAACTATTGCAAGACATAATAGTTGCATCCATTCTTGAGGAAGAGACCCATTTTTCTGATTCATCATCATCTAATTCACCATCATCAAGGGAATCCATTAATCAATTGTCTGAAACTGCTACTATGGCAGATGAGCACGACCAGAGGACAACATCACCTACCCTTGAGGACTATTCAAGTAGCTCGGTGACACAATTTTTCACTAGCATTGCACATCCTGAAGTGTAAGTGCACAACATCACCTACCCACATTCTTTGATCCATCTGATACAATGGAATTTATTTCAAGGATTACCTAATGAAGATCCCTGTGCACACTTGGCAACATTTATTGAGATTTGAAACACTGTTAAGATTGTCGGTGTACCAGATGAAGCTATCAGACTCATCCTTTTCTCATTTTCACTGGCAGGAGAGGCCAAGAGGTGGCTCCACTCATTCAGAGGTAATAGTCTTAAAACCTAGGAAGAAGTTGTGGAAAAGTTCCTAAAGAAATATTTCCCAGAATCTAAGACTGTTGAAGAGAAGGCAACAATATCTTCATTTCATAAATTACCTGATGAATCCTTGAGTGAGGCGTTGGAGAGATTCAGAGACTTACTGAGAAGAACCCCCACCCATGGATTCTCCGAGCCAATCCAACTGAATATGTTCATAGATGGGCTAAGACCACAAACCAAGCAATTACTAGATGCTTCTGCTGGGGGAAAAATAAAGTTAAAAACCCCAGAAGAAGCAGTTGAGCTCATAGAGAACATGTCAGCCAGTGATCATGCCATTCTGAGGGACAAAACCCATCAACCCTCAAAGAAGAGCCTGTTGGAGCTAACATCACATGATGCTTTGTTGGCACAGAACAAGTTGCTATCTAAGCAACTTGAGATCCTAACGGAAACACTTGGTAAGCTGCAAACTAAATTGTCAATTGGACAACCTACACATTCTTCTGTTTTGCAGGTCATAGGTTGTACCATGTGTGGTGAAGCTCATGAGACAGGTGATCGAGGCCGTACCCGAATCAAATAAACATGAAAATGCAGTAACTAGGAAGTGATCCTAGGTCGTTTCCCAACGAGTAGTGACACACCAAATGTTCATAATATACTTGCAGTAACAATAACGATTGGGGGGGGGGTTTGTTTGTTTTGTGATTAAAGAGCAGAACAAGTAAACTGGAATACGAAACTACTAATATTAAAAACGGGTTGTTTCCTTTGATTCAGAAGCCATTCTCTTATCCTGGGTTATGGAGAATTCGTCCCTAACAGTCAACCACTTAATCCAACCCTATTTCAATTTACTAAGCGTAAATCAACTTAGGGTTGTCAATACGTGATTAGGCACCACATACACCAGTTAGCCCTTCATCCATTAAGCATGAACGCAAGTTAGGCTCAGAGGCAATTAATCGAACACGAAGCGTGCACTGATTAATATTCACGAATTTGGGATAACCGGTGAAGGGAAAACTGCTAGGAAACCACATTACAAGTGAAACCTAAAAAAGAGTTGGGCTTCGTCCTCAAAAGGAAACAACACCAGAAAATCTAGCCTTCCATGGATTCAAATAGAAAATGCAAATGAAACATGAAGCAGAAACGTAAATGAACAGAAACGTAAATGAACATAAACGTAAATGAGACAGAAACGTAAATGAAAGTAGAAGAAGAAGCAAGAATGAACTCGTAATTAGAAGCAGAAAATGGAAATTTGCATTAAGAACGAAAACCGTAACAAGGGAACAGAAAAACGTCAAAACCTAAAACCAAAGCTCTGAATAATGAAAATAGCATAACAGAATGCCTTGCACGAATCCCAAGGCTGTTATTTAAAAAGAGTCACTCAAAGTCACTGGGCCCTATTACAATACTCTGGCCCAAAACGAAATAAACACTGAACAACATAAAATAAAATTGCGAGATTTCCTAATTAACTAAGGTAAGCGCTGCTTAATTTGCCCTCTTCAAGTCCATAACCAAAATCCGGATTAAGCCCAATGTTTCATTAATTCCTGAAATTAGATTAAAAACATCAAATTAGCTAATTGAGCCCAAATAATAAAACTGCCTGATTAATTGACAATTAAGACTAATCAGTAATTAAAATGGTGCAAAAAGGGAACTATCGATTGGACAACCTACACATTCTTCTGTTTTGCAGGTCATAGGTTGTACCATGTGTGGTGAAGCTCATGAGACAGGCCAATGCATCTCCACGGAAGAAAACACTTAAGAAATTCATTTCATGGGGAATCAGCAGAGGCAAGGGTATACTCAAGGAAGATTTTCAGGCTTCCAGCAAGGTCCTTATAATCAGCAAGGACAGTGGGGGACACACCCTGACAACCAGTTCAATAAAGACCAAGGTGGATCCTCAAACACCCTGACACACCCTAACATATTTCAGAGGAGGACTAAGTTGGAAGAGACCTTGACTCAGTTTATGCAGGTAACGATGTCAAATCATAAGATTACTGAGTTAGCACTAAAGAACTTTGAGGTCCAGGTGGGACAACTGGCCAAGCAGATAGCTGACAAGTCATCCAACAGTTTTGGAGCAAATACGGAAAATAATCCTAAGAAGGAATGCAAGGCTGTGATGACTAGGAGTAAAAAGTTTGTGAAAGCTGAGGATGAAGAGAGTGTGGTGTATAAGGAGCAAATGGGTGAAAAGATAGGTGCTGATGTTGAGGAAAATGATGTGAAGGGTAAAGAGAATCAGGAAAAAGGAAAAAAAATAATGGTTCAGAATAAAAAGATAAAAAGGGAGAAAAAGAAATAGAAAATGAGAAAAATGAAAAAGAAGAAAAAAATAAGATTTTAGAGAAGAGTAGAAGTGGAAAAGCTGTGGACAAAGGTGTGGAAGTACTATATCCTGTGGTACCTTCCAAGAAAGAAAAAGATCGTCATTTGGCAAGATTTTTGGATATTTTCAAGAAACTGGAAATAACCATGCCCTTTGGCGAAGCTCTGCAGCAGATGCCACTCTACTCCAAATGTTTGAAATATATGTTGACAAGGAGGCACAAGTATATTCACCAGGAAAACATCATAGTGGAAGGAAATTGTAGTGTTGTGATCCAAAAGATTCTTCCACCTAAGCACAAAGATCCTGGGAGTGTAACTATTCCTTGTTCAATAGGAGAAGTCAATGTGGGAAAGACTCTGATTGATCTGGGAGCCAGCATTAATTTGATGCCACTCTCCATGTGCAGAAGATTGGGAGAATTGGAGATTATGCCCACTCGAATGACTCTACAATTAGCTGACCGCTCCATTACCAGGCCCTATGAAGTAATTGAAGATGTATAAGTCAGGGTCAAGCATTTTATCTTCCCAGCAGACTTTGTGGTCATGGATATCTCTGAAGATTCTGACATCCCTGTAATCTTGGGGAGGCCGTTCATGTTGACCGCAAGCTGCATAGTTGACATGGGGAAGAGAAAGCTGGAGTTAGTTTTTGAAGACAAAATTGATTTTGACTTGTTTGTTGAAGACAAGCCTGCTCCAGAACACAATGTTTGCTTGCAGGTAATGGGAGAAGTTCAAGAGGTTCTGAAGGTGAGAACCAAAACATAAGATCGCCCAGTGAGGTAAAAGCGTCAAGCCAATGACGTTAAAGAAACGCTCCCTGGGAGGCAACCTAGTTTCAATTTGTGTTATTTTTGGTTTGTTATGCATTTGATCATTAGGAACTTGCTGTATAATCTGAACAATGGAGCATATCAGCCTCCCTTTGAATGGTAAAATTAAGGGTTTATATTTCTTGGGAAAGGACTAAGTTTAAAACTTAGAAAATCTTTTTGAAAATTAGTCCTTTCGCTAAGCGCTTGCTTCTCGCTAAGCACATAATTGTTCATGCGCTAAGCCACGAGATTCAAGCGCTTAGCGCACAACCATGGCATCTGAGGATGATTAATTCCGCTAAGCTAGCCAAGGTTTAGCTAAGCCAAAATCAACCCAAGTTGAATTCAGCTAAGCGACAGACTGATCACTGAGCGATGGCTTCCCTTGGCTAAGCGAGACCCAGTGTCGCCAAGCGCAATTCATTACGACCAGAATTAAGGGTCATGGTGCTTAGCACTTAATCTGCTGGCTAAGTAGATATTCTTGCAGTTTAAACTGGATTTGATGTAGCTTAGCGCCACTCATGGTCGCTGAGCTCAATCGCTTGTGGCAATATGCGTGCTAAGCGATGTTATTAACCGCTCAGTGCAGCTCCTCTGCACTTAAAATGCATAATTTCAGCTAAGCGGAAGTTGTAGGTTTTTTGATCTGCAGATCCCGCTAAGCGACAATACCCTCGCGCTAAGCCAAATTCTTTTTGGATGTGTAAAAAAAAAAATTGAATTTTGAATTTGGCTAAGCGCGGGCCGCTAAGCGGGAAAAATTGAGAAACCAAATGTGTCGCCTTCTCGCTCAGCGACCCTCGCCGCTAAGCAAAAAGAACGAAACATTCTTAGTGGGTGCAATGTCAGTTACACCCACTTTCCAAAAATTTGCGCCCTTTCTGCTCCCTCTCTCCCTCAAACTGCTCTCCGTGCGTTTTGTTTCTTTTTCCTTGCATCCTTTTGTTCTCATCAATCATCGCAGCACAAGTAAGTTCCTTGATCTTTCTCTTTGTTATTTTTTATCAAACCTTAGGTTCGCAACTCTAGAGTAGGCTTAAGCTTTTAGGGTTTTGCAGTTTTAAGAATATTTTAAAATTGAAAACTTTAGGTTCATTTTGTGTCTGAAAACTGTATTAAGGGCTGTGCATATTTAATCCACTAGGTAGAGGCCCAAAATATGGGAGAAAACGCGCCACTATTTCTGTGTTTTTTTTTTGGAAAATGAAATGAATTCGCTAAGCGCGCTTACCGAGCTAAGCGAGTTCATCAATATTCATTAAATATAGGTGTTTTCCTGAAGAACTTGTTGAGCGCGCTTACCGCGCTAAGTGAGTTTATATCTTGAGGATGAACACTCATCCGCCTGGTACAGTACCTGTGGCTAAGCGAGGTTGATTCGCAAAGCCCAAGTAACTTAGTAAAATTTTTGATTGATTGGCCACTCGCTAAGCCAAGATCTCCTGTGCCAAGCGAAAATTCCTTGCGGCATCTGCTGAGTTGAGCAGCCCTGTTCGCTAAGCCTGCATAACTTAGTGAAATTTTTGCTCAGTTTAGTGCCGCTAAGCGAAGCTTATTCTTGGCTAAGCGCAAATCCATGCGGCTAACCTTTGGCTTAGCGGGCTCCTTTCGAACTAAGCCAACTTTGCAGACACTGGAACCTAGCATTTTCCGTTAAGCGGCATTCCTGTGTCGCTAAGCTCAATGTCATTTTTTGTGAAGCCCGCTAAGCGAATTTTGTCTCGCTAAGCGGCCAGTATCTTTTCTAGTTTTATTTTTCAGTTTTTAAAATTTTGAATAACTGTGTCCTGATTAATTGTTTGATTCCTTTGCCTACAGATGTCTTCCAGGAAAAGAAAGAGTGTCGGTTCAAGGCCCACCACTCAATATGATACAAGAAGATTCCACTCTTTTGAGGCATGGACCAGATACACTGATAATGTCTTGGGAAGACATATATTAGCTAAGAGGAAAGTAGAAATATATCATACAGAGCTGGATGAGTTTAAGGCTGAATTGGAGAGGTGCAACTTCCATATGCGCCTCACCAATTTAGCTGACAGTAGCATTGATGATGGAAGCTTGCTTGTGGAGCTTCTATGGAGGTTGGATCTTTGAGCTTCAATGAGGTCCTTCAATGGTGATTTTACACAATGGAGATGCAGCGAAAGACAAAGGAGAAGAGGTGAGAGGAGGCACCATCCACTAGGGAATAAGCCATGGAAGAAGGAGCTTCACCACCAAGATGAGCCTTGGATAAGAAGCTTGGAAGGATGCTTCAATGGAGGAAAAGAAAGAGGGAGAGAAGGAGAGAGGGGGGAGCACGAAATTGAAGGAATAAAAGAGGGAGAGAAGTGGAACTTTGAAGTATATCTCACAAGACTCTCATTCATCAAAGTCATAAGTGTTACACATGCTTCTATTTATAGACTAGGTAGCTTCCTTGAGAAGCTTTCTTGAGAAAACTTCCTTGAGAAGCTTCTTTGAGAAAACTTCCTTGAGAAGCTAGAGCTTAGCTACACACGCCCCTCTAATAACTAAGCTCACCTCCTTGAGAAGCTTCCTTGAGAAGATTCCTAAAGAAGCTAGAGGTTAGCTACACACACCCCCTATAATAGCTAAGCTCACCCCATGCCAAAATACATGAAAATATAAAAAAAGTCCCTACTATAAAGACTACTCAAAATGCCCTGAAATACAAGGCTAAAACCCTATACTACTAGAATGGCCAAATACAAGGCCCAAAAGAAGAAAAAAACCTATTCTAATATTTACAAAGAAGAAAGGACCCAACCTTGGTCCATGGGCTCAGAAATCTACCCTGGGGTTCATGAGAACCCCAAAGCCTTCTTTAGCAGCTCTAGCCCAATCCTCTTGGATTCTTCTATCCAATACCCTTGGGGGGTAGGATTGCATCATCCCTTCCACCTTGGAAAGGTTTTGACCTCAAATCCCAAGGTTCTTCATATTATGGGCTCCTTCCCTCGACACCTGTAAAAAGAATAAAAACATATGTATTAGTGGTGTTGGGTATGTTAGAGTAGGGTAAGGTCTGAAAACCCCTTTCATGGACATCTTCCCAAGAAGGAACATTGCTCCTCACCAACTCAATGAGTGGTGCTAAAAGTATAGAAAAATATGGGACAAACCTTTGGTAAAAGTTTGTTAAGTCATGGTAGCCCCAAATTTCCCTTATACTTGGTGGAGTGGGCCAATCAGGAATGACCTTTATTCTCTTAGGGTCTGTGGGAACCCCTTGACCACTATTTAAAAAATTAAGGAAAGTAATGCAATAAAGCGTACCTTTTTCTGTATTTTCGTGTTGATTATTCCTACAAAAAAATACGACAAACCTAAGGTGTCCCATATGAGCACCTAAGTTTGTATTAAAACAAAAAATAAGAACAAACCTACCTAATGAGTCCCTATGTACATGAATCATAAAGATGTTAGGTGCATGACTGATTTTACAAAAGAGGGTTGCAACACTCAACACATTCATCATATCATTTATTTTAGGGATTTGGTGCCTAATAATACCTATTTTGGGCACCAACAAAGCACAAGGATTTAAGCTCTTATGAACCAAATCCTCATCCAACAACTCCTTTACTTGAGGAATAACCTCAAGCCCAAGAGGTGTGGCAGTGCTAACAAGTGTCTTTTTACAAAGGAGAAGATGTGGAGGTTGTCTAAGAGGGGAAGTTTCTTTAATATTTGTCTTTATTTCAAAATGACTTTTCTTCTTAGCTAACCTCTTGGAGGAGACACTTACCTCCTTACACTCCTCCTTAACCATTAAAGGTTGTCCTTCTTCATGGGGGTAGATTTCTTCACTAGATTCTTCCTTTTTTGCTTCTTCACTTTCACTAGAGGAAGGTGAAATAGTAGCCTCATCTTGGCTACTATAAATGTCTTGGTGGGGCATTGAGAAGTAATGTGACCTCTTCCAAGACATTTGAAGTACTTTATGGAGCTAGTCTTCTCTTGCATACTAGCCTTAAGGGGTTGCTTTTCTATTGTCTTCCCCTTATCATCTTTGGGCCTAGAAGGTGTCACCTCTAATATGCCTTGACCTTGGTCTTTCTTTGGATAAGAGTAAGAGCCATAAGATTTTGAAGTAGACTTCCTTTTAAGTTGTTGCTCTACCCTTATTTCCCAATCTAAGTTAGCCTCTACATTGTCCTTCCCATGGAAGTATGGGAGGTTAATGTTAGCCTCTTGAGGCTTTCTTTCCTTTTCTCTACTATGGGAGTGAGGTCTAAGATGTGACCTATGCCTTCCTTCATAATAGTCACGAAGTTTTTCACTTAGGCTCTTGCAAGAGTTACAACTACTATAGGAGGCATGTTTTTCTCTTTTGATTTCTTTCATTATTTTTCTTCTTTCTTCCTCTCTTATTTTCTTTCTTTCATCTTGACTTATTTCTTCAACTCTTTTTTTTTCCTTTTCCTTTTCTTTCTTGTTTTTCTTTCCATAATTTGAGGGAAGTCAACTCATCTAAGATTCTAGATAAAGGGTCTTTATGACTAGTACCCTCGCCATTAACACTAGATGAATGATGACTCATGTTGGTTCCTAAGTTGTGGTTCTTTCTTGTTGGAGGTTTTAAAACAAAAGGTAAAAGAAACTATGGTTGAAAGTAGCCAAAATAAACACTAAAAGAGGTGTGAAAGATAAGGTTAAAAACTAATTGGTAAAAGGAAAGCTATCTAGGCGGTTTGACAATGGAAGGTAAAGGAAATAAGCTATGAAAGTAAGCAAGAAATGTAAACTAGGCGAATCCTAAGAGTGTTTGGATGACCACATTCAAGGTTCCCAACAAAACACTCACTATCCTAAGGAAAAATTGCCTAAATTTATTACACACAAATGGAAGTTTGGTAACCTATTGGAGGCTCCTAACACACTTCCAATGAAAGGCCTTTTTGTTACAAAACTTGAAAGCAATGAAGGTAAGTAAATTGCAAATTACAAAATTACAAAACGGTCCTCAATTTTGGTTGTTGTTCTCTCTTTGGTGATTCACTCAATTTGGAATGCTTTTTAGTTCAATAGCTCTTAAGGTGGTTGGCCCCTTTCTTCTTGACTCAAATTCTTTAAGGGATGGCACCAATCCTCCTTCCAATTCCCTATATGACAACCCACAAACAAGGAAACAAAGAGACAAGCAATAACCAAAGACCAAAAAAAATTAAATGAAGCTAAACCAATGGAGTTTTAACAAGACAACTTTTCAAGGATTATTCAACAATTAAAGCAATGAAAAGGACATAGAAGCAAGCTAAGACTCAAAGAGAAACTTAGAATGGCTCTAGAGTAGAGTAAAAAAACTATAAAAAAAAGACTCAACAAACCTCTATCTTTGGCACTTGTTTTCACAGTAATTTTCAATTGAAATTTCGGAACTAAGATTGGTATAACATAGGCACCAATTATAGAATAAATTTTGAGCCAAAACAACAAGCACACTTCCCTTTCGCTTTCTTTTTTCCTGGATACTGATTTTTCTGCCAACTTGTGTGATTTTTATTATTTTTTCCTTTTATCCAAATCACTTGGTTCTTTTTGTATAACTTTTTTCCAGATGTTTAGAAAATTCAGTAAAACTTTCAGCTCAAAATTCGAAGTAACCAATTCTCAGTAATTTTTACAAGTTTGTATGTTCAAGCTGCCAGCACCAGCGATTTGTTTTTTTAAGCATAGTATATTGATTGCCTTGGGCTTACTTTCAACCTTCCTATGTATGTTGAACTCACTAGGATTGTTTAACACAGTTTTAGGAGTTCAATATTCACTTAGGATCAACATTTCAGCCAGCAATTCAATCACCAAAACTCAAATTCACAATAGACACAATCATAAGGAAACCTAAAAGTTCAAGAAAAGGTTCACACAATCAAAGACTCTCTAAGAATTTTGCATGAACATGTTAAGGACTAATTAACATGAAAGATTTGACTCAAATCAAATAATAGGCTAAAAGAATTTCATACACTCATGAGCAAATCAGTTAGACAAAGAAACAAGAAAATAAAATTCAGCACAACATAAGAAATCTTATGTGACAAGTTTCATGACTAGACATCACTTCTATGACAAAACTACAATAGGTGAACAAGTCACTCTATATTTTTGAGGTTTTCTTCTAATTTAATATTTTTGTAAGAATTTTATGGTTTATGTTTCAGCCACAAAAAATAATAAGACAAAACTCAAAGGAATCTAAACTCAACACAATTCATGGTTCAAGAACAAGAATAAGAAATTTGAACAATAGAAAATCAAATCTAGCTTCTATAGCAAGTTTAATCGATGGAAACTCTAAAGAATCATGTTAACAACATTTAGCATAAGAAATGTGAGGAGATACATAGAGAAAAATGAAGAAACAACAATGGAAGAGAAGATAAAGCAAAAAAATTAATGGAGGTTTAAGGAGCACCTACTTGAAGCTCTTGTGCTCTGATTTCCACTTGATGGAAGCTTGCTTGTGGCGCTTCTATGGAGGCTGGATCTTTGAGCTTCAATGAGGTCCTTCATTGGTGATTTTACACCATGAGATGCAATGGAAGACAAAGGAGAAGAGGTGAGAGGAGACGCCATCCACTAGGGAATAAGCCATGGAAGAAGGAGCTTCACCACCAAGATGAGCCTTGGATAAGAAGCTTGGAAGGATGCTTCAATGGAGGAAAAGAAAGAGGGAGAGAAAGAGAGAGGGGGAGCACGAAATTGAAGGAATAAAAGAGGGAGAGAAGTGGAACTTTGAAGTCTGTCTCACAAGACTCTCATTCATGAAAGTTACAACAAGTGTTACACATGCTTCTATTTATAGACTAGGTAGCTTCCTTGAGAAGCTTTCTTGAGAAAACTTCCTTGAGAAGCTTCTTTGAGAAAACTTCCTTGAGAAGCTAGAGCTTAGCTACACACACCCCTCTCATAACTAAGCTCACCTCCTTGAGAAGCTTCCTTGAGAAGATTCCTAAAGAAGCTAGAGCTTAGCTACACACACCCCCTATAATAGCTAAGCTCACCCCCATGCCAAAATACATGAAAATATATAAAAAAAAGTCCCTACTACAAAGACTACTCAAAATGCCCTTAAATACAATGCTAAACCCTATGCTACTAGAATGGCCAAATACAAGGCCCAAAAGAAGGAAAAAAACCTATTCTAATATTTACAAAGAAGAGAGGACCCAACCTTGGTCCATGAGCTCAGAAATCTACCCTGGGGTTCATGAGAACCCCAAGGCCTTCTTTAGCAGCTCTAGCCCAATCCTCTTCGATTCTTCTATCTAATACCCTTGGGGGGTAGGATTGCATCAATTGATCTAGCATTGGTGAAGGAGTTCTACGCCAACCTCTACAGTCCTGAGGGACCTTCTCCAAAACAAGTCAGAATATGAGGCCACTTGATAAGGATTGATGTAGACAGCCTCAATGTCTTTTTAGAAACACCTGTGGTGCTTGTTGAGGGTGAATCTTTACCCGCTTACTCAAGATACTGCAGGATGCCTACTAAAATCATGGAAATTGAGGCTGCTCTGTGCATACCCGGCCGAGAGTTTATTTTAAATGCTGAAGGTCACCCTGGGAAGATCCTCAGAAAAGATCTAACCACTCTTGCTCAGGTATGGAGTGTTCTCTCATACTCCAACCTGGTTCCGACTTCCCACACCTCGGATTTGACTGTGGATAGAGCTAGGTTAATCTTTGGCCTAGTTACTCAGCTGGACATGAATGTTGGAGCTCTCATCTCTGGACAGATCACTTCAATGGCCTAGTCTAACTCCTCTAGACTCGGGTTCCCTGCTCTTATCACAACTTTATGTAGGTCCAGAGGAGTCGTTTCCGACAACTTAGCCTTTGAATGTTTGAGCTCGGTCATTAATTTGGCCTACATAAGGAAAAACTGTTGGAACCCGAATGATCCAACAGTTATTATTAGGGGGACCAGAAGACCAAGGGCAAGGCCAGCTGAGGTTCCTTCTACATCAGTAGCTCCTCATCCAGCTTCTACATCAGCAGCTCCTCCTCCAGCACATATGACAGCAGCTCCTTATACCCTACCTCTTGCAGATTTTCAACGTTTTGAGGCCATGCTTCGGAGCATACATCAGGGGCAAATTATTTTACTACAAAGCCTACAACTGGTAGCGCCTCTAGACTCCATCCTGACGATAGAGCAATTTAATGAATGGGTAGCCTGGCCAGGGACTCAGCCTCCTCTTCATAGGGAAGATGAAGATCTCGCCGCTCAGGTACCCCATCAGTCAGAGGATGAGTCATTAGAGTCTTCCACTCCTGAGCCCTTGATAAGGAAAAGAAGGGTAGTTGTAACCCAGGAAGCTGTAGCCACCTCTGAAAAGTCTCTTGAAGCTACTTCGGAGCTTCTGGCACTAGTGGCAGATACCACTTCTCCACAACAGGCAGCAAACCCTTCCACGCCTGAGGATCAAACCACCCCAGACCTATCTCTGAACACCTCTCCTGTAGCTACTCATGTACTTCATTTGTTGGAAGAGGAGGAGGGTTAGACACAGGACACCTAGGACCAATCACATGATTTTTAAATTCCTGTTGATTTTTTGTGCTTTTTGATTTATTAGTATAGTTATGGTTTTAGTACATTATTTACTTTTTATTAGTTTTGTGCAGGAGTAGTGTAGTTGCTCGTCCTGAAGCATCTGGAACAGTTTAACTTAACTTTTGTTGGTGTTGTAGTGAAATAGTTTATTTATTTTGAAAAATGGATGTATGCCTTGTTTTAAATTGAATGCATGCTTAAGATGAGATCTGTGTTTCTTTTCATGAATTTGAACGAATGTGTAAACTAGACAAAGAAAGAACAAGAATGTGAACTTGCAATTAGAATTGTTAGTCAGTAGACAAATTGATTGTGAAAGAAAAGCTTGAACCAAAACCAGTGAGAGTGTGACCTTAAACTATGAGTGAACGACTAACTGTGAGTAATGATCTTTGCATGAATCTCTAAATTCTAGAATGATATGTATAACTTATAACATGATGAAGGCCATGATTTGTACATACACAAGCTCTTTTGACTAAACAACTTACCTTAAATGATAATTGCATCCTTTGCTCCCTTTTTGAGCTGAATGATATTGTCAAAAATTTGAACCCTGAACTTAAATAAATATCTCCTAATACCTTGCTTAGATTCTAGGAAAGCATATGGTTCAAGACAAATTACTCTAAATTTGGGGGAGGAAAGTCAATTAGAATGAAAAGAAAAAGGTTAAGCATCAGCACACACAACAAATAAGTTGTATGTTAAAAAAAGAGAGAAAAGAATAAGTGTGCTGTTTCAATAAGGTCAAAAGCAACTTAAGAGAAGAAAAGTAGTGAAAAGGCTACTTGTATGATACAAGAAAAGATCATTGGGATAAGTCTAGGACTTGTGCTCTTTTAGAATCTAAACCTTTGAATCCTAAAAAAACCAATGAATTTTTGTAGCCAAACCTCACTACAAGCCTAAGAAAGTCCTTCTGATTCTATTTATACATTTCTGACTTGATGGCATGAGATGAAATGCAAAGATTGGACCTCCCGTTAGTTGTTATCAATGAATAGCTTAAACACTTGTGCTTGAGTGAAACAATAGCCGTGAGACTGTGGTTTGAGCTACTTTCCTTGATATCTGTCTTATGATTAACTTCATCTAACTGCATAGTTCACATTTGGTTATCCTCTTTGTCTAGCTACATATTCTGTGAAAACAAGTGATAGATACACATTGCTTCATCTTTCTCATCATGAAATCAATGAATTTTGATGCATACACCTTGGTACATCAAAACTGCATGTTTTACCACTTGAGGACAAGTGAGCTGTTCTCTTTTGCTTGAGGACAAGCAAAATTGTAAATTTGGGGGAGTTGTTAGTCGGTGAAAATGACTAACTTTTGTGTATAAAACTTGTGTATATTGTATCAAACTTCTCTAATTTATAGTTGTTTTGTAATATTATAAGTACTTTATGTTAAAATATAGGTAATAGATAATTTACACTTTTGTTTTGTGTGTTTAATAATCAATTTCTCTAAATTTTAGGTTAAATAGGCAAATTGGCAAAAGTGTTGTTTTCACCTTCTCGCTAAGCCAATTTGCTGGCTTAGCGAGCATTCGCTAAGCGCGACATTCAGTGGCTAAGCGCGAGGAAGAATCCAGAAGAAGATGAGCTTTTAGGTTCGCTGAGCGCACCGCTCCAAGTCATCAAGCGCACCACTTCAACTCATCCGCTAAACGAGAGAAGCGTGCTAAACCACAATCCACTAATGCGTGCTAAGCGATCCAAATTTGCGCTAAGCGTGCGAGCATGGACCAACCCACCTATTTAAGCTTGACATCAGATTTTTTGAGGGAGTTTGGCATTTTTCTTGAAGAAGCCTCTGCATGCACGAGAGTCTGGCCTGGGCTTGAAGCTTTTGCATGTATAGGAAGTTCTAGAGAGAGAAAGGTCCAAGTTGCAGAGAGTTCTAAGAGATTTTGCTGTGTGAAGATCTGCAGAGACGAGGGCTCGAAGCGGAAACCATTTTGAGAACTTGAGATGAGTTTGTGAGTGATTGTGAGATTCTAGAGGTGAAGGAGACATCCTCACCACTTGTATTTTTGCAATCTTTCATCTTGTTCTTCTCTGTATTGTAAAGGAGGTTTTCGGACTATGGAAAGCTAAATCCTCTGTTGGATCTTCCCTGTAGGTACCTGATGTAAATATATTTCTATCTATGTAATGATGTTTTGTGTGTTCTCTGTGCTATATGCTTTTCATTCAAGTATGCCTTTACGTTGATCACGTAGATGGATGCTTTGTTAGGTTCATTCAATAGTGGAAACTGGTATGATTCTAAAGTCCTTGATAGTACGGGGCTATGTTGTTATACTATGACGAGGAATCGGGGTACAAGAACTTAGTTGTGTATGTGTGTGTTAATGCGGTCCTGGTTGAGTTTAGTCTTACAAGAGGAATCTGCGAACGAGGCTTGATCTGGATTAGGCTAGGCTATCATGAGGAATCGGGGTCTAGCAGTCCAGGAGACAACATAGGAATACATGGGCATTGTTAGATAGAGAACATCCATTTTAGCATCAGGAACCTATTAGGAAGACCAACGCGTTCTCTACTTGTTTTTACACAACATTTCTATTGCGTGATTTTCTTTCTTTTTGCATGGATAGTTTACATACCTGTTCATAACCATAATAATATTTTCATACTAGACACCTATTTACCGAAATAGCTTTCCAGATAACACAAGTTCCCCGAGAGTTTGATACTTGGTTCTTACCGTTTTATACTACTTGTCTGATCCGGTACACTTGCTGGCTGTGAACAATGATTGAGGCCCATGATATATCGAGATGCTCCAAATTGACCAACAGAAGCTCTCAAGAAATTCAAATAGCCATAACTTTTTACACAATTTTAATTTAGGCCCATAATATGTCGAGACGCTTGAAATTACACATGGAAGCGCAAGGCAAATTCAAACGGCCAAAAGCTTTTACTCATGTGTGTGATTAAGGCGTATCATATATTGAGACCCTCGAATTTCAAAAGGAAAGCTCTTGCCAAATTCAAATGGGCATAACTTTTGACTCGGATGTATGTGAGAGGCCCATGATATACCGAGACGCTCGAAAATGAACAATGGAAACTCTCTAGAAATTCAAATGATCATAACCTTTCAATCATACCTCTGATTCACACACATAATATATCTAGATGCTTGAAATTGAAAATGAAAGCTCTCGGCAAGTTCAAATGACCATAACTTTTGACTTGTGTGTATGTTTGAGGCCCATGATATACCGAGACGCTTGAAAATGAACAACGGAATCTCTCGAGAAATTCAAATGGTCAAAACCTTTCAATTAGATCTTCGATTCACGTGCATAATATATCAGACACTCAAAATTGAACATGGAAGCTCTTGACAAATTCAAACGGCAATAAATTTTGACTCGGGTGTATGTGTGAGGCCCATGACATATCGAGACACTAAAAGATGAACGGAAGCACACGAGAAATTCAAATGGTCATAACTTTTTGATGCAATCCTATCCCCTAAGGGTATTGGATAGAAGACTCCAAGAGCATTGGGCTAGAGCTGCTAAAGAAGGCCCTAGGATTCTCATGACCCTCAGGGTAGATTTCTGAGTCCATGGGCCAAGGTTGGGTCCACTTTTATTTGTAAATATTATAATAGGTTTTTGCTTCTTTTGAGCCTTGTATTTTGGCCATTCTAGTAGTATAGGGTTTTAGCCTTGTATTTCAGGGCATTTTGAGTAGTCTATGTAGTAGGGACTTTTTGGTATTTTCATGTATTTTGGCATGGGGTGAGTTTAGCTATTATAGATGGTGTGTAGCTGAGCTCTAGCTTCTCATCTCAAGGAAGCTTCTCAAGAGAGTTTCTCAAGGAAACTGCTGAGGCTATAAACAGAAGCATGTGTAACACTTGTGACAACTTTGATGAATGAGAGTCTTGTGAGACACAACTCAAAGTTCAACTTCTCTCCCTCTTTTACTCCTTCAATTTCGTGCTCCCTGTCATACCCTAATTTTGTCCAGGGACAATTTTTGTCAGTCTGCGGACATTGGTTGATCACTTTGAGATGCTTAACACCCATCTCTGCGTAATCCGTAAAGTTCCGTGACGTTTCGGAAAGAAATCAGCCAAAAACACAAAAATAGGGCTGCACTTATCAAACCGGGGGGGTGTAACTAGCATTGGGTTCATTTGGACCATCTAGAACACTCTAGAGGGGGGAGGGTGCAGTCATCAAATTGGGGGGTGCACTCAAGAAATTTCATCACTAATCAACCCTATTTTTTTTTTTTGCTATAAATAGGGGAGGGGACTGAGTTTAAGGGGCCTATCTGTTGCATCGAGTGGCCTCAGAATAATTAAGAAGGGGGGGTTGAATTAATTATTCTTAAACCTTTACTAATTAAAAATTACTCTTTTAAGGCTTTTACTAAATTGTTAAGAGAAAGAGGAGTAGAAGAGAAACTTAACAGAAAGTAAAAGCGGAAATTAAATGCACAGCGGAAAGTAAAAGAGTAGGGAAGAAGGAAACAAACACACAAGGATTTTTATACTGGTTCAGCACAAACCCGTGCCTACCTCCAGTCCCCAAGCAACCTGCGGTCCTTGGGATTTCTTTCAACCTTGTAAAAAACCTTTTACAAGCAAAGATCCAAAAGGGATGTACCCTCCCTTGTTCTCTTTGAACCTAGTGGATGTACCCTCCACTAGAACTGATCCACAAGAGATGTACCCTCTCTTGTTCTCAGTCAAACCTAAGTAGATGTACCCTCTACTTGTGCCACAAAGGATGTACCCTCCAATGTGTTAAGACAAAGATCTCAGGCTGTTACACCTTTGATACTTTGTGAATGGGGATACAAAAGAATTCTCAGGCGGTTAAACCTTTGAATGCTTTTGTATTAGGGAATGGGAAGAATCAAAAGAATTCTCAGATTGTGTCGTTTTGAATTCTTTGACAAGGGAGAAGGGAGACACAAAAGAATTCAGGCAGTTAGTCCTTCCTTCTTTTGGAAAAGGGAGAAGAGAGACATAAAAAGAATTCAGGCGATTAGTCCTTGGCGAATTCTTTTTGGCAAAGGGAGAAGAGAATGAAAAGGATGAATAGCACAAGTTTTCAAGGTTTGGAAAAACCAAAAAACTTCAGAAAACTTTTGGTACAAAGAAGAAGAAGTTCAAAGAGATTCAAGGCTTGTAAAGGATTGTAAGAAATTGTTAGAAAGACTTGGAATGATTGATCAAAATTCAAAACAAAGCCTTGCTTTTATAGACTCTTCATGTCTGGTCAAGAAATCCATTCAGAAGAGTTATATCTTTTAGAAAAACTTAAAACCCATTTGAAAGAGTCAAAACCTTTTTGAAGAGTTACATCTTTAGATTTTTCAGAAACAAACACTGGTAATCGATTACACAAAGCTTTTGAGTGAAACAATGTGACTCTTCACTTTTAAATTTGAATTTCAACATTCAAGGACACTGGTAATCGATTACCAAAACATTGTAATCGATTACAGCCTTTTGAAAATATTTGGAACGTTGTAAATTCAGTTTGAAAACATTTTCAAACTCATTTTGCTACTGGTAATCGATTACAACAATATGGTAATCGATTACCAGAGAGTAAAAACTCTTTGGTAAAGGTTTTGTCAAAAACTCATGTGCTATTCAAAGTTTTGAAAAACTTTTTAATACTTATCTTAATTGAGTCTTTTCTTCATTCTTGAATCTTGAGTCTTGAATCTTGATCTTGATTCTTGAGATCTTGAATCTTGATTCTTGTTTGTAGGCTTTCTTCTTGAGTCTTGAATTCTTCTTGATTCTTGATCTCTTTGACTTGTTCTAGATTCTCTTGAGATGGATGTTCTTTGATTCTCTTGAACTTTTTGTTCATCACTTTTGTCATCATCTTTTGTTGATTCATTGTTGATTCATCATGAAGCTTTGCTTCCATACTATCATTATTGGCACTAAGTTTTCACTTGAAATTAGTGAGGAGAAGAAGAAAGAAGGAGCAAATCCAAACCGAGGTACTTTCGTAACACTTCCGAGACGTTTCCGTGATCGATTCAGTGGACGTTTTTCGCCGTTCTTTGTTCGTTCTTCGTCGTTCTTCGATCTTCAACCGGTTAGTTTTTGATTTTGAAGCTTTGAATTCATTCTATGCACCCTTAGGGGTTAATTCTTGCTTTGTGTGTTTGCATCTTCATTCTTCTACTTTTGATATTTCTTTTCAGCGTTTTAAGCGAGTTTCGACTAATCGTTTAAGCCTTAATCTCACTTAATCAATGTTTAAATGAATTTCAACTGATTGTTTGTTGTGTGATCTCGTTTAGTCCCCCTTAAAATAAAATCTAGCCGATTGTTCACGTCGTAACTCTGTTAAGAACCAAAAAATAATAAATAATAAAAATATCTAAAAATAATAATAAAAGATAAAAATAATAAAATAAGTGTCGACCGAACATTTTATTTTGAAAGTTTCCTTAAATAAGTTGAGAAGTAACCAAGTGAAACTAAGGTTAAAGTCAACTAACAAATCAAACATTTATCCGCAAAAAGGTCGTTTGAAACCGTTTCAAAGGTCCAATGCCTTAACAGTCTTTTTACTTTTATCGGTGAAAACAAACCGTTTAAAAGTCTAAAAATCAACACCCCGCATAACTTTCTTGATTTTTTAAGAACTACGTAGGTCTGAGTTCCTCATCGCAATTGAGGATACGTAGGAGCGAAAGCCCCGCTTTTGTCGACCCCAAAAGAGATCGTTCAAGGTCCAATGCCTTAACGTTTCTCACTCAAAAGAGATCATTCAAGGTCCAACGCCTTAACGTTTCTCACCCAAAAGAGATCGTTCAAAGGTCCAACACCTTAACATTTCTCACTCAAAAGAGATCATTCAAGGTCCAACGCCTTAACATTTCTCACTCAAAAGAGATCGTTCAAGGTCCAATGCCTTAACGTCAAAAGAGATCGTTCAAGGTCCAACGCCTTAACGTTTCTCACGCAAAAGAGATCATTCAAGGTCCAACGCCTTAACATTTCTCACCCAAAAGAGATCGTTTAAGGTCCAACGCCTTAACGTTTCTCACCCAAAAGAGATCGTTCAAAGGTCCAACGCCTTAAGCGATTCTCTCCTTTCAAACTTGAGAAGTTCATTTAAAGGTCAAACACCTTAACGACTTTCTCCTTTTCAAAAATCAAAAGATTGTTTAAAGGTCCAATGCCTTAAACGACTTTTATTTGGTTAAAATCAATCTTGCGAAAATAGATAAAAGACAATTTAACCAATGTTTAGTTCTCTAAAAGAACTACGTAGGACTGATTTCCTTATCACACCCGAGGATATGTAGGAGTGACGGCAACACCCTTGTCGACCACCAAAAAGTAAAAAAACATAAAAAGCAAAAAGATAGAAAACATAAAAATACATAAAAACATAAAAAGGTAAAATACATAGTTTTGAAGTCATATTTACACACTTGCTTGAAGGCTATCGTCCCTTATGACGGACACGAGGGGTGCTAATACCTTCCCCGTGCGTAAAAATAACTCCTGAATCTTTCACGCTTAAAGTTCGTAGACCACACTTTGGTTTTTCTAACATTTTCCTCAAAATAAACATTGGTGGTGACTCCGCACGTTTCCCTTCCTTGGAAAACGCACCCGTGAGTCTCACATCGTTGTCCCGCCGAAGGGTAGGTTGTGATACTCCCCCCTGTCTCTTTCTTTTCCATGGCTTATTCCTTAGTGGATGGCGCCTTCTCTCACCTATTTTCCTTTGTTTTCTGTTGCTTCTTTGTGGTGGTAAATCACCATTGAAGGACCTCATTGAAGCTCAAAGATCCAGCCTCCATAGAAGCTCCACAAGCAAGCTTCCATCACTTTTCACTCGGATGTCCGATTCAGGCGCATAATATATCGGGATGCTTGAAATTAAACACGGAAGCTCTTGGCAAATTCAAACAGCCATAACTTTTGACACGAGTGTATGTATGAGGCCCATGATATATCGAGACGCTAAAAAATGAACAACGAAAGCTCTTGAGAAATTCAAATGGTCATAACTTTTCACTTGGATGTCCAATTCAGGCGCACAATATATCGGGACTCTCGAAATTGAAAATGGAAGCTCTTGGCACATTCAAACGGCCATAACTTTTAACTTAGGTGTATGTGTGAGGCCTAGGATATATTGAGACGCTGAAAAATGAACAATGGAAGCTCTCGAGAAATTCAAATGGTCATAACTTTTCACATAGGTGTATGTGTAAGGCCCAGGATATATCGAGATGTTAAAAAATGAACAACCGAAGCTCTCGAGAAATTCAAATGGTGACAACTCTTCACTCTGATGTCCGATTGAAGAGCATCATATATCGAGACACTCAAAATTGAACATGAAAGCTCTTGACAAATTAAAACGACCATAACTTTTGACTTGGGTGTATGATTGAGACCCATGATATATCGAGACGCTCAAAATTGACCAACAGAAGCTCTTGAGAAATTCAAATGGTTATAGCTTTTCACTCTGATGTCCGATTGTAGCACATAATATATCAAGACACTTGAAATTGAACACGAAAGCTCTCACCAAATTCAAACAGGCATAACTTTTGACGCGGGTGTATGAATTAGGCCCATGGTATATCAAGACGCTCGAAATTGACTAACAAAAGCTCTCTAGAAATTCAAATGGCCATAACTTTTCACATGGAATTTTTATTAAGGCCCTTAATATGTCGAGATGCTCAAAATTAAACATGGAAGCGCAAGGCAAATTCCAAAGGCCAAAAGTTTTTACTCGTGTGTATGATTTAGGTGCATCACATATCGAGGTGCTCGAATTTCAACAAGAAAACACTGGGCAAATTCAAACGGCTAAAACTTTTGACTCGGGTGTATGTGTGAGGCCCATAATATATCGAGACGCTCGAAAATGTACAACAGAAGCTCTCTAGAAATTCAACTTGACATAACCTTTCACTCAGATTTCCAATTTAGGCCCTTAATATGTCACGCCGCTTGAAATTAAACATGGAAGCACAAGGCAAATTCAAATAGCCCAAAGTTTTTACTCATGTGTATGATTAAGGTGCATCATATATCGAGACGTTTGAATTTCAACAAGAAAGCTCTCAGCAAATTCAACCGGCCATAACTGTTGACTCAGGTGTATGATTGAGGCCCATGATATATCGAGACGCTCAACAATGAACAACGGAAGCTCTCGAGAAATTCAATTTATCATGACTTTCAGTCTGATGTCCGATTGAAGTGCAAAATTTATCGAGATACTCAACATTGAACACGAAAGCTCTCGGTCCATTCAAACGACCATAACTCTTGACTTGTGTGCATGTGTGACGCCCATGATATATCGAGACACTCGAAAATGAACAATGAAAGCTCTCAAGAAATTCAAATGGTTATAACTTTTCACTCTAATGTTCGATTGTAGCGCATAATATATCAAGACACTTAAAATTGAACACGAAAGCTCTTAACAAATTCAAACCAGCATAACTTTTGACGCGGGTGTATGAATTAGGCCCATGGTATATCAAGACGCTCGAAATTTACTAACGAAAGCTCTCGAGAAATTCAAATGGCCATAACTTTTCACATGGAATTTTTATTTAGGCCTTTAATATGTCGAGATGCTCGAAATTAAACATGGAAGCCTAAGGCAAATTCAAAAGGCCAAAAGTTTTTACTCGTGTGTATGATTTAGGGGCATCACATATCGAGGTACTCGAATTTCAACATGAAAACATTGGGCAAATTCAAACGGCCATAACTTTTATCTCGGGTGTATGTGTGAGGCCCATGATATATCGAGACGCTAAAAATATACAACAGAAGTTCTCAAGAAATTCAATTGGTCATAACCATTCAATCGGATCTACAATTCACGCGCATAATATATCGAGACGCTCGAAATATAACACTGAAGCTCTCAGCAAATTCAAACGGCCATAACTTTTGACTCGGGTGTATATGTGAGGCCCATGGTATATCGAGACACTAAAAAAATGAACAACGAAAACTCTAAAAAAATTTAAATGGTTATAACTTTTCACTCGGATGTTCGATTGAGGTGCATAACATATCGGGATGCTTGAAATTGAACACGAAAGCTCTCGGCAAATTCAAACGGCCATAACTTTTAACTTAGGTGGATGTGTGATGCCCATGATATATTGAGACTCTAAAAAATGAACAACAGAAGCTCTCGAGAAATTCAAATGGTCATAACTTTTCACTTAGGTGTATGTGTGAGGCCCAGGATATATCAAGATGCTAAAAAATGAATAACGGAAGCTCTTGAGAAATTCAAACGATCATAACTTTTAACTTTGATGTCCAATTGAAGCACATGATATATCGAGACACTCGAAATTGAACATGAAAGCTCTCAGCAAATTCAAATGGCCATAACTTTTAACTCGGGTGTATGATTGAGGCCCATGATATATCGAGACGTTCGAAATTGACAAACAGAAGCTCTCAAGAAATTCAAATAGCCATAACTTTTCACACGGAATTTTAATTTAGGCCCATAATATGTCGAGACGCTCAAAATTAAACATGGAAGCGAAACGCAATTTCAAACGGCCAAATTTTTTTACTCGTGTGTATGATTAAGGTGCATCATATATCTAGACGCTTGAATCTCAACAAGAAAGCTTTGGGTAAAATCAAACGGCCATAACTTTTGACTTGGGTGTGTGAGGCCCATGATATATCAAGACGCTCGAAAATGAATAACGGAAGCTCTTGAGAAATTCAAATGGTCATAACTTTTGACTCGGATTCCGATTCATGCGCATAGTATATCAATACGCTCGAAATTGAACATGAAAGCTCTCGGCAAATTCAAAGGCCATAACTTTTGACTCGACTGAATGTGTGAGGCCCATGATATATCGAGACGCTAAGAATTGAACAACAGAAGCTCTCGAGAAATTCAAATGGTCATGACTTTTGACTCGGATATTCGATTCATGCGCATAATGTATCGACACACTCGAAGTTGAACACGGAAGTTCTTGGAAAATTCAAATGTCCATAACTTTTGACTCGGGTGTATGTGTGAGGCCCGTGATATATCACGATGCTTGAAATTGAACAATGGAAGAATTCCCAACACACACTTATGGTTCACACAAAGGTTTCTTCATATACACTCGTTGCTCACACACACACAAGAATTCCTTTCCACGCATCATTTACACACAAGAATCCTTCTATACACATTTTCCTTTTACATACATGTATAAATCAAAACCTTTTTCTTTTCTTTATGAACATGACTTTTATTCACAGCGCTTCTTTCTTTTTATTAGGATTTTTGGTTCATTTTATTTTATTTTTTTAGGACGACGTTCCTAAATGAAAAATTCTACACGGTTCAGGAATCTCAATAAACACTATTGACAACAACGAAACAAATACCGACGTAACAACTCAAATGATATGTATGTACAAAACAAAAGTCAAAACATGAAACAAACGTTAGTCCCATAGTCAAACAAAAAAAAGATGATATGTAACAGAAAAAAACAAATGGAAACAAAAAGAAATATGGGTCGAGAGATCTCCCAATCATGTGGCCCCGCTCCCTCCTAAGAAATAAAGTAAATCGGTCATCTCTTCGTCCTCGCGGGCCTCATCTGCCTCGTCGGGAGCCTCTGCTGGTGCCTCTCCTGGCTGGGCCTCAGGCCAATCTCCAGGCCACGCGACCTCTGCCCTGAACTGGTCCGGAGTAGGGCACGGAAAAGAAGTAAAGCCCTGGCTCTGTAGGCTGAGACTCATCTGATAAAGACAATCATGGGTCTGCACATGTGCCCGGTGGTTGGCCACCTACTGGCGAACCAAATGCCGCAAATACTGCTCCATATCAAACAATCCGGCTGGACCAGCCTGATGAGGTGGCGGCGTGTCCGCGGCCTGCGGTGCATCACCCTGGACCTGTCTCTGCATGCAGTACTTCTCAATAAAAGCTCGGATGATGGGCGGCCGAATCACCTTGCTAGGTGTGACGGGGACGCCAAACGATTGGCAGAGTCCTGTGATCAAGGCGGGAAATCCCAGGGCCCTGTTGGACTTATCCGAGTCCAGAGGGTGCCTGGTAGGCGCCATACCTGCAAATATATAGATGGCATCAGCGATTAACTGAGCCACATGAATGCTCATCCGCGTCAGGATGGCGTACACCAGCTGACACTTCGGCAGGGGGAGGTCGGAATTATGATCGCTGGGCAGGACGTTGCTGAGCAGCAAAGTCATCCATATCTGAGTCAGGGTGGTCATGTTGGTGCGCATGATCCGCACCTGTCTCTCGGCAGCAGTCCGGGCAAAATCTTGCCCCGGTATACATAGCAACTGGGCGATGGCCTCCTCATCGAACCCATCGGACCGGTTCCTCCTCTGGCCATACTCGCACTCTTGGCCCTCTTCCAGCACTAAAGGATATCCCAGGAGCTGGCCGATAGCATCTGCATCAAACGGGATCCACTGACCCCTCACCCAGGACCTCATATCACGCACGCCCTCCTCTGTTGGCCAAGCATTGGCATAAAATTCGAGGACTATGTCTGGATCGAACTTGGCCATGGGGGTAACCAGTGATGCCCACCGCCGGCGAACTATCTCCTCCTGGAAATCGGTATACTCATCGTCCCTGAGCTGGACGCGTCGCTCCCGGAGAAATGACCATCCCTTGATGGCCTGGAAGCGCTGCTGGTGTTCAGCGCTCCTAAAGCGGTGGCTGTCATATTCGGGAGCGGAACTGGTCCCTTCAGTCGCTTTATCCTTCCTAGATCTCTTTGAGGCAAGTTTCCTCGGGGCCATTTCTTGCGAGAACAAACATTTGGAAGTTAGTTTTATAAGATAATGCTTATCTTAACACAAAAATGTCATGCCAATCCCTCTAATTTAGACCAAACTCATATGATCCATTCATGCACACGCGCATATGTAGAAAATATCTTATTACTCATGTCAACATACAAGAACATCCAACATATTCTAATTGCCATACACCTATATACATTCTGAAAAAAGAAAAAACACACTTTCATGCTCAAAGTGTTGCATCAACCTTTACACCTAATTTATATCCTAAACATTTGCTGTTTACAAACTACCTATACATGCTTGAAATGTGTATCATACAAACTTTTATTGTTTCTCTCATATTTATTTATATGCATGTTGGAAAGCTAATTACATTATGCACACACTTTTGCATTCAAAAGGGACTCTCATGCCATCTATCTACACTTGAGGTGCAATTCCACATCATTTATTCATTTAGGAAAACAATTTATTCATATTTGGCGAGGAATTTTATGCCCCTTATATTTACACACATATCTACACACCATTGAAAAGCATTTCCCACGTTACTTAGGTGCAAAGTACCAATCATGGGGCAGCCCAAATTCTTACAAACAAGTCCCTATTTTCATGCTTTTCTAATTCTAAAACCAAATTTGGGTTCCTAGTCAAGAGTATGTTTTCTTGCATTGAAGCTTAAAAAGTTTGGGTTCCTAAGCTTGGGATTGCATTTGGACATCTATTTTGACTTTCCTATGCTGTCTCTACATACATAAAACAGCCCCACCATCCCAATTTTGCAAAATCATATTCATATATCATTGGGGCATTTCACCGAGCACTTGGTGGGCGCACGTTTGGACATAAATTGCAAGAGAATGGGGGCAATGTGGCATGCCCCATTGCTTCAGAATACAACATAGGCCTAAGGCCTTCTCATTCAAATCCTCAATTCAAAAAAACAAGCATAAAAACAAACCAAAAATGCCCCACAAATACAAGCACATTCTCACAATTTGGAGCACCAAAAGATGAAGAAAATATACCAATGGGAAGCTAAAAAACATCAAGGATTGAATATTTACTTGTTGGAGTGAATTATAATACCAAAAATGCAAGCAAAAGGAAATCAAAAGTGGCTTGAGGGAGCAAGAACCGCAAGCCTTCGTAAGTCCTATCTTTTGAATGAGAGGAGGGGGGGGGGGAGTTTTTGGATGCAAAAGCGTTCCCCTCCCTCGTTTTTATATTTTGAATGCAGGGGTTGCTTGCCCAGGCGAGCTAACCTGCCCTTTTTTTTTTTTTTAGTGGTGCATTAACCATGCCTCCCCCTCTTATGGGTTAGCATTTTGCCTAACTTGAACCTACATAAGTTAGAATTAGGCGTCGATTATTTATTTAAAACAAACAATAGTAAAAGAAACTGCGAACGCAAAGGATACTGGGCTGCCCTGCAGCGACGTTCTCTACTTGTTTAGCGCCAGGAAGGGGCAACGACCGGTCGGTCGTGACCCTAGCCCCACTTGCATCCATCCCTATATACTTGTAAGTAGGAAACAAAAATACGCGGCCAATCGTGACCGGTCATCGTCTTACCTTGGTTGATTTCTGCCATTGACTTGTCTTGACTTCTGACCGTGGCCTGAGACGATTCCGTACCTTGCTATCACAAGATATGCATGTGCATGTGCATGTATGAATGTTTCTAATGCGATGATTTTATTTTAGTGAAGGATGGTTAGACTCAATTTTAAATAAGCGTTTGGGGCACCCCATACACCGAGCGAAGAGGGCTCAAGCTATAACAAATCTAAAACACGAGGTTTGAAACCAAAGGGAGGACTGAAACCTTGCCTATCTTTTCCTCTTTTTAAAAGAACAAGAACAAATACAGAGGAAGGGAATCCCTGGAGGAAACCAGGAAGAACAAAAACTCAGAATTAAAAGAACATGCAACGGTCCCCTTGATTGCCCCAGATTTCAAGCGTAATATCGTTTAACTACATCGGAGTTCACGGGCGAGGGCAACTCCTTGCCATCCATGTGGGTGAGTATCAGAGCACCCCCAGAAAAAGCTCTTTTCACCACGAAAGGTCCTTCATAATTTGGGGCCCACTTGCCTCGATTATCTTTAACAGCGTGGGACATCTTCTTCAGCACGAGGTCCCCCTCATTGAACTTGCGCGGGCGTACCTTCTTGTCGAATGCATTCTTTATCCTTCGTTGATACAAACGCCCATGGCTCATGGCAGCTAAACGCTTACCTTCAACAAGGTTAAGTTGGTCATAGCGCGCTTGAGCCCACTCCGTATCGACAAATCAACTCCTTCTTTACGAATCTAACTACCACACTCCTTGTGACATTAGTATAAGAAGCCGCTTCGACCCATTTGGTGAAGTAATCTATCGCCACAAGAATGAAGCGGTGACCATTCGACGCTTTGGGTTCGATGGCCCCAATGACATCTATTCCCCACATAGAAAAAGGCCAAGGGGCGGACATCACATTCAGAGGATGTGGCGGAACATTGACGTTGTCCGCGTATGCCTGACATTTATGACACTTCCTTACATGAGCGCAGAAATCACTTTCCATGGTGAGCCAATAACAACTGGCCCTAAGGACTTTTCTGGCCATAGCATGCCCATTGGCATGTGTCCCAAAGGAACCCTCGTGGATCTCCTCAATCATGAAGTTCGCCTCTTTGGCATCTATGCATTGTAGGAGGGTCATGTCGTGGTTTCGTTTGTACAGGATGGTACCACTTACAAAGAAACCAGTAGCCAATCTCCTCAACGTCCTTTTGTCATTGTCAGAAATCCCGGGTGGGTATTCCTTGTTCTCGACATACTGCTTGATGTCGAAATACCACGGTTTCCCATCCCGCTCTTCCTCTATTGCATAACAATATGCCGGCCTTCCTTGAGATTTGAATTCGATGTATGGCAGATCCCCGTGTGGGGCAAGTTGAAACATGGATGCCAGGGTGGCTAGTGCATCAGCCATTTGATTCTCTTCCCGAGGTATGTGGTGGAAGGAAATGTCGTCAAAGTACTTGGCTAACCTCAAGATGTGAGTTTGATAGGGTATCAACTTCGAATCCCTAGTTTCCCATTCTCCTTTCAACTGGCGTATCACCAAAGCTGAGTCTCCATACACCTTGAGAAGTTTTACATCAAAATCAATGGCCGCCTGAACCCCGAGGGCGCACGCTTCGTACTCGGCCATATTGTTGGTACAATCAAAACCTAGCCTAGCCGTGAAAGGAATACACTGATCATCCGGGGATACAAGGACTGCCCCTACTCCGTGGCCCAAAGCATTAGATGCCCCATCGAAGCAAACAATCCATTTGTCTATGTCCTCGTGCGTCCGTTTCTCTTCAAACAGGGCCATGATATCTTCATCTGGGAACTCGGGGTGCATCGGCCGATAATCCTGGAGGGGTTGCTGGGTCAAATAATCTGCTAAGGCACTTCCCTTTACCGCCTTTTGGGTGACGTAAACGATATCGAATTCAGACAATAGTACCTGCCGCCTAGCGATTCGTCCCGTGAGGGCTGGTTTTTCAAAGATGTATTTCACGGGATCCATTTTGGAAATAAGCCATGTGGTATGGCTGAGCATGTACTGCCTAAGCCGATGTGATGCCCATACCAGAGCACAACACGTCCTTTCCAGCATTGAGTAATTCATCTCACATGCGGTAAACTTCTTGCTTAGATAGTAGATGGCCTGCTCCTTTTTTCCAGAATCATCATGCTGACCTAACACGCACCCCATAGACTCGTCCAACACGGTCATGTACAGGAAAAAAGGTCTTCCTGTTATAGGTGGCATGAGCACTGGGGGATTTGCGAGACTCTGTTTGATCTTCTCAAAGGCCTCTTGGCAGTCGTTGTTCCACAGGACCGCCTAGTTCTTATGTAATAGCTTAAAAATGGGCTCACAGGTAGGGGTGAGTTGCGAGATAAATCTCGCGATATAATTCAACCTGCCTAGAAACCCCCGAACCTGCTTCTCCGTGCGTGGTTCCGGCATTTCAAGGATGGCCTTCACTTTCTCGGGATCTATCTCTATCCCTTTCTGACTTACGATAAATCCTAGCAGCTTCCCCGACTTCACCCCAAAGGTGCACTTGGTTGGGTTTAGTTTTAATTGGTATTTCCGCAGCCTTCCAAATAGCTTACGCAGATTGACAAGGTGCTCATCCTTTGCCCAAGACTTGGCAATCATGTCATCTACGTAGGCCTCTATTTCCTTATGCATCATATCATGGAACAATGCCACCATGGCACGCTGATAGGTTGCCCCAGCGTTTTTCAGCCCAAAGGCCATCACTTTATAGCAGAATGTCCCCCATAGGGTGACGAAAGTGGTATTCTCTACATCTTCGGGTGCCATCTTTATTTGATTATACCCCGAGAAACCATCCATAAATGAGAAAAGGGCGGATTCGGCTGTATTATCTACCAATATATCAATGTGTGGCAGGGGAAAATTGTCTTTAGGACTGGCTCGGTTCAAGTCCCGGTAGTCTACACACATTCAAACCTTGCCGTCCTTTTTCGGGACTGGGACAATGTTGGCCACCCACTCCGGGTACCGTGCCACAGCTAAGAAACCTGCATCAAACTGCTTCCTTACTTCTTCTTTAATTTTTAAGGACATCTCGGGTTTCATTCTTCGTAACTTTTGCTTAACCGGGGAAGACCCAGGATTCAACGGCAACTTATGCTACACAATGTCGGAATCCAGACCGGGCATGTCTTGATATGACCACGCAAAGACATCTTGATACTCTTGAAGAAGGGTTATCAAGCCTTAATGAATAGGCGCGGTCATACCGGTTCCCACCTTTACTTCTTTCTTTTCCTCCGTGGTCCCCAAGTGTCGCAACCTACCCTTCGGCGGGAGGGCGACGCGAGACTCGCGGGATGCGTGTTCCACGAAAGGAATACGCGCGGAGTCGCCACCAACGTTTATTTGAGGAAAACGTCGGAAAAACCGGAAAAGACGCGATCTACGAACTTTTAAGTGAAAGGTTCGGGAGTTGTATTTACGCACGGGGAAGGTGTTAGCACCCCACACGTCCGTCACAAGGGACGACAGCCTTTAATCGAATGTGCAAACATGACTTTGATTTTTATGTTCCCTTTTATGTCCTTATATCCTTTATATCCTTTTTATATTTTTTCTCTTTTTGTGGTCGACAAGGGTGTTTCCCTTTGCTCCTACGTATTCCTCAACTTGCGATGAGGAAATCAGACCTACGTAGTTCTTTCTTATCAAGTGATTCTTTTTTACTTAAGTGGTGATCATTTTAAGGCGTTGGACCTTAAAAATGATCCATTTTACTTAGTGAGAAATTGAAATGACAAACTTCAAAAGCCTATTTTTGTGGACGAGCTTGACTAGGCGAGTTGATTTTAGCCTTAGTTTCACTTTAGTTATTAATCAATTCGATTAAGAATGAGAAATCCCAAAGAGAAAACGTCCGATTGATTTTCTGCTTTATTTTGCTAAAAGATGTTTTTTTGATTTATATTATTTTTTACCTCTTTTTTGATTTCCAACGTGGTTACGGCACGACCGAACGATCGGAATTTATTTTAACCAAAGTTAACGGATAATACAATTCAAACGTTCGGTGGAAATTGATTTTTATTTTTAAGTTAAGCGAGAAATGACTTAAGTAAAATGGCTTAAGCACGTCAACAGGGGGTATAAAAAGTAAGCAAAACGAGAATAAAAATGCACGAAACACAATGTGGACCACTACGGGTACATAGAATGAATCGAAAAGCTTGGTTCGAGGTACTTACCCGTTGAAGATCGAAGAACGATGAAGAACGAATGAAGAACGTCGAAGAACGGTCGAAAACCTTCGCGAAATTCCTCACGGAAAACGTTACGGAAACGTTTCGGAAGCGCCTCGGCTTAGATTTTCTTCACGGAAACAATTTTTCCAAGCAAATTCGAAAGAGAGAGAAGTGCCAAAGGGGCTGAACCTTTTTCTTCTTCACTTCCTCCCCTATTTATAGCAAAATAGAGGAGGTGGTTGCCGCCCAGCTCGCCTAGGCGAGCCAGGTTACTTCCTCCAGAAGCAACAGCCTTCTGGAAGAATATTCTGGAGGGCCCAACTGGGCCTGGGTACTATTTGCACCCCCATTTTTACTAAGTACACCCCCTCTGCTTTTTTTGGTGATTCTTTTTTCGTAAAGTTACGGAAACTTACGAATTTCGTAACGATACTTGTTTTCTTTCCGTAATGTTACGGAACCTTGCGGATTACATAATCATCCCCTTTTTGACTTACGGAATGTTACGGAACCTCACTTAATTATGCAACGATGCTTCCATTTGATTTCCGTTGTGTCACGAAAACTAACGGATTGTGCATCAATATTTTTTTGGTTTTCCGGCATGTCCTGGAATTTCACAAATTGCCCAATGATGGGTGCCAAGCACCTCACAAGGACCAAAGAAAGGTCGCATGTCATCAAGCAAAGGTCCCCGGACGAAATTAGGGTATGACAGTTGCCCCTCTTTACTTGTCTTTTATTGGAGATAAAAGGAAAGTAAAGATAAGACACTAATTTCGTTCCTCTCGATTTGACGAGAGTCGCGGGTGACCATAAAATCTCCACATGCAAATGACTTGTTGTTCCCGGAATTTCACAAATTGCCTAATGATGGGTGCCAAGCACCCCACAGGGACCAAAGAAAGGTCGCATGTCATCAAGCAAAGGTCCCCGGACGAAAATTAGTGTATGACACTAATTTCGCTCCTCTCGGTTGACGAGAGTCGCGGGTGACCATAAAATTTCCGCATGTAAATGACTTGTCGTTCCCGGAATTTCACCAATTGCCTAATGATGGGTGCCAAGCACCTCACAAGGACCAAAGAAAGGTCGCATGTCATTAAGCAAAGGTCCCCGGACGAAAATTAGTGTATGACACTAATTTCGCTCCTCTCGGTTGACGAGAGTCGCGGGTGACCATAAAATTTCCGCATGTAAATGACTTGTCGTTCCCGGAATTTCACCAATTGCCTAATGATGCGTGCCAAGCACCTCACAAGGACCAAAGAAAGGTCGCATGTCATCAAGCAAAGGTCCCCGGACGAAAATTAGTGTATGACACTAATTTCGCTCCTCTCGGTTGACGAGAGTCGCGGGTGACCATAAAATTTCCGCATGTAAATTACTTGTTGTTCCCGGAGGAACAAAAGGTGCAGAAGACTATGTCAGTCTCTGCATGCTATCAAGCGTTCTGTCTTACAGATAGCAAAAGAATGTTTATACGGATAACCACTCGGGTATTTCCGCGTATCATCGGGCCCGCCGCCTCTGGATGACACAAGGGTGCGGATAACCGTAAGGTATTTCCGCGTGTCATCGTGCCCGCCGCCTCTAGATGACACAAGGGTGCAGAATGACCAAATTTTGTCTCTGCTTGTCATCGGGCTCACCGCCTCTGGATGACAAAAGGGTGCGAATAACCGTAAGGTATCTCCGCGTATCATCGGGCCCGCCGCCTCTGGATGACACAAGGGTGCAGAATGACCAAATTTTGTCTCTGCTTGTCATCGGGCCCGCCGCCTCTGGATAACAAAAGGGTGCGGATAACCGTAAGGTATCTCCGCGTATCATCGGGCCCGCCGCCTCTGGATGACACAAGGGTGCAGAATGACCAAATTTTGTCTCTGCTTGTCATCGGGCCCGCCACCTCTGGATGACAAAAGGGTGTGGATAACCGTAAGGTATCTCCGCGTATCATCGGGCCCGTCGCCTCTGGATGACAAAAGGGTGCGGATAACCATAAGGTATCTCCGCGTATCATCAGGCCCGCCGCCTCTGGATGACACAAGGGTGCAGAATGACCAAATTTTGTCTCTGCTTGTCATCGGGCCCGCCACCTCTGGATGACAAAAGGGTGCGGATAACCGTAAGGTATCTCCGCGTATCATCGGGCCCGCCGCCTCTGGATGACACAAGGGTGCAGAATGACCAAATTTTGTCTCTGCTTGTCATCGGGCCCGCCGCCTCTGGATGACAAATGAGTGCGGATAACCGTAAGGTATCTCCGCAGGCTACCAGCTCTTGGATCATGGTAACAAAAGCGGTGCGGTCGACAAAAGCGAGGCTCTTGCTCCTACGTATCCTCCAATGAGGAACTCAGACCTACGTAGTTCTGGACAACTTGTGAGACTTGAAAAAGTCTCGGTGTTTTCTTTGCTAAAATGCCAACATGCTTTAGTAAAGAGATAAATATTCCAACTGATTAGAGCAGCATACACTTTTTTTTTTTTTTGAGTGAAAAACAATGCGTTTACCGGGGAAGGAGAGTCTGCTGATGAAATCCCCCATAACCTTAACTGAGATTTTGGATGTTAGCATTTCGTTTCTAAATGACCATTTAAAGGAAACACTGGGTTCGACAAAAATAGAAGAAAATCACTCAAAGTGTATCAATCTCGCACAGGTAAGTGTTTCATCCTAATTCCGAACCATAGATATGTCATGACTTGACTTTGCAAATTATTTCCTATCAAATCAAAAATTACATGCGTGATCATGAATCAATAGGACTTCCCTTGGGAATGGGTCCTTTTGGTGTTTTTTTTTTTTTTTTTGGCTTTTGTGTGTTTTTGGCTTTTGATTTTTGGTTGGCTTTTTCCTTTTCTGTTTTTGTTTAGTGCGGGGCGCACAAGATTTTGGTTGGCAATTAAAGGGGGGAGACCATTTTAGGTCGTGGTTTCCTTTCCTTCTTTTTTATTCATTTGGTGACAATTCTGTATTGTTCAGATATTGTCTGGTCCAAGGACCTCTCGGCACATTTCTTCTGGTTTCTCTGACCAGGAGCTTTCTTCTTTTTTACTTCTCTCTTTTTTTCTTTCTCCCATTCTTTGATTGGGAATTTTCTTTCTTTTCTTTTTGCTTTCTCCCACTCTTTGATTGGGAATTTCCTTTCCTTTTTCCTTTGATTGGAAATTTTCCTTCTCATTTTTCCTTTTTTTTTTTTGCTTCCGAGGGTAAGGATTGGCATTCTCACCCTGGGTCAAGGTTTATGGTGAGTCAGGATTTTGGCTCAAAGCTTGTAGAATGGGTAGACATGATACATGTCAGGGTTTGGTTTGGTTCAAGGATAAAAGGGATGCCCCACATTATCTCCATGACACAAATGCAAAAATGATGATTTGGAAACTTCATGCAAAACTGGTCATGCATGCACCTATGCGGACACTCAAGCGTCAAATTTTTATGGTCATGTGATGCTAGGGCTCAGGATTCATTTCCTCTATTTTAGTCAACCCAATATTTCCAAAATATGCTCTTTTATCAATTTATGCATTTATCCTAGTCCATTTCGGGCGTCTGGGGAAATTTCACAGCATTCACCCTTCAGGTGTAGACACATTTTTCAAAAATTGGTTATGATCAATGAATTTTTTTTCATAGAAAAGTTTGGAAACCATCTCTTTTCAAAAGCATGTCGGTTTTTAGCTAGACAACTTATTTTCTCTTTTTCCACCTTTTTCTTACTTGCTTTCTTTTTCCTTATTTGCTCTCTTTTTCTTTACTTGCTCTTTTCTTTTCTCTTTTGTTCTCTTCTTCATTTCATTTTTTTTCTTTTCTATTTTTACTTTTATCATGATTTTTGTTTGTTTTACATATATATTTTTTGGACGATGTTCCTAAACGAAGAACTCTACACGGTTCCAGAATTTCAAACATCATCGATAGTAATGATATATAAACACTAACGCAACAATCTAAACAAAAATGTATGCGCTGTACAAATGACAATCGAAACAACAAAAACAAACATTAGTCTCTCAAGTCAAAACAATAACATAGCATAAAAAATGATAAAAGAAATATGAAAGAAAACATGAATCTGGGGATCTCCTAGTCACGTATCTCCACTCCCTCCCAAGAAGTCAAGAAAATCAGCCATCTCCTCGTCCTCGTGGGCCTCTTCTCCACCGCCGGGAGCTTCTGGGGGTGCCTCTCCTGCTTGGGCCTCGGGCCAATCTCCGGGCCATGCGACCTCTGCCCTGAACTGGTCTGGAGTAGGGCATGAAAAAGAAGCGAAGCCCTGGCTTTGCATGCTGAGGCTCATCTGGTACAGACAATCATGGGTCGGCACATGTGCCCGGTGGTTGGCTGCCTGCTGGTGAACCAAATGCCGTAAATACTGCTCCATGTCAAATGCCCCAGCCTGGCCAGCCTGATGAGGTGGTGGTGGCGCGCCTGCGGCCTGTGGAGCATCACCCTGAGCCTATCTCTGGGTTCAGTACTTCTCGATAAAAGCCCGGGTGATGGGCGACCGAATTACCTTGCTAGGTGCAACGGGGACTCCGAATGACTGGCAGAGTCCTGTGATCAGCAAGGGAAATCCCAGGGCCCTGTTGGACTTATCTGGATCCAAAGGATGCCTGGTAGGCGCCATACCTACAAAAATATAAGTGGCATCAGCGATTAACTGAGCCACATGGACGCTCATCCGCGTCAGGATGGCGTACACCAGTTGACACTTCGGCAGGGGAAGGTCGGAATTATGATCGCTGGGCAGGATGTTGCTGAGGAGCAACGTCATCCATATCTGGGTCAGGGTGGTCATGTTGGTGT
Organism: Glycine max; assembly: GCF_000004515.6. Classification (NCBI taxonomy): domain Eukaryota; kingdom Viridiplantae; phylum Streptophyta; class Magnoliopsida; order Fabales; family Fabaceae; genus Glycine; species Glycine max. The sequence continues at coordinate 29,514,024 of NC_038247.2, forward strand.
GCATGATTCGCACTCGCCTCCCTGTAGCAGTCCGGGCAAAATCTTGCCCCGGTATACATAGCAGCTGGGCGATGGCCTCCTCATCGAACCCATCAGACCGGTTCCTCCTCTGGCCATACTCACATTCCTGGCCCTCTTCCAACACCAACGGATATCCCAGGAGCTGGCCGATAGCGTCGGCATCAAACAGGATCCACTGACCCCTTACCCAGGATCTCATGTCACGCACGCCCTCCTCTGTTGGCCAAGCATTGGCATAAAACTCAAGGACTATTTCTGGATCGAACTTGGCCATGGGAGTAACCAGTGATGCCCACCGCCGGCGCCCTATTTCCTCCTGGAAATCAGTATACTCATCGTCCCTGAGCTGGACGCGTCGCTCCCGGAGAAACGACCATCCCTTGATGGCCTCGAAGCGCTGCTGGTGTACAGCGCTCCTAAAGCGGTGACTGTCGTACTCCGGAGCGGAACTAGTTCCTTCGGCCGCCTTGTCCTTGCTGGACCTCTTTGAGGCAAGCTTCCTCGGGGCCATTCCTGGGAAGGCAAACATTTGGAAAGTTAGTTTTTACCAAGAAATGCTACCCTTAAAACAAAAATGGCATACAACCCCCTCCAATAAATACAAACATCAATGTAAATTTAGAGCAAGCTTATGCGCATACTTCTTCACGAACGTTCACTTGCACAAGACATTCTTATAACTAAGAAAAATGCACCCATATACAATCAAGGCACCTTCGTTACCTAGATTATTTACATGTACTTCCAAGGTGTATTTGTTACCTACATCACACACATTTCCTTTGCTAAATTCACATACATGCATACTCTAAACACTTTGGCTATCAAAAATTGCATACGTGCACATCTTGGTATTTCTAATACCTATACATACACAAACTTCATGATTAATCTTGACTATCTACACAATAAGGTGCTACATTTCATGCTCTCCTTTTTTTCCAAGTGTTTTTACTACCTAAAGCCGCATGCAAATTCAAGTATATTTTCTTTTGCTCACTAAAATTGTATTCAAATTAAAAGGTATTTTTGTAATGTATTTTCTTTACATAACATGCAACATATTTATAGATTTTTGTGAGACATTTCGACTACCAAAAATTATATGTACATACATCCAAGTATTTTGCTACCATTCCCAAAGTGTAAATTGCCAAAGGTATTTTGCTACCTATTCTAACCTACACATTTATGATGAGCAAAATTCCTAACCATCTAGGCATAGGGAAAATATTGTAGCGTGGCCCATAGTTGACTGCTGGCCAAAAAAAAGGGTAACTTTACCCAACATGCATCTCCTCTTGTGTTATTTTGCATAAAAACTTTGGTTCCTAGGCCTAGGATATATGTGGGGCAATCACTCTAGCCTTTTTCGGGAATGAATGCATGTCCCAAAAAATAGAAAATATGTGCAAACCAAAATGCCCCATGGGTTGTTTCCTTACAAAAGTCACGCGCTAATGCCATTGAGGCATTTCACCGAACACTTGGTGGGCGCGCGTTTAGGCACCAATAGCAAGAGAACGGGGACAATGTGGCATGTCCCATTGTTTCAAAATGCATTATAGGCCTAGGGCCATCCCATACAAACCCCCAATTCAACCTAATCAAGCAAGAAAACAAACCAAAATTGCCCCACATATTTAAGCACATTCCCACAATTTAGAGCACCAAAAGGAGATCAAAATACACCAATGAAAAGCTAGAAAGCTTAGGGATGGAACACTTACTTGTTGGTGATGAACAAAAGCGCAAAACGGAATCAAAAAACGCGAAAAATGATGACCCTAGGGCTGCAAACTCGTCAATCCCGTGGGTATGGCTTTTGAAAGGGGGGAAAAGAAGTTTTTGAATGCAAAAACGTCCCCCCTTTCGTCATTCTTATAATTTGGTGCAGGGGTGGCTCGCCCAGGCGAGCTAACCTGCATTTGTTTTTTAGAGGAATATTGACCATGTCCCCTCCTTCCTTATGGTTTAGCGTCTTGCTTAACTTGAACTTACTTAAATTAGAGTTAGGCATTGATTACTTATCTTTAAAACAAACAAAAAGTAAAAGAAAACTGCGAATACAAAGGATACGGGGCAGCCTTGCAGCGACGTTCTCCGCTTGCTTAGCGTGGAGAAAGGGGCGACGATCAGTCGGTCGTGACCCCATCCCCACTTACATCCGTTCCTGTGTACCTGCAAGTAAAAAACCTGGCGTGGCCAATCTTGACCGCATCGCTGTCTTACCTTGATTGGTTTCTGCTGTTCATGTTTTGTCTCTACCCCAGAAGGTAGCTCAAGATGATCCTGCCCCTGTTTTACCACAACAATATGCATGCGTATGCGTATGCGTATGCATGAATGTTTTTAAACGCAGCAAATTTTAGGGAAAGTTGGTTCAGGTTCAATTCTAATTAAGCGCTTGGGGCATCCCATGAACTGAGCGGAAGGGCTCAGGTGATCACAAATCAACGCAAGGTTTGAAACTAACATGAGGAATAAAGCCTCGAATCCACATTCATTTCTTTGAAAGATTGTAACGAGAGATACAACAGACAGGAAATCCCTGGGGGAAATCCAGAAAACGCATAAAGATAAAGAACATGCAGCGACATCCCTAATTGCCCCAGCTTCTAAGCATAATATCGTTTGACGACATCAGAATTCACGGGTGAAGGTAGCTCTTCGCCATCCATGTTTGTAAGCACCAGGGCTCCTCCGGAGAAAGCCCTCTTCACAACAAAAGGCCCTTCGTAATTCGGGGCCCATTTCCCTCGATTGTCCTTGACAGCATGGGACATTTTCTTTAGCACAAGGTCTCCCTCATGGAACTTGCGCAAGCGTACTTTCTTGTCGAATGCACTCTTCACTCTTTGCTGGTACACGCGCCCATGACTCATGGTCGTTAAGCGCTTACCCTCGATGAGGTTGAGCTGGTCATAGCGCGTTTGAGCCCACTCCGATTCCTTTAATCCGGATTCTGCCAAGATCCTTAATGACGGGACTTCCACCTCAAACGGTAACACAGCCTCCATCCCATATACCAATGAGAACGGCGTTGCCCCAGTTGACATTCGCACTGAAGTTCGGTAACCGTGTAATGCGAATGGGAGCATATCGTGCCAATCCTTGTATGACACGATCATCTTTTGGATAATCTTTTTGATATTCTTATTGGCCGCTTCCACGGCTCCATTCATCTTTGGCCGGTAGGGTGTGGAATTGTGATGCTGGATTTTAAACTCCTCGCACATTTCCCCCATCATCTTGTTATTCAGGTTGGTGCCGTTGTCCGTGATAATCTTCCTTGGCAAACCATATCGGCAGATGATCTCTTTCTTAATGAACCGGACCACCACATTCCTCGTGACATTGGTATATGAAGCCGCCTCGACCCACTTGGTGAAATAATCTATCACTACGAGGATGAAGCGATGACCATTCGAGGCCTTGGGCTCGATGGCCCCGATGACATCTATTCCCCACATGGAGAAAGGCCAAGGGGCGGACATGACATTCAGAGGATGTGGTGGGGCATTGACATTATCTGCGAATGCTTGACATTTGTGGCATTTCCTCACATGGACACAACAATCATTTTCCATGGTAAGCCAGTAATAACCTGCTCTTAGGATCTTCCTGGCCATAGCATGCCCGTTGGCGTGTGTTCCAAACGAGCCCTCATGGACTTCCTCGATCATGTGATTTGCCTCCCTGGCATCCACACACCGCAGGAGTGTCATGTCGTGATTTCTCTTGTACAGTATGCTTCCGCTCATGAAGAAACCGACTGCCAACCTTCTCAATGTCCTCTTATCATTGTCGGCAATCTCTGGCGGGTATTCTTTGCTTACGACATATCGCTTGATGTCGAAATACCAAGGCTTTCCGTCCCATTCCTCTTCTACTTGGCAACAATGCGCGGGTTTGCCACGACACTAAAATTCAATGTAAGGTAGATCCTTGTGCGGTGTCAGTTGGAACATAGACGCCAAAGTAGCAAGTGCATCCGCCATTTGATTTTCCTCGCGGGGAACATGATGGAAGGAGATCTCATCAAAGGTCTTAGCCAATTCCTTGATATAGGCTTTGTAGGGTATCAGCTTGGGATCTCTAGTTTCCCATTCCCCTCTCAGCTGATGGATTACCAATGCCGAGTCGCCGTACACCTTGAGTAGTTTGACATTGGAGTCAATCGCTGCCTAGAGGGCACATGCTTCATATTCGGCCATGTTGTTGGTGCAGTCGAATCCTAGCCTGGCTGTGAAAGGTACACATTGATTGTCCGGAGAGACCAACACTGCCCCAACGCCATGACCTAGAATGTTTGACGCTCCGTCAAACCATACGGTCCATTTGTCCCGATCTTCGTCCAATTTTTCCTCAAACAAGGCCATGATGTCCTCATCCGGGAATTCAGGATGCATGGGCTGATAGTCGTTAAGAGGCTGTTGAGCCAAATAATCTGCTAAGGCGCTTCCTTTTATCGCCTTTTGGGTGACGTAGACTATATCAAACTCGGATAGCAGGACTTGCCACCGGGCGATTCGTCCCGTGAGAGCTGGCTTTTCAAAGATGTACTTAACCGGGTCCATCTTGGATATCAACCAGGTAGTATGGCTCAGCATGTACTGCCTTAGGCGATGGGATGCCCATACTAAAGCACAACATGTTCTTTCGAGCAAGGAGTAATTCATCTCACAGGTCGTGAACTTCTTACTTAGGTAGTAAACAGCACGCTCTTTCTTCCCGGATTCGTCATGCTGCCCCAGCATACACCCCATTGACTCGTCCAAGATTGTCATGTACAAAATGAGAGGCCTTCCAGGTACTGGTGGCATAAGCACGGGAGGATTCATAAGGCACTTTTTGATCCTTCAAAAGCTTCTTGGTAATCCTCATTCCAGCGATCAATTTGGTTTTTGCGTAAGAGTTTGAACAACGGCTCACAAATGGCGGTGAGCTGTGATATGAATCTGGCAATATAATTCAAGCGTCCCAGGAAACCTCGGACTTGCCTCTCTGTACGGGGTTCTGGCATCTCAAGGATAGCCTTCACCTTTTCGGGGTCTACCTCTATCCCTTTCTGGCTTACAACGAAACCAAGCAATTTCCCTGATTTGACCCCAAAGGTACACTTAGCGGGGTTCAACCTTAATTGATATTTCTTAAGCCTTTCGAACAACTTCCGCAGGTTGACAAGGTGTTCTTCCTCGGATTTAGATTTAGCAATTATGTCGTCCACGTAGACCTCGATCTCTTGATGCATCATATCATGGAACAAAGCCACCATGGCCCGTTGATAAGTTGCCCCGGCATTCTTGAGTCCAAAGGACATCACCTTGTAATAGAACGTCCCCCACAGGGTGACGAAAGTAGTCTTCTCCATATCCTCGGGCGCCATCTTTATCTGATTGTAACCGGAGAAACCGTCCATGAAGGAAAATAAAGCGAAATTGGCCGTGTTATCTACGAGGATATCGATGTGTGGTAAAGGAAAATTGTCCTTGGGACTGGCTCGATTCAGGTCCCGATAATCCACACACATTCGCACCTTCCCATCTTTCTTAGGGACCGGTATGATGTTGGCAACCCATTCTGGATACCGAGCGACGACCAGAAATCCAGCGTCAAATTGCTTCTTCACTTCTTCTTTTATCTTCAAGGATGTTTCGGGCTTCATCCTTCTCAGTTTCTGTTTTACCGGGGAACACTCGGGATTTAGAGGTAATCAGTGCTGTACAATGTCAGAACTCAAACCGGGCATATCTTGGTATGACCAAGCAAAGATGTCTTGGTAGTCTTTTAGCAGGATTATTAATTCTTCACGGATAGGTGCGGTAATACATGTACCTATCTTTACTTCCCTTTTTCCACTGCCAATTCCTAAGTCTACCAGCTCTGTTTCTTCTTGATGAGGCCCCATTTCTTGGTCCTCATGGGCGACCATTCTTTCTAATTCTGGGGGAAGTCCCTCATCCTCGTTTCCTTCATCTTCCGTTTGATTCATTTCTTGCTCGAAGTCGATAGGCGGGTCCCAGGTATTAGTACCTTCGGGGGACTCGTCATCGGATCTGCCGTTTCAGAAAAAGAAGTAAACATGCAAATGAATGAGAATGGGTAGAGACGTAGGAACAGATGAAGAAAGATCTTTGTATTATAAATTCAAAAACAAAAGACACAAAGCCTTAACAAAAGGAAAAAACTCGAAAGCCTAGGCCCAACTATAGAGCTTTTAAAACCGTAAAGGTTTACATTATGCTCGTTGCGTAAATGCCGGGGCGTTCCTCCACTCGCCAATTCCCCAGCTGGAAATCAGGAGGGCATGGTCGTACCAAATCCAATGTACTCGGAACATCATCTTCGCATATCGCAACCACTTGACCTTTGTCTCCCAGACCCGCGCTTATAAAGCTTCTACTTATGTGGCAGGGCGGGCTTCCTTCACTTTCTTGTCTCCAACACGAGCTTTGACCACTGCCCTTCCTTCCCGCGATGCATCTCTTCATATCCGCCTGAGTGGGCTTATAGCCTAAACCATACTTCCCACGATTTCCTTGGGCATTTATTAGGCTAGTTATGCCGCCGTTGTCTTTGCCTAAACCCATTCCGGGTTCATAACCGTTCCCCAACATAACTCGGGCCATCATTACTACTGCATCGGACAGACAAGGCTGCCCAAAGAGGGAGTCCACGGAGGAAATGCTGACCACCTCAAAAGACTGGAAAGCGGTTTCTAACGATTCTTCTGCGGCTTCCACATAAGGCATAGAGGATGGGCAGCTTACCAAGATGTCTTCCTCGCCTGACACGATGACCAAGTGCCCCTCCACTACAAATTTCAGCTTTTGGTGGAGTGTAGAAGGCACAACTCCCACTGAGTGGATCCACGGGCGCCCCAACAGACAGCTGTAAGGGGGGTTAATATCCATTATTTGGAAGGTGACTTGACAGGTGTGAGGGCCTATTTGTACTGGGAGATCGATCTCTCCCCTAACCTCTCGGCGAGTGCCGTCGAAGGCACGAACCACCATTGAACTCGGTTTTAAGTGGGAAGCATTGAATGGTAACTTCTCCAAAGTGCTTTTAGGCATCACGTTTAAACTGGAACCATTATCGATGAGCACCTTGGCTACGATATGGTCCATACACTTGACTGATACGTGTAAAGCCTTATAATGCCCTCTCCCCTCAGCGGGGATTTCTTCTTCGGTGAAGGCAAGATAGTTGTTGGCAGTGATATTGTTGACCAGCCCTCCGAAACCTTCTACCGAGATATCTTGGGCCACATGGGCCTCGTTCAGAACTTTTACTAGCAGAGCCCGATGAGGCTCGGAGCTCATAAGCAACTCCAACAGCGAGACCCTGGCCGGGGTTTTGTTGAGCTGTTCGATAACCTTGAATTCGCTCTGCTGAATTATCCAGAGGAACTCGCTGGCTTCCTCTAGCGACACCTCCTTTTTACCATCCTTTTTCTTGGGGAGGCCCTTTGCCGGGATATCTTTATTCGAAGCGTGGGGTGTTTCGCCATCTTGTTCTTCCACCACTTTTCCTTTTCCTTTGATGTCCGCGAGTTGGACTGGTAGGTCCAGAGGTGCGAACACACGGCCACTACGGGTCACACCACTCAGTCCCGTGATATTTGTTACTTTAGCTGACAATGAGCTGACGTCGGTGGCTTCTTCTTCCTTCTCCCTCGGAGGTGTATACCTCCATGGTACCGCGTGGCTACTTTGGTATGGGAAGGGAACAGGTTTGGCTGCTAAGGGCTGTCCGGGCTTTTGCAAAGCTGCGCTTTTAGTGAAGTATATCACCAAGGGTTTGGGCTTCGCAACACTGCTCCCATCCGTGGACTGCATGCATATATGCTGCTCTTCTTTTCCTTCACTGCCGACTTCCAGTCGACCTTGATCTATCATCCGCTGTAACAACTCCTCTACTCCCAAACACGTCTCCATGTCATGCAGCTCGCCGGAGTGTAGCAGACAGGAATCCTCTTTACACCCACTATGGGGAATCACACCTCCTTTTTGTAGGGACTCAAAGATAAACCTCCTAGGGGTTGCCACATCCCTTAAAGGTTTAGACCTGTGCGGCCTATCGGACTCAACTGCATTAACCGCTCCCCCTCCATGATTGGCGAGCGGGTTGGTTCTCACATTGGGCCGATCCTCTTGGAAAGTCAGCCATCCAGCATCCATTAAATGTTGGACCTTGTATTTAAGGGCCAAGCATTTTTCAACGGAATGCCCCGGGACACCCCCATGGTACTTGCAGGTTGCGTTAGGGTCATACCACTTCAGGAAAGGGGGTTCGAGGACCCTTCCGGGAGTTACCACGACCAAATGATTGGCGATGAGGGATGGCAAAAGATCTTCGTACGTCATTGGGAGTGGGGTGAATTCTTGAAATGGCCTTGGAGGGAAATTCCTTGTCGTGTTGGAATTACCGGCCGGGCGAGTCGTGTTTGGAGTTGGAACTTGGGGAGCTTCCCTCTGGGTGGGTGCCTTAGGCTGCACGGGTGTTGAACTAGAGGCGTTCCCGGTATGAGCCGAGAAGCTCGGGTGATGTTGCGCGTACTGATGGGTACCATGAGGCGTTTGCTGGGGTTTGACCCACGCGGGTGTTGAAGAGACGACATGGGCATCTCCTTCCTTCCTTTTTGCCCCTGTTGCCCCGATTCTTTTGGCATTCGCATTTGTGGAGGAAACGTAATCAAACTTTCCTCTTTTCAATCCTACCTCGATTCTTTCCCCGGCAAATACTAGATCCGCAAAGCTGGACGGCATGTAACCTACTAGCTTCTCATAGTAGAACACTGGCAGAGTGTCTACCATCATGGTGATCATCTCTCTCTCAACCATGGGAGGAGCTACTTGTGCCGCCAAATCCCTCCACCGCTGCGCATATTCTTTAAAGGTTTCACCCTCTTTCTTGAACATATTTTGCAGTTGAGTGCGGTCGGGAGCCATATCAGAATTGTACTGATACTGCCTTAGGAAGGCAGTAATCAGATCCTTCCAAGTACGGATACGGGAAGCTTCCAAATTAGTGTACCACACCACCGCGGCTCCGGCCAAGCTATCTTGAAAGAAGTGTATTAATAGCTTTTCATCCTTAGAGTGGGCGCCCATCTTACGGCAGTACATCTTGAGATGGTTTTTGGGACAAGTCATCCCTTTATACTTGTCGAAGTCCGACACTTTGAACTTCGGGGGAATAACAACATCGGGTACTAAGCAAAGATCCGTCATATCTGCCAACGGATAGTCCCCAAATCCTTCCACGGCCCTCAATCTTACCTCAAGGAGATCGAGTTTCCTCCTTTCTTCAGTTGCTGGGGGCGGTCCTTCCGTGGACAAAACTATTGGTGGTGCCGCGATGTTGGGTTGAGGCAACGTACCTGGTGCCGGCCCTTCGGGGATCGGGGGATAGAACTCGACATCCCTTCGAGCATAGTCTTGAGGGTCTTTGTGGACTTCGTCGGGTTGTTGAGGAGGCTCTCTTTCAAGGACGGGAGAAGCAATGTGGCCCGCATCTTCTTGCAAGACGGGTGGTGAGTAGTTGGGCGGCAATCCATAAGGGTAAGCCGCTCGGTTGTATCCCAGGTGAGGGCTGCCATCGTGCCCCAGTGTGTCCCTTCCTCGTCCTACTATGTTTGAGGGAGGATGGTGCGCAGTTGCCAAGAGAGTCGGGTCTGCTTCGGCAGCCGAACTGACAGCGGCAGCGGTGGCCGTGTTCTTCTCTATGAGCTGCTTCATACTTAACATGGCCTCCATCATGGAGGCCATTTGTTCTTTCAGAGCCGACATGTCGGCTTTCATCTGTTCCTGCGTCTCCTCTTGATCACCCATCGTTCTAGATTTGGATCTGGTGCGATAGGGATACCTTGTGGCGCGTTTAGTTATGGTGTTTTTCCCTAAAAAACCAAACGTGAGGAGTGGGTAAAGAAAGAAAATGCATGCTAGAGATGGAATGTAGGAGTGATTTGATTTGCACAAGCTTTTTGGAGTAGAAACATGGGACCAACTCATTTTATTTCAAAAAGGAAGTCGTATCTAGTCAAGGTCTGAGAGACCATACAAGTTTCTAACGATTTCTAATTATGTGGGCCATTAAGTCTATCATATGCTGACAATAGCCGAGAAGCCCATGAATCTCTTCGAGGGCGGAGTAGGTGTCTGCCATCGCCTTGGCCTTGGCTAACAAGCGGGGAAGTTCTTGACTCCCGTTCAAGGTAAGAGCAAACTGATCCATCCACATGGTTGCCTCTTGGTGTAAAGAGTCGATCACCCTTCCTCTAGCCTCTTTTTCCGCGTATACTTGAGCATACTCGTCCGCGATTCTATGCTCGTGGGCCGTGGCTAGACCTAACTCTTCTTGGTACTTGGCGATGATAGCTAGCATGTTGGTCTCCGTCTCGCATAAACACTGAGACAAGCTTCTTTTGGACTTTGAACAAGCAATTAACTCCTCTTTCAGAACCATGCTATGTGCTCGCGACTGGTCCCTTTCTTCCCTTCGCAACTTGAGTTAACTATTGCTACCCCATAGAGCTCCGCGAAATTCATTCCGGCCATACTCTTCCTTGCGAGCCCTCTTGGTCTCTTGTTCAAGGGCTCTTGCGGTAATCGCATTCTCTTCCTGTAACCCGGCACACTCCTTCCGAACGTGTGTAGCGGCCAACTTGAACTTCTCCTTGGCAAGTTTCGCCTTTCCTAACTCGCTTTTGAGAGCTTGGACTTCTTCGTCCTCTTCCGGTGCTTCAAAACTCTCTTCGCTGACGACTTTTAACTTGGCGAGCCAATCTAAACCTCGTATATGAACTTTCAGCCATTCGTGGTACCCACCAATGATGCCATTACGAATGCCTCTAAGTTCTTGATCTTTCCTTAACGGGGTTTCCCATGCCTTATGGATTCTTTGTATAGACTTGGAATTCCCATGCCTTATGGATTCTTTGTATAGACTTGCTTTCTTCCGTCGGTGCTCCCCTCATGGGGTACCCTAGTTGTCTTATAGCGAGCGCGGGATTGTAGTTAATACAACCCCTCGTTCCTATCAACGGAATGTTTGGGTATCCTCCACATGAGAAAAGGACTCCTTCTTTTCCTTCCTTCCATCGGGGGAACCAACTGATTGTTCTACCTCCTATCCCGGCCAAAAGCTGGTCCCAATCTATTCTCCTCTTTTCAGTACACGAGCGATGGCTCAGGAGCCGACATGGATGTCTTGTGTCTTGTTGGAACAAGTGCGAAACCAACCAAACACAGAGGGCGGGCAAGCAACAGATGATCCGTGCGCTACTCTTTTCGCACCTTCGGTCAAATGTGTCAAATAGATCTGCCAAGACAGCTACCACTGGACTTTCCTTGCTATGGTGGTAGGCAAGGAAGGCGTCGATTGCTGCTAGGTCCACCAAACCATCCACGTTTGGAAAGAGGACGACCCCAAAGATTAGCAAAGCTAACACATCCATAAATGAGACCCAATCTCCTTGATTGGCCATACCCCTCGCCTTGTCTTCTAGGTACCCCCGTGGTAGGCCCGCTATGCCGTTCCGAGTCTGTTTTATGCGGTCCAAACCTCTTGTTGAATCTTTGACCATAGTTGCAATTCTGCTCAAAGAGGGGAGACACCCGGATGAAAGATATGGTTTTCTTCCCTCGAGAGGACATCCTAGAATTTCCTCAAATTCTTCGATGGTTGGTACTAATTGGAAGTCTCCGAATGTGAAGCATCTCAAAAGCTGGTCGTAGTATTGGGTGAGTGATGCAATGGCTTCTATGGATACCTCTGCTAAGGTCAACTCTAAGATCTTTCCGTAAGTCTTGCGGAAGGCTTGCATCTGGAGAGGTCCCATCAACCGCCCTAATTCCTTGATGCTGGTATTATCTAGGCTTTTAACCTTGACTTGGTAAAACCTCTTGCCGGTTTGATTTGTCCCCATGCTTACTAAAGTGAGACAAAAAGCTGGTGCAAATCAAAACTCCGATATCTCATGGGTGGAATGGATGAATGCATGAAGGAATGCATATAACACAGATGCAATCTAGGAATGCGGGGGGTCCGGGGAATTTGTCCCCTTCCTAGATACGCCGTCTAGGGGTAGCAAAATGCCCCAACGTACGTTTTTAAGAAGGCGACACGGACCCTCCGTTGGTTTGTTTACAGAAGGGATCAAGACAGAACCCATATGCGATGCCTATGCAAAAGACACAATGCGGGAATGTACACAGTATGACAATATTCACTGAACATAAGCAAAAGGGTATATGATACTTATGCATGGCAGTTGTGAAAAATGGCACGCAGCGTATTCGCTCCGTGCCCCTATTTAAGGGACCTATAAGGGAAAGAACTAACTCGGCATTTTAGTGATAACCCCCCAAGGTAGTCATATCTCTTTTGATAGTTTCTAGAGGTATTATCCTCTTTGAAGAACATATTGTAGCAGTAGGGACTACTAGCAACAATAAGTTTTCAAAGAAAAAAGCTCTAGATGAGGGTTCACTGTAATCAAGCAAGTCGGAGACCTAGCATGATCACAGATTCACCTCCACTCCTTATGTTCCCACGAACCCGGGTATAGGGCCCTTTTTCACTCACAGTGTGTGCAAATAGTGTTGGTGTTTGTGTGCATCAAATGAATAAATATTTACCTCATGCATACATTTTTAAAACGCACTAAAAGCAATACAGAGCTTATACACACAAGAACATAATGAAGGAAAACTAACAAAGGGATACGTCATGGTAAAACATTGCACAAAATTAAATGGCCTAACTCTCTAAAAACATTCCCCAGTGGAGTCACCAACTGTCGCAACCTACCCTTCGGCGGGAGGGCGACGCGAGACTCGCGGGATGCGTGTTCCACGAAAGGAATACGCGCGGAGTCGCCACCAACGTTTATTTGAGGAAAACGTCGGAAAAACCGGAAAAGACGCGATCTACGAACTTTTAAGTGAAAGGTTCGGGAGTTGTATTTACGCACGGGGAAGGTGTTAGCACCCCATACGTCCGTCACAAGGGACAGCAGCCTTTAATCGAATGTGCAAACATGACTTTGATTTTTATGTTCCCTTTTATGTCCTTATATCCTTTATATCCTTTTTATATTTTTTCTCTTTTTGTGGTCGACAAGGGTGTTTCCCTTTGCTCCTACGTATTCCTCAATTTGCGATGAGGAAATCAGACCTACGTAGTTCTTTCTTATCAAGTGATTCTTTTTTACTTAAGTGGTGATCATTTTAAGGCGTTGGACCTTAAAAATGATCCATTTTACTTAGTGAGAAATTGAAATGACAAACTTCAAAAGCCTATTTTTATGGACGAGCTTGACTAGGCGAGTTGATTTTAGCCTTAGTTTCACTTTAGTTATTAATCAATTCAATTAAGAATGAGAAATCCCAAAGAGAAAACGTCCGATTGATTTTCCGCTTTATTTTGCTAAAAGATGTTTTTTTATTTATATTATTTTTTACCACTTTTTTTATTTCCAACGTGGTTACGGCACGACCGAACGGTCAGAATTTATTTTAACCGAAGTTAACGGATAATACAATTCAAACGTTCGGTGGAAATTGATTTTTATTTTTAAGTTAAGCGAGAAATGACTTAAGTAAAATGGCTTAAGCACGTCAACAGGGGGTATAAAAAGTAAACAAAACGACAATAAAAATGCACGAAACACAATGTGGACCACTACGGGTACATAGAATGAATCGAAAAGCTTGGTTCGAGGTACTTACCCGTTGAAGATCGAAGAACGATGAAGAATGAATGAAGAACGTCGAAGAACGGTCGAAAACCTTCGCGAAATTCCTCACGGAAAACGTTACGGAAACGTTTCGGAAGCGCCTCGGCTTAGATTTTCTTCACGGAAACAATTTTTCCAAGCAAATTCGAAAGAGAGAGAAGTGCCAAAGGGGCTGAACCCTTTTTTTCTTCACTTCCTCCCCTATTTATAGCAAAATAGGGGAGGTGGTTGCCGCCCAGCTCGCCCAGGCGAGCCAGGTTGCTTCCTCCAGAAGCAACAGCCTTCTGGAGGAATATTCTGGAGGGCCCAAGTGGGCCTGGGTGCTATTTGCACCCCCATTTTTACTAAGTACACCCCCCTCTGCTTTTATTGGTGATTCTTTTTTCGTAAAGTTATGGAAACTTACGAATTTCGTAACGATACTTGTTTTCTTTCCGTAATGTTACGGAACCTTGCGGATTACATAATCATCCCCTTTTTGACTTACGGAATGTTACGGAACCTCACTTAATTATGCAACGATGCTTCCATTTGATTTCCGGTGTGTCACGTAAACTTACGGATTGTGCATCAATATTTTTTTGGTTTTCCGGCATGTCCTGGAATTTCACAAATTGCCCAATGATGGGTGCCAAGCACCTCACAAGGACCAAAGAAAGGTCGCATGTCATCAAGCAAAGGTCCCCGGACGAAATTAGGGTATGACACCAAGTTTACCAATTCGGTTTCTTCTTGGTGAGGCTTCATTTCACATTCTTCCTGAGCGACCAACCTTTCCAACTCTGGTGACAGGACGTCCTCTTCCTCTTCCTCGTTTAACGTTTGGCTTATATCTCGATTGAAATCGATTGTCAAACCCTCGTTGTTAGGATCCTCAAAGAATCGACCCTCATATCTATACCAAACAAGACAAAAGAAACAAAAAAAACATGCAAAATGATATGAGAAAGGGTGGTACTGCAAGAACAGATGAAACAAGATCTCTTTGTTTATTTAATAAGGTAGGTTTCACAAAACAAAAGAGAAAGGAAATCTATAGGCTCTAATTACATTGAATCAGCGGTATAGACTTCTGACTAGCTTATCACGCGCCAGTTCCCCACTTGGGAATCGGGGTGGCATGGTTGCACAAAACTTGGTGGGTCTTGAGGGAACTCCTCTTCTATTGCAGCCACCTCCTCCTCGGACACCATTCCAGCGCTGGTGAAACACTGGCTAATACGGCCGGGCCATACCCTATCCGCCCGAAATCTTGACGGCACGTTCCTCCTCCCCGGCATCCCGGGTTCGTACCCTAATCCATACTTGTATGGATTTCCCTTGATATCGACCACGTCGGCATTCCCGAGGCAGTCCTTGCCTAGACCCATTCCGGGCTCAAATCCGTTCCTGAGCATAACACGCGCCACCATTATGGCCGCTTTGGAGAGAGAAGGTAGCGACGGACTTGGTTCTACAGAGGCGTAGCTCACCACCTCAAAGGATTGGAAAGCCGTCTCCAATGATACTTCCGCCGCTTCTACGTACGGTGCGGAGGAGGGGCAGCTCACTAACATGTCCTCTTCACCCGACACTATCACTAAAAGTCCACCCACTGCGAACTTCAATTTCTGGTGAAGCGTTGAAGGGACCACTCCCAGGGCATGAATCCAAGGTCTTCCCAAGAGGCAGCTATAGGCGGGATTTATATCTATTACTTGAAACACCACATTGCAAGTGTGGGGGCCTATCTGAATGGGAATGTCGATTTCCCCCATCACTTCCCGCCGAGTACCATCAAAGGCTCGCACCACCATCGAGCTCGGTTTTAAACGTGACGCACTAAAAGGAAGCTTTTCCAAAGTGGTCTTCGGCATTACATTTAAACTCGATCCATTATCGATAAGTACCTTTGTGACAACGTGGTCCATACATCTCACCGACACATGTAGAGCCTTGTTGTGTCCTCTCTCCTCAACGGGAATCTCTTCTTCCGCAAACGCGATATAATTGTTGGTGGTTATATGATTAACGATGCCTTCGAAACCCTCCACTGAGATATCATGTGCTACATGGGCATCGTTAAGGACCTTCATCAACAGCGCACGATGAGGCTCGGAGTTTATGAGTAGTTCAAGCAAGGAGATCCTTGCTGGAGTTTTATTCAGTTGCTCGACTACCTTAAACTCGCTTTGTTGGATGAGGCGGAGGAACTCATGGGCCTCTTCCAAAGTCACTGGTTTTCCTTGAAGTCCCTCTTTCTTTTTGGCTCCTCTTGCCACGGGAGGATCTACTTCTTTCGAGGGGGTGGCTATGTTTGTGGGCTCTTGGACCATGGGCGCCTTCCCTTTAGAGGGCAATTCCGTCGGGTGAGGGGAAGCGAATACCCGACCACTGCGGGTTACGCCACTGAGGCCGGTGATGTTGGTTACCTTAGCTGATAGGGAGTCAACTTCGGTTACAAGTCTTTCGCTGGACGCGGGAGGGGTATACTTCCACGGAACGGCCTTATTACTTTGATATGCAAATGGTGTTGGCTTGGGTACCGTCCAGGGGTATATGGGTGTGGAGCCGGTCCCTTTCCTAGTAAAACATATCACTAGAGCCTTGGGGGTTAAAGGAACCTTCTTCTCTTCCGACTGCATGCAAATTTGTGGTTCTTCCCTCCCTCCTATGGATACCTCAAGCTGCCCGCAATCCATGAGCCGCTGAAGCAATTCTTCTACCACGGGACAGGTTTCCATGTCGTGCGACTCCCCGAGGTGAAATAAACATTCGTCCCTTTCGCCTCCACCTCGGGAGACCATGCACGCCGCTTGCAGTGATTGATAGATGAAGCGTCTAGAAGTAGCCACGTCTCCTAACCTCTTTGTCCGTGATGGCCCGTCCTCTTCGACGACGTTCATGCTAGCCCCTCCATGACTAGCTAGTGGGTTGGTTTTAACATTTGGGCCTTCCTCCTGAAACGCTAGCCAACCGGCACTAATCAGGTGTTGCACTTTATACTTGAACGGGATGCAGGAGTCAATATTGTGTCTGGGAACTCCACTATGGTACACACACTTGGCACCCGGATCATACCACTTGGGGTAGGGTGGCTGGAGAACCTTCCCGGGTATGGCCACCACCAAGTGATTCTCCAATAATGAAGGCCATAACTCGGAATATGCCATGGGAATAGGAGGGAAGTTATCTTTTGGGTGCTGTGCATATTAATAGGTCGCGCCGGGGGCTGTATTATTAACTGGCCGGGGTGCGGCTGGAGCTGTGCATTGGGCCGGCGCTCTTTCTGCTGCCGGTGGTCCTTTTACTTGAGTCGGGAGGGAATTCCCGGCTCGGATTAAAAAATTTGGGGGATTGGGCTGGTATGATGGTGATCGCGTGGGCGTCTCCTTCCTTTTTCCTCGCGCCCACTACTGGGGCTCTTTTGTTGGGGGCCACACTAGAAGCATATTCAAACTTGCCTTTTCGTAGCCCAGATTCAATCCTTTCTCCAGCGAAGACGAGATCCGCAAAGTTAGCTGGCATGTAGCCTATCAACTTTTCATAGTAGAACGTGGGTAACGTATCTACCATAATTGTGATCATCTCCCTCTCCGTCATGGGCGGTACGACTTGGGCTGCGAGATCTCTCCATCTCTAGGCATATTCCTTAATGGACTCATGCTCTCGTTTAGTCATACCCTGAAGTTGGTTCCGATCGGGAGCTGTCATACCCTAATTTCGTCCGGGGACCTTTGCTTGATGACATGCGACCTTTCTTTGGTCCTTGTGAGGTGCTTGGCATCCATCATTAGGCAATTTGTGAAATTCCAGGACATGCCGAAAAACCAAAAAAATATTGATGCACAATCCGTAAGTTTCCGTGACACACCGGAAATCAAATGGAAGCATCGTTGCATAATTAAGTGAGGTTCCATAACATTCCATAAGTCAAAAGGGGGATGATTATGTAATCCGCAAGGTTCCGTAACATTACGGAAAGAAAACAAGTATCGTTACGAAATTCGTAAGTTTCCGTAACTTTACGAAAAAAGAATCACCAAAAAACAGCAGAGGGGGGTGTACTTAGTAAAAATGGGGGTGCAAATAGCACCCAGGTCCACTTGGGCCCTCCAGAATATTCCTCCAGAAGGCTGTTGCTTCTGGAGGAAGCAACCTGGCTCGCCTGGGCGAGCTGGGCGGCAACCACCTCCCCTATTTTGCTATAAATAGGGGAGGAAGTGAAGATGGAAGGGGTTCAGCCCCTTAGGCACTTCTCTCTCTTTCGAATTTTCTTGGAAAAATTGTTTCCGTGAAGAAAATCTAAGCCGAGGCGCTTCCAAAACGTTTCCGTAACGTTTTCCGTGAAGAATTTCGCGAAGGTTTCGACCGTTCTTCGACGTTCTTCATTCGTTCTTCATCGTTCTTCGATCTTCAACGGGTAAGTACCTCGAACCAAGCTTTTCGATTCATTCTATGCACCCATGGTGGTCCACATTGTGTTTCGTGCATTTTTATTCTCGTTTTGTTTACTTTTTATACCCCCTGTTGACGTGCTTAAGCCATTTTACTTAAGTCATTTCTCGCTTAACTTAAAAATAAAATCAATTTCCACCGAACGTTTGAATTGTATTATCCGTTAACTTCGGTTAAAATGAATTCCGACCGTTCGGTCGTGCCGTAACCACGTTGGAAATCAAAAAGAGGTAAAAAAAATAATATAATAATCAAAAAAACATCTTTTAGTAAAATAAAGCGGAAAATCAATCGGACGTTTTCTCTTTGGGATTTCTCATTCTTAATCGAATTGATTAATAACTAAAGTGAAACTAAGGCTAAAATCAACTCGCCTAGTCAAGCTCGTCCATAAAAAATAGGTTTTTGAAAGTTTGTCATTTCAATTTCTCACTAAGTAAAATGGATCATTTTTAAGGTCCAACGCCTTAAAATGATCACCACTTAAGTAAAAAAGAATCGCTTGATAAGAAAGAACTACGTAGGTCTGATTTTCTCATCCCAAATTGAGGAATACGTAGGAGCAAAGGGAAACACCCTTGTCGACCACAAAAAAGAAAAAAAATATAAAAAGGGTATAAAGGATATAAGAATATAAAAGGGAACATAAAAATCAAAGTCATGTTTGCACATTCGATTAAAGGCTGCCGTCCCTTGGGACGGACGTGTGGGGTGCTAATACCTTCCCCGTGCGTAAATACAACTCCCGGACCTTTCACTTAAAAAAAATTCGTAGATCACGTCTTTTCCGGTTTTTCCGACGTTTTCCTCAAATAAACGTTGGTGGCGACTCCGCGCGTATTCCTTTCGTGGAACACGCATCCCGCGAGTCACGCGTCGCCCTCCCGCCGAAGGGTAGGTTGCGACAGTTGGCGACTCCACTGGGGACAGTTTTTAGAGAGTTAGGCCATTTAATTTTGTGCAATGTTTTATCATGACTTTCTCCTTTGTTGGTTTCCCTTTATTTGTCTTATGTTCTTGTGTATATAAACTATTTGTTGCTTTTAGTGTGTTTTAGAATGTATGCATGAGGTAAATATTTATTCATTTGATGCACACAAACACTAACACTATTTGCACACACTGTGAGTGAAAAAGGGCCCTATACCCGGGTTCATGGGAACATAAGGAGTGGAGGTGAATCTGTGATCATGCTAGGTCTCCGACTTGCTTGGTTACAGTGAACCCTCATCTAGAGCTTTTCTCTTTGAAAACTTATTGTTGCTAGTAGTCCCTACTGCTGCAATATGTTCTTCGAAGGGGATGATACCTCTAGAAACCATCAAGAGAGATATGACTACCTTGGGGATTATTACTAAAAGCCTAGTTAGCTTTTTCCCTCATAGGTCCCTTAAATAGGGGCACGGAGCAAACACGCTGCGTGCCATTTTTCACACTGCCATGCATGAGTATCATATACCCTTTTGCTTATGTTCGGTAAATATTGTCATACTGTGTACATTCCCGCATTGTGTCTTTTGCATAGGCATTGCATATGGGTTCTGTCTTGATCCCTACTGTAAACAAACCAACGGAGGGTCCGTGTCGCCTTCTTAAAAACGTGCGTTGGGGCATTTTGCTACCCCTAGACGTCGTATCTAAGAAGGGGACAAATTCCCCGGACCCCCGCATTCCTAGATTGCATCTGTGTCATATGCATTCCATCATGCATTCATCCATCCCACCCATGAGACATCGGAGTTTTGATTTGCACCAGCTTTTGTCTCACTTTGGTAAGCATGGGAACAAATCAAACCGGCAAGAGGTTCTACCAAGTCAAGGTCAAAAGCCTAGATACCACCAGCATCAAGGAATTAGGGCGGTTGATGGAACCCCTCCAAATGCAAGCCTTCCACAAGACTTACGGAAAGATCTTAGAGTTAACCATAGCAGAGGTGTCCATAGAAGCCATTGTATCACTTACCCAATACTACGACCAGCCTTTGAGGTGCTTCACATTCGGAGACTTCCAATTAGTACCAACCATTGAAGAATTTGAGGAAATTCTAGGATGTCCTCTCGGGGGAAGAAAACCATATCTTTCCTCCGGGTGTCTCCCCTCTTTGAGCAGAATTGCAACTGTGGTCAAGGATTCAGCAAGAGGTTTGGACCGCATAAAACAGACTCGGAACGGCATAGCGGGCCTACCACAGAGGTACCTAGAAGACAAGGCGAGGGGTATGGCCAATCAAGGAGACTGGGTCCCGTTTATGGATGTGTTAGCTTTGCTAATTTTTGGGGTCGTCCTCTTTCCAAACGTGGATGGTTTGGTAGACCTAGCAGCAATCGACGCTTTCCTTGCCTACCACCATAGCAAGGAAAGTCCGGTGGTAGCTGTCTTGGCGGATCTATTGGACACATTTGACCGAAGGTGCGAAAAGAGTAGCGCACGGATCATCTGTTGCTTACCCGCCCTCTGTGTTTGGTTGGTTTCGCACTTGTTCCGACAAGACACAAGACATCCATGTCCGCTCCTGAGCCATCGCTCGTGTACTGAAAAGAGGAGAATAGATTGGGACCAGCTCTTGGCCGGATAGGAGGTAGAACAATCAGTTGGTTCCCCCGATGGAAGGAAGGAAAAGAAGGAGTCCTTTTCTCATGTGGAGGATACCCAAACATTCCGCTGGTAGGAACGAGGGGTTGTATTAACTACAATCCCGCGCTCGCTATAAGACAACTAGGGTACCCCATGAGGGGAGCACCGACGGAAGAAAGCATGTCTCCTATCCTTGTGAGGGATCTCGGTGCACAAAGTTCCAAGACTATACAAAGAATCCATAAGGCATGGGAAACCCCGTTAAGGAAAGATCAAGAGCTTAGAGGCATTCGTAATGGCATCATTGGTGGGTACCACGAATGGCTGAAAGTTCATATACGAGGTTTAGATTGGCTCGCCAAGTTAAAAGTCGTCAGCGAAGAGAGTTTTGAAGCACCGGAAGAAGACGAAGAAGTCCAAACTCTCAAAAGCGAGTTAGGAAAGGCAAAACTTGCCAAGGAGAAGTTCAAGTTGGCCGCTACACACGTTCGGAAGGAGTGTGCCGGGTTACGGGAAGAGAATGCAATTACCGCAAGAGCCCTTGAACAAGAGACCAAGAGGGCTCGCAAGGAAGAGTATGGCCGGAACAAATTTCGCGGAGCTCTATGGGGTAGCAATAGTGAACTCAAGTTGCGAAGGGAAGAAAGGGACCAGTCGCGAGCACATAGCATGGTTTTGAAAGAGGAGTTAGTTGCCTGTTCAAGGTCCAAAAGAAGCTTGTCTCAGCGTTTATGCGAAACGGAGACCAACATGCTAGCTATCATCGCCAAGTACCAAGAAGAGTTAGGTCTAGCCGCGGCCCACGAGCATAGGATTGCGGATGAATAAGCCCAAGTATACGCGGAAAAATAGGCTAGAGGAAGGGTGATCGACTCTTTACACCAAGAGGCAACCATGTGGATGGATCGGTTTGCTCTTACCTTGAACGGGAGTCAAGAACTTCCCCGATTGTTAGCCAAGGCCAAAGCGATGGCAGACACCTACTCCGCCCCCGAAGAGATTCATGGGCTTCTCGGCTATTGTCAGCATATGATAGACTTAATGGCCCACATAATTAGAAATCGTTAGGAAACTTGTATGGTCTCTCAGACCTTGACTGGATACGACTTCCTTTTTGAAATAAAATGAGTTGGTCCCATGTTTCTACTCCAAAAAGCTTGTGCAAATAAAATCACTCCTACATTTCATCTCTAGCATGCATTTTCTTTCTTTACCCACTCCTCACGTTTGGTTTTTTAGGGAAAAACACCATAACTAAACGCGCCGCAAGGGATCCCTATCGCACCAGATCCAAATCTAGAACGATGGGTGATCAAGAGGAGACGCAGGAACAGATGAAAGCTGACATGTCGGCTCTGAAAGAACAAATGGCCTCCATGATGGAGGCCATGTTAAGTATGAAGCAGCTCATAGAGAAGAACGCGGCCACCGCCGCCGCTGTCAGTTCGGCTGCCGAAGCAGACCCGACTCTCTTGGCAACTACGCACCATCCTCCCTCAAACATAGTAGGACGGGGAAGGGACACACTGGGGCACGATGGCAGCCCTCACCTGGGATACAACCGAGCGGCTTACCCTTATGGATTGCCGCCCAACTATTCACCACCCGTCTTGCAAGAAGATGCGGGCCACATTGCCTCTCCCGTCCATGAAAGAGAGCCTCCTCAGCAGCCCGACGAAGTTCATAAAGACCCTCAAGATTACGCTCGAAGGGATGTCGAGTTCTATCCCCCGATCCCCGAAGGGCCGGCACCAGGCACGTTGCCTCAACCCAACATCACAGCATCGCCAATAGTTTTGTCCATGGAAGGGTCGCCCCCGGCAACTGAAGAAAGGAGGAAGCTCGATCTCCTTGAGGAAAGATTGAGGGCTGTGGAAGGATTTGGGGACTATCCGTTTGCAGACATGACGGATCTTTGCTTAGTACCCGATGTTGTTATTCCCCCGAAGTTCAAAGTGCCGGACTTCGACAAGTATAAAGGGACGACTTGTCCCAAAAACCATCTCAAAATGTACTGCCGTAAGATGGGCGCCCACTCTAAAGATGAAAAGCTGTTGATACACTTCTTTCAGGATAGCTTGGCCGGAGCTGCGGTAGTGTGGTACACTAATTTGGAAGCTTCACGTATCCGTACTTGGAAGGATCTGATTACCGCCTTCCTAAGGCAGTATCAGTACAATTCTGATATGGCTCCTGACCGTACTCAACTGCAGAATATGTTCAAGAAAGAGGGAGAAACCTTTAAAGAATATGCGCAGCGATGGAGGGATTTGGAGGCACAAGTAGCTCCTCCCATGGTTGAGAGAGAGATGATCACCATGATGGTAGACACTCTGCCAGTGTTCTACTATGAGAAGCTAGTAGGTTACATGTCGTCCAGCTTTGCGGATCTAGTGTTTGCCGGGGAAAGAATCGAGGTAGGATTGAAAAGAGGAAAGTTTGATTACGTTTCCTCCACAAATGCGAATGCCAAAAGAATCGGGGCAACAGGGGCAAAAAGGAAGGAGGGAGATGCCCATGCCGTCTCTTCAACACCCGCGTGGGTCAAACCCCAGCAAACACCTCATGGTACCCATCAGTACGCGCAACATCACCCAAGCTTCTCGGCTCATACTGGGAATACCTCTAGTTCAACACCCGTGCAACCTAAGCCACCCACCCAGAGGGAAGCTCCCCAAGTTCCAACTCCGAACACGACTCGACCGGCCGGTAATTCCAACACGACAAGGAACTTCCCTCCGAGGCCATTTCCGGAATTCACCCCACTCCCAATGACGTACGAAGATCTTCTGCCATCCCTCATCGCCAATCATTTGGCCGTGGTAACTCCCGGAAGGGTCCTCGAACCCCCTTTCCCGAAGTGGTATGACCCTAACGCAACTTGTAAGTACCATGGGGGTGTCCCGGGGCATTCCGTCGAAAAATGCTTGGCCCTTAAATACAAGGTCCAACATTTGATGGATGCTGGATGGCTGACTTTCCAAGAGGATCGACCCAATGTGAGAACCAACCCGCTCGCCAATCATGGAGGGGGAGTAGTCAATGCAGTTGAATCCGATAGGTCGCACAGGTCTAAACCTTTAAGGGATGTGGCAACCCCTAGGAGGTTTATCTTTGAGGCCCTACAAAAAGGAGGTGTGATTTCCCATAGTGGGTGTAAGGAGGATTCCTGTCTGCTACACTCCGGCGAGATGCATGACATGGAGACGTGTTTGGAAGTAGAGGAATTATTACAACGGATGATAGATCAAGGTCGACTGGAAGTCGGCATTGAAGGAAAAGAAGAGCAGCATATATGCATGCAATCTACGGAGGGGAGCGGTGTTGTGAAGCCCAAACCCTTGGTGATATACTTCACTAAAAGCGCAGCTTCGCAAAAGCCCGGACACCCTTTAATAGCCAAACCTGTTCCTTTCCCGTACCAAAATAGCCACGCGGTCCCGTGGAGATATACACCTCCGGGGGAGAAGGAAGAAGAAGTCACTGACGTCAGCTCGCTGTCAGCTAAAGTAACAAATATCACGGGACTGAGTGGTGTGACCCGTAGTGGTCGTGTGTTCGCACCTCCGGACCTACCAGTCCAACCCGCCGACGTCAAGGGAAAAGGAAAAGTGGTGGAGGAACAAGATGGCGAAGCACCCCACGCTTCGAATAAAGATATTCCAGCAAAGGGGCCCCCGGAGAAAAAGGAGGGTAGAAAGGAGGTGTCGCTAGAGGAAGCCAGCGAATTCCTTCGGATAATTCAGTAGAGCGAATTCAAGGTTATCGAACAGCTCAACAAAACCCTGGCTAGGGTCTCGCTGTTAGAGTTACTTATGAGCTCCGAGCCTCATCGGGCTCTGCTAGTAAAAGTTCTGAACGAGGCTCACGTGGCCCAAGATATCTCGGTAGAAGGTTTCGGAGGGCTGGTCAACAATATCACTGCCAACAACTATCTTGCCTTCGCCGAAGAAGAAATCCCTGCCGAGGGGAGAGGGCATAATAAGGCTTTACACGTATCAGTCAAGTGTATGGACCATATCGTAGCCAAGGTGCTCATCGATAATGGTTCCAGTTTAAACGTGATGCCTAAGAGCACTTTGGAGAAGTTACCATTCAATGCTTCCCACTTAAAACCAAGTTCAATGGTGGTTCGGGCCTTCGACGACACTCGCCGAGAGGTTAGGGGAGAGATCGATCTCCCTGTACAAATAGGCCCTCACACCTGTCAAGTCACCTTCCAAATAATGGATATTAACCCCCCCTACAGCTGCCTGTTGGGGTGCCCGTGGATCCACTCAGTGGGAGTTGTGCCTTCTACACTCCACCAAAAGCTGAAATTCGTAGTGGAGGGGCACTTGGTCATCGTGTCAGGCGAGGAAGATATCTTGGTAAGCTGCCCATCCTCCATGCCTTATGTGGAAGCCGCAGAAGAATCGTTAGAAACTGCTTTCCAGTCTTTTGAGGTGGTCAGCATTTCCTCCGTGGACTCCCTCTTTGGGCAGCCTTGTCTGTCCGATGCAGCGGTAATGATGGCCCGAGTTATGTTGGGGAACGGTTATGAACCCGGGATGGGTTTAGGCAAAAACAACGGCGGCATAACTAGCCTGATAAATACCCAAGGAAATCGTGGGAAGTATGGTTTAGGCTATAAGCCCACTCAGGCGGACATGAAAAGAAGCATCGCGGGAAGGAAGAACAGTGGTCAAAGCTCGCGTTGGAGACAAGAAAGTGAAGGAAGCCCGCCCTGCCACATAAGTAGAAGCTTTATAAGCGCGGGTCTGGGAGACAAAGGTCAAGCGTTTGCGATATGCGAGGATAATATTCCGAGTACTTTGGATTTGGTACGACCATGCCCTCCTGATTTCCAGCTGGGAAATTGGCGAGTGGAGGAACGCCCCAGCATTTACGCAACGAGCATAATGTAAACCTTTACGGTTTTAAAAGCTCTATAGTTGGGCCTAGGCTTTAGAGTTTTTCCTTTTGTTAAGGCTTTGTGTCTTTTGTTTTTGAATTTATAATACAAGGATCTTTCTTCATCTGTTCCTGGTCTCTACCCATTCTCATTCATTTGCATGTTTGCTTCTTTTTCTGAAACGGCAGATCCGATGACGAGTCCCCCGAAGGTACTAATACCTGGGACCCGCCTATCGACTTCGAGCGAGAAATGAATCAAACGGAAGATGAAGGAAATGAGGATGTGGGACTTCCCCTAGAACTAGAAAGAATGGTCACCCATGAGGACCAAGAAACGGGGCCTCATCAAGAAGAAACAGAGCTAGTAGACTTAGGAATTGGCAGTGGAAAGAGGGAAGTAAAGATAGGTACAGGTATTACCGCACCTATCCGTGAAGAATTAATAATCCTGCTAAAAGACTACCAAGACATCTTTGCTTGGTCATACCAAGATATGCCCGGTTTGAGTTCTGACATTGTACAGCACCGATTACCTCTAAATCCCGAGTGTTCCCCGGTAAAACAGAAACTGAGGAGGATGAAGCCCGAAACATCCTTGAAGATAAAAGAAGAAGTGAAGAAGCAATTTGACGCTGGATTTCTGGCCGTCGCTCGGTATCCAGAATGGGTTGCCAACATCGTACCAGTTCCTAAAAAAGATGGGAAAGTACGAATGTGTGTAGATTATCGGGACCTGAATCGGGCCAGTCCCAAGGACAATTTTCCTTTACCACACATCGATATCCTCGTAGATAACACGGCCAATTTCGCTTTATTTTCCTTCATGGACGGTTTCTCTGGTTACAATCAGATAAAGATGGCGCCCGAAGATATGGAAAAGACTACTTTCGTCACCCTGTGGGGAACGTTCTGTTACAAGGTGATGTCCTTTGGACTCAAGAATGCCGGGGCAACTTATCAACGGGCCATGGTAGCTTTGTTCCATGATATGATGCATCAGGAGATCGAGGTCTACGTGGACGACATAATTGCTAAATCTAAATCCGAGGAAGAACACCTTGTCAACCTGCGGAAATTGTTCGAAAGGCTTAAGAAATACCAATTAAGGTTGAACCCCGCTAAGTGTACCTTCGGGGTCAAATCAGGGAAATTGCTTGGTTTCATTGTAAGCCAGAAAGGGATAGAGGTAGACCCCGAAAAAGTGAAGGCTATCCTTGAGATGCCAGAACCCCGTTCAGAGAGGCAAGTCCGAGGTTTCCTGGGGCGCTTGAATTATATTGCCAGATTCATATCGCAGCTCATCGCCATTTGTGAGCCGTTGTTTAAACTCTTGCGCAAAAACCAAACTGATCGGTGGAATGAGGATTGCCAAGAGGCTTTTGGAAGGATCAAAAAGTGCCTAATGAATCCTCCCGTGCTTATGCCACCAGTACCGGGAAGGTCTCTCATTTTGTACATGACAATCTTGGACGAGTCAATGGGGTGTATGCTGGGGCAACATGACGAATCCGGGAAGAAAGAGCGCGCTGTTTACTACCTAAGTAAGAAGTTCACGACCTGTGAGATGAATTACTCCTTGCTCGAAAGAACGTGTTGTGCTTTAGTATGGGCATCCCATCGCCTAAGGCAGTACATGCTGAGCCATACTACCTGGTTGATATCCAAAATGGACCCCGTTAAGTACATCTTTGAAAAGCCAGCTCTCACAAGACGAATCGCCCGGTGGCAAGTCTTGCTATCTGAGTTTGATATAGTCTACGTCACCCAAAAGGCGATAAAAGGAAGCGCTTTGGCAGATTATTTGGCTCAACAGCCTCTTAACGACTACCAGCCCATGCATCCGGAATTCCCGGATGAGGACATCATGGCCTTGTTCGAGGAAAAGTTGGACGAAGATCGGGACAAATGGACTGTATGGTTTGACGGAGCGTCAAACATTCTAGGTCATGGCGTTGGGGCAGTGTTGGTCTCTCCGGACAATCAATGTGTACCTTTCACAGCCAGGCTAGGATTCGACTGCACCAATAACATGGCCGAATATGAAGCATGTGCCCTAGCCGTCCAGGCAGCAATTGACTCCAATGTCAAACTACTCAAGGTGTACGGCGACTCAGCGTTGGTAATCCATTAGCTGAGAGGGGAATGGGAAACTAGAGATCCCAAGCTGATACCCTACAAAGCCTATATCAAGGAATTGGCTAAGACTTTCGATGAGATCTCCTTCCATCATGTTCCCCGCGAGGAAAATCAAATGGCGGATGCACTTGCTACGTTGGCGTCTATGTTCCAGCTAACACCGCACGGGGATCTACCCTACATTGAATTTTGGTGTCGTGGCAAACCCGCACATTGTTGCCAAGTGGAAGAGGAACGGGACGGAAAACCTTGGTATTTCGACATCAAGCGATATGTCGTAAGCAAAGAATACCCGCCAGAGATTGCCGACAACGATAAAAGGACATTGAGGAGGTTGGCAGCCGGTTTCTTCATGAGCGGAAGCATACTGTATAAAAGAAATCACGACATGACACTCCTGCGGTGTGTGGATGCCAAGGAGGCAAATCACATGATCGAAGAAGTCCATGAGGGCTCGTTTGGAACGCACGCCAACGGGCATGCTATGGCCAGGAAGATCTTAAGAGCAGGTTATTACTGGCTTACCATGGAAAGTGATTGTTGTGTCCATGTGAAGAAGTGCCACAAATGTCAAGCATTCGCAGATAATGTCAATGCCCCACCACATCCTCTGAATGTCATGTCCGCCCCTTGGCCTTTCTCCATGTGGGGAATAGATGCCATCGGGGCCATTGAGCCCAAGGCCTCGAATGGTCATCGCTTCATCCTCGTAGCGATAGATTATTTCACCAAGTGGGTCGAGGCGGCTTCATATACCAATGTCACGAGGAATGTGGTGGTCAGGTTCATTAAGAAAGAGATCATCTGCCGATATGGTTTGCCAAAGAAGATTATCACGGACAACGACACCAACCTGAATAATAAGATGATGGCAGAAATGTGCGAGGAGTTTAAAATCCAGCATCACAATTCCACGCCCTACCGGCCAAAGATGAATGGAGCCGTGGAAGCGGCCAATAAGAATATCAAAAAGATTATCCAAAAGATGACCGTGTCATACAAGGATTGGCACGAGATGCTCCCATTCGCGTTACACGGTTACCGGACTTCAGTGCGAACGTCAACTGGGGCAACGCCGTTCTCATTGGTATATGGGATGGAGGCTATGTTACCGTTTGAGGTAGAAGTCCCGTCATTAAGGATCTTGGCAGAATCCGGATTAAAGGAATCAGAGTGGGCTCAAACACGCTATGATCAGCTCAACCTCATTGAGGGTAAGCGCTTAACGGCCATGAGTCATGGGCGCTTATACCAGCAAAGAATGAAGAGTGCATTCGACAAGAAAGTACGCTTACGCAAGTTCCATGAGGGAGACCTTGTGCTAAAGAAAATGTCCCATGCTGTCAAGGATCATCGAGGGAAATGGGCCCCGAACTACGAAGGGCCTTTTGTTGTGAAGAGGGCTTTTTCCGGAGGAGCCCTGGTGCTTACCAACATGGATGGCGAAGAGCTACCTTCACCCGTGAACTCTGATGTCGTCAAACAATATTATGCTTAGAAGCTGGGGCAATTAAGGGTGTCGCTGCATGTTGTTTATCTTTATGCGTTTTCTGGATTTCCCCCAGGGACTTCCTGTCTGTTGTATCTCTCGTTACAATCCTTCAAAGAAATGAACGTGGATTCGAGGCTTTTAGTCCTCACGTTAGTTTCACACCTTGCGTTAATCTGTGATCACCTGGGCCCTTCCACTCAGTTCATGGGATCCCCCAAGCGCTTAATTAGAATTGAACCTGAACCAACTTTCCCTAAATTTGCTGCGTTTGAAAACATTCATGCATACACATACGCATACGCATGCATATTGTTGTGGTAAAACAGGGGCAGGATCATCTTGGGCTACCTTCTGGGGTAGAGACAAAACATGAACGGCAGAAACCAATCAAGGTAAGGTAATGACGCGGTCAAGATTGGCCATACCTGGTTGTTTATTACTTGCAGGTACTTAAGGACGAACGCAAGTGGGGATGGGGTCACGACCGACCGATCGTTGCTCTTCTCTGTGCGAAACAAGCAGAGAATGTCGCTGCAAGGCAGCCCCGTATCCTTTGTATTTTGCAGCTTTCTTTTACTATTTGTTTATTTTAAAAAGAAAAAAATAATAATAAAATAAGTAATCAACGCCTAATTCTAACCTAAGTAAGTTCAAGTTAGGCAAGATGCTAATCCATGAGAAGGGAGGGGACATGGTTAATGTTCCCCTCAAAAAAAAAAAAAAAAATGTGCAGGTTAGCTCGCTTGGGCGAGCTGGGCTCGCCTGGGCGAGCCACCCCTGCACCAAATTATAAGAATGACGAAAGGGGGGGCGTTTTTACATTCAAAAACTTCTTTTCCCCCCTTTCAAAAGCCATACCCACGGGATTGACGAGTTTGCAGCCCTAGGGTCATCCTTTTTCGCATTTTTTGATTCCGTTTTGCGCTTTTGTTCATCACCAACAAGTAAGTGTTCCATCCCTAAGCTTTCTAGCTTTTCATTGGTGTATTTTGATCTCCTTTTGGTGCTCTAAATTGTGGGAGTGTGCTCAAATATATGGGGCAATTTTGGTTTGTTTTCTTGCTTGATTAGGTTGAATTAGGGGTTGGTATGGGATGGCCCTAGGCCTATAATGCATTTTGAAACAATGGGACATGCCACATTGTCCCCGTTCTCTTGCTATTGACGCCTAAACGCTCGCCCACCGAGTGTTCGGTGAAATGCCTCAATGGCATTAGCGCGTGACTTTTGTAAGGAAACAACCCATGGGGCATTTTGGTTTGTACATATTTTCTATTTTTGGAACATGTATTCATTCCTGAAAAAGGCTAGAGTAATTGCCCCACATATATCCTAGGCCTAGAAACTAAAATTTTATGCAAAAAGAACACAAAAGGAGGTGCATATTGGGTAAAGTTACCCTTTTTGGCCAGCAATCAGCTATGGGCCACACTACAATATTTTCCCTACGCCTAGATGTTTAGGAATTTTGCTCGTCATGAATGTGTAGGTTTAGAATAGGTAGCAAGATACCTTTGGCAATTTACACTTTGGGTATGATAGCAAAATACTTGGATGTATGTATATATAATTTTTGGTAGTCAAAATGTCTCACAAAAAATATATATAAATATGTTGCATGTTATGTGAAGAAAACATATTACAAAAAAAATATATACCTTCTAATTTGAATACAATTTTAGTCAGCAAAGGAAAATATGCTTGAATTTGCATGTGGCTTTAGGTAGCAAAAACTTGAAAAAAAGCATGAAATGCAGCACCTTATTGTGTAGGTAGTCAAGATTCATCGTGAAGTTTGTATATGTATGGGTATTAGAAATACCAAGATGAGCGCATGTGCAGTTTTTGGTACCCCAAAATGCTTTGAGTATGCATGTATGTAAATTCAGCCAAGGAGGCGTGTGTGATGTAAATAACAAATACACCTTGGAAGTACATGTAAATAATCTAGGTAATGAAGCTACCTTGATTGTATATGGGTGCATTTTTCTTAGTTGATAGGATGTCTTGTGCAAGTGAACGTTCGTAAGGAAATATGCGCATAAGCTTGCTCTAAATTTAGATTGATGTTTGTATTTATGGGAGGAGGTTGTATGCCATTTTTGTTTTAAGAGTAGTGTCCCACTGGTAAAACTAACTTTCCAAATTTTTGCCTTCGCAGGAAATGGCCCCGAGGAAGCTTGCCTCAAAGAGGTCCAGGAAGGACAAGGCAGCCGAAGGAACTAGTTCCGCTCCGGAGTATGACAGTCACCGCTTTAGGAGCGCCGTACACGAGCAGCGCTTCGAGGCCATCAAGGGATGGTCGTTTCTCCGGGAGCGACGCGTCCAGCTTAGGGACGACGAATATACTGATTTCCAGGAGGAAATAGGGCGCCGGCGGTGGGCATCACTGGTTACTCCCATGGCCAAGTTTGATCCAGAAATAGTCCTTGAGTTTTATGCCAATGCTTGGCCAACAGAGGAGGGCGTGCGTGACATGAGATCCTGGGTAAGGGGCCAGTGGATCCCGTTTGATGCCGACGCTATCGGCCAACTCCTAGGATATCCGTTGGTGTTGGAAGAGGGCCAGGAATGTGAGTATGGCCAGAGGAGGAACCGGTCTGATGGGTTCGATGAGGAGGCCATCGCCCAGCTGCTATGTATACCGGGGCAGGATTTTGCCCGGACTGCTGCAGGGAGGCGAGTGCGAATCATGCGCACCAACATGACCACCCTGACCCAGATATGGATGACGTTACTCCTCAGCAACATCCTGCCCACCGATCATAATTCCGACCTTCCCATGCCGAAGTGTCAGCTGGTGTACGCCATCCTGACACGGATGAGCATCCATGTGGCTCAGTTGATCGCTGATGCCATCTATATTTTTGCAGGTATGGCGCCCACTAGGCACCCTTTGGACCCAGATAAGTCCAATAGGGCCCTGGGATTCCCCGCACTGATCACAGGGCTCTGCCAGTCGTTCGGAGTCCCCGTTGCACCTACCAAGGTGATTCGGCCGCCCATCACCCGGGCTTTTATTGAGAAGTACTGTACCCAGAGACAGGCTCAGGGTGATGTTCCACAGGCCGCAGGCGCGCCACCACCGCCTCATCAGGCTGGCCAGGCTGGGGCATTTGACATGGAGCAGTATTTACGGCATTTGGTTCGCCAACAGGCGGCCAACCACCGAGCACATGTACAGACCCATGATTGTCTGTACCAGATGAGCCTCAGCATGCAGAGCCAGGGCTTCGCTTCTTTTTCATGCCCTACTCCAGACCAGTTCAGGGCAGAGGTTGCATGGCCCAGAGATTGGCCCGAGGCCCAAGCAGGAGAGGCGCCCCCAGAAGCTCCCGGCGATGGAGAAGAGGCCCACGAGGACGAGGAGATGGCCGATTTGCTTGACTTCTTGGGAGGGAGTGGAGATACGTGACTGGGAGATCCCCAGATTCATGTTTTCTTTCATATTTCTTTTATCATTTTTATTCTATGTTATTGTGTTGACTTGAGAGACTAATGTTTGTTTTTGTTGTTTCGATTGTCATTTGTACAGCGCATACATTTTTGTTTAGATTGTTGCGTTAGTGTTTATATATCATTACTATCGATGATGTTTGAAATTCTGGAACCGTGTAGAGTTCTTCGTTCAGGAACATCGTCCAAAAAATATATGTAAAACAAACAAAAATCATGATGAAAATAAAAATAGAAAAGAAAAAAAATGAAATGGAAAAGAGAGCAAATGAGAAAAGAAGAGAGCAAGTAAAGAAAAAGAGAGAAAATAAGGAAAAAGAAAGCAAGTAAGAAAAAAGATGGAAAAAGAAAAATAAGTTGTCTAGCTGAAAAACCGACATGCTTTTGAAAAGAGACGACTTCCAACTTTTCTTTGAAAAAAAATTCATTGATCATAACCAATTTTTGGAAAAAATGTGTCTACACCTGAAGGGTGAATGCTGTGAAATTTCCCCAGACGCCCGAAATGGACTCGGATGAATGCACAAATTGATAAAAGAACATATTTTGGAAACATTGGGTTGATTTAAAATAGAGGAAATGAATCCTGAGCCCTAGCATCACATGACCATAAAAATTTGACACTTGAGTGTCCGCATAGGTGCATGCATGACCAGTTTTGCATAAAGTTTCCAAATCATCATTTTTGCATTTGTGTCATGGAAATAATGTGGGGCACCCCCTTTATCCTTGAGCCAAACCAAACCTCGACATGTATCATGTCTAGCCATTCTACAAACCTTGAGCCAAAATCCTGACTCACCATAAACCTTGACCTAGGGTGAGAATGTCAATCCTTACCCTCGGAAGCAAAAAGAAAAGAAGGAAAATTTCCAATCAAAGAGAAAGCAAAAAAAAAGAAGGAAAAGAAAGGAAATTCCCAATCAAAGAGTGGGAGAAAGCAAAAAGAAAAGAAAGAAAATTCCCAATCAAAGAATGGGAGAAAGTAAAAAAAAAAGAGAAGAAGAAGAAGAAGAAGAAGGAAAGAAAGCCCCTGATCGGGGATCGAAGGAAAAAACAGAAGAAATATGCAGAGAGGTCTTTGGACTGGACAATATCTGAACAATACAGAATTGTCACCAAATGAACGAAAAAAAGAAGGAAAGGGAACCACGACCTAAAATAGTCTTCTCCCTTTGATTACCAACCAAAATCCCGTGCGCTAGCGATTTTTTTTCTCGCCCCGCACTAAACAAAAAAAACAGAAAAAGAAAAAGCCAGAAAAATCAAAAGCCAAAAACACACAAAAGCCGAAAAAAAAAACCACCAAAAGAACCCATTCCCAAGGGAAGCCCTATTGATCCATGATCACGCATGTAATTTTTGATTTGATAGGAAATAATTTGCAAAGTCAAGTCAGGACATATCTATGGTCCGGAATTAGGATGAAACACTTACCTGTGCGAGATTGATACACTTTGAGTGGATTTCTTCTATTTTTGTCGAACCCAGTGTTTCCTCTAAATGGTCATTTAGAAACGAAATGCTAACATCCAAAATCTCATTTATGGTTATGGGGGATCCCATCAGCAGACTCTCCTTCCCTGGTAGACGCATTGTTTGTCACTCAAAAAAGCATATGCTGCTTTAAACAGTTGGAATATTTGTCTCTTAGCTAAAGCATGTTTGCATTTTAGTGGAGAAAACACCGAGACTTTTTCAAGTCTCACAGGTTATCCGGAACTACGTAGGTCTGAGTTCCTTATTGGAGGATACGTAGGAGCAAGAGCCTCGCTTTTGTCGACCATACCGCCTTTTGTTGCCATGACTCAAGAGCTGGTAGCCCGCGGAGACACCTTACGGTTATCCGCACCTCGTCATTCAGTGACCCCAAGTGTGATTGATGAGCAGAGACCAATATGGTCATCTGCGCCCTTTCCGGAGATGTCAGCATTTTCCGATGGAGACTTTTCAAGTCTCACAAGTTATCAAGAACTACGTAGGTCTGAATTCCTCATTAGAGGATACGTAGGAGCAAGAGCCTTGCTTTTGTCGGCCGCCCCATAATCTTTGTCATACTGACCCTGAGGTCATGTGACATGCACCCTTGTATCATCCAGAGGCGGCGGGCTCGATGATACGCGGAGATACCTTACGGTTATCCGCACCCTTTTGTCATCCAGAGGCGGCGGGCCCGATGACAAGCAGAGACCAAGTTTGGTCATTCTGCACCCTTGTATCATCCAGAGGCGGCGGGCCCGATGATACGCGGAGATACCTTACGGTTATCCGCACCCTTTTGTCATCCAGAGGCGGCGGGCCCGATGACAAGCAGAGACCAAGTTTGGTCATTCTGCACCCTTGTATCATCCAGAGTTGGCGGGCGCGATGATACGCGGAGATAACTTACGGTTATCCGCACCCTTTTCTCATCCAGAGGCGGCGGGCCCGATGACAAGCAGAGACCAAATTTGGTCATTCTGCACCCTTGTATCATCCAGATGCGGCGGGCCCGATGATACGCAGAGATACCTTACGGTTATCCGCACCCTTTTGTCATCCAGAGGCGGCGGGCCCGATGATACGCGGAGATACCTTACGGTTATCCGCACCCTTTTGTCATCTAGAGGCGGCGGGCCCGATGACAAGCAGAGACCAAGTTTGGTCATTCTGCACCCTTGTATCATCCAGAGGCGGCGGGCCCGATGATACGCGGAGATACCTTACGGTTATCCGCACCCTTTTGTCATCCAGAGGCGGCGGGCCCGATGACAAGCAGAGACCAAGTTTGGTCATTCTGCACCCTTGTATCATCTAGAGGCGGCGTGCCCGATGATACGCGGAGATACCTTACGGTTATCCGCATCCTTTTGTCATCCAGAGGCGACGGGCCCGATGACAAGCAGAGACCAAGTTTGGTCATTCTGCACCCTTGTATCATCCAGAGGCGGCGGGCCCGATGATACGCGGAAATACCCGAGTGGTTATCCGTATAAACATTCTTTTGCTATCTGTAAGACAGAACGCTTGATAGCATGCAGAGGCTGACACAGTCTTCTGCACCTTTTGTTCCTCCGGGAACAACAAGTCATTTACATGCGGAAATTTCATGGTCACCCGCGACTCTCGTCAACCGAGAGGAGCGAAATTAGTGTCATACACTGATTTTCGTCTGGGGACCTTTGCTTGATGACATGCGACCATTCTTTGGTCCTTGTGAGGTGCTTGGCATCCATCATTAGGCAATTTGTGAAATTCTAGGAACGACAAGTCATGGTCACCCGCGACTCTCGTCAACCGAGAGGAGCGAAATTAGTGTCATACACTGATTTTCGTCTGGGGACCTTTGCTTGATGACATGCGACCATTCTTTGGTCCTTGTGAGGTGCTTGGCATCCATCATTAGGCAATTTGTGAAATTCTAGGAACGACAAGTCATGGTCACCCGCGACTCTCGTCAACCGAGAGGAGCGAAATTAGTGTCATACACTGATTTTCGTCCGGGGACCTTTGCTTGATGACATGCGACCATTCTTTGGTCCTTGTGAGGTGCTTGGCATCCATCATTAGGCAATTTGTGAAATTCTGGGAATAACAAGTCATTTGCATATGGGGATTTTATGGTCACCCGCGACTCTCGTCAAATCGAGAGGAACGAAATTAGTGTCTTATCTTTACTTTCCTTTTATCTCCAATAAAAGACAAGTAAAGAGGGGCAACTGTCATACCCTAATTTCGTCCGGGGACCTTTGCTTGATGACATGCGACCTTTCTTTGGTCCTTGTGAGGTGCTTGGCATCCATCATTAGGCAATTTGTGAAATTCCAGGACATGCCGAAAAACCAAAAAAATATTGACGCACAATCCGTAAGTTTCCGTGACACACCGGAAATCAAATGGAAGCATCGTTGCATAATTAAGTGAGGTTCCGTAACATTCCGTAAGTCAAAAGGGGGATGATTATGTAATCCGCAAGATTCCGTAACATTACGGAAAGAAAACAAGTATCGTTACGAAATTCGTAAGTTTCCGTAACTTTACGAAAAAAGAATCACCAAAAAACAGCATAGGGGGTGTAATTAGTAAAAATGGGGGTGCAAATAGCACCCAGGCCCACTTGGGCCCTCCAGAATATTCCTCCAGAAGGCTGTTGCTTCTGGAGGAAGCAACCTGGCTCGCCTGGGCGAGCTGGGCGGCAACCACCTCCCCTATTTTGCTATAAATAGGGGAGGAAGTGAAGATGGAAGGGGTTCAGCCCCTTAGGCACTTCTCTCTCTTTCGAATTTTCTTGGAAAAATTGTTTCCGTGAAGAAAATCTAAGCCGAGGCGCTTCCAAAACGTTTCCGTAACGTTTTCCGTGAAGAATTTCGCGAAGGTTTCGACCGTTCTTCGACGTTCTTCATTCGTTCTTCATCGTTCTTCGATCTTCAACGGGTAAGTACCTCGAACCAAGCTTTTCGATTCATTCTATGCACCCATGGTGGTCCACATTGTGTTTCGTGCATTTTTATTCTCGTTTTGTTTACTTTTTATACCCCCTGTTGACGTGCTTAAGCCATTTTACTTAAGTCATTTCTCGCTTAACTTAAAAATAAAATCAATTTCCACCGAACGTTTGAATTGTATTATCCGTTAACTTCGGTTAAAATGAATTCCGACCGTTCGGTCGTGCCGTAACCACGTTGGAAATCAAAAAGAGGTAAAAAAAATAATATAATAATCAAAAAAACATCTTTTAGTAAAATAAAGCGGAAAATCAATCGGACGTTTTCTCTTTGGGATTTCTCATTCTTAATCGAATTGATTAATAACTAAAGTGAAACTAAGGCTAAAATCAACTCGCCTAGTCAAGCTCGTCCATAAAAAATAGGTTTTTGAAAGTTTGTCATTTCAATTTCTCACTAAGTAAAATGGATCATTTTTAAGGTCCAACGCCTTAAAATGATCACCACTTAAGTAAAAAAGAATCGCTTGATAAGAAAGAACTACGTAGGTCTGATTTTCTCATCCCAAATTGAGGAATACGTAGGAGCAAAGGGAAACACCCTTGTCGACCACAAAAAAGAAAAAAAATATAAAAAGGGTATAAAGGATATAAGAATATAAAAGGGAACATAAAAATCAAAGTCATGTTTGCACATTTGATTAAAGGCTGCCGTCCCTTGGGACGGACGTGTGGGGTGCTAATACCTTCCCTGTGCGTAAATACAACTCCCGGACCTTTCACTTAAAAAAAATTCGTAGATCACGTCTTTTCCGGTTTTACCGACGTTTTCCTCAAATAAACGTTGGTGGCGACTTCGCGCGTATTCCTTTCGTGGAACACACATCCCGCGAGTCACGCGTCGCCCTCCCGCCGAAGGGTAGGTTGCGACAGGAGCCATGTCCGTATTGTACTGGTACTGCCTAATGAAGGCAGTTGCCAAGTCCTTCCATGATCGGATCTGGGAAGCTTCCAGATTGGTATACCATGCTACAGCTGCCTCGGCCAAGCTGTCTTGAAAGAAATGGACCAACAACTTTTCGTCCGCAGAATACGCCCCCATCTTCCGGCAATACATCCGGAGATGCCCCTTTGGACATGTCGTCCCTTTGTACTTATCAAAGTCTGGTACTTTGAACTTAGGAGGGATGACGATGTTGGGCACAAGACACAAATCCGCCAAATCCGAGAATGGGTAATTGCCGAGGCCCTCGACTGCCCTCAACCTCTCTTCAAGTGCTTCAATCTTTCCCTTATCTTCCGCGAAGGGAACAGATTCTTTTACGGGTGTGGGTGAGGCCAGGATATGGCGGACTATGTTCGGCTGGGGTAGTTCATGCGGGGATGGATCTTTGAGGTGGAGTAGGGGGCCAAGATGGGTATCTCCTTCCCCATCGTCTTGCCCGGGATAGTCTTCATAAGGTGGGAGTTGCCCCTCGAAAGTAGGGGCTTGGCTTAAATCTTCCGGGGTGGCACGGGGGGTGAAGTCCGGAGGCAGGCCATAAGGATAAGCTTGCGGACTATACCTTCGACCAAACACGGCTGTGTTTCTGTCTAGGCCCGGATTCAAGGCGGGCTGCAGCACCGGCTCCGCTTCCCTAACTGTACTGGAGGCAGTTGCGGTGGCTTTATCCTCTATGGTTTTCTGGAGTTTTAACATGACCTCCGAGATGGAAGCCATTTGATCTTTTAAGGTCGATAGATCAGCCTTCATTTGTTCCTGCACGCCCTCTTCATTATCCATTTTTCTGGATCGAGTGTTATAGGGGTGCCTTGGTGTTTTCTTAGTTATGATGAAATTCCCAAAGAAATAAACAACGATGAGTATGCCACCAAAACATGAGTATGCAAATGGATGATCGGAGCACTTGGATCCACCCCAAGGTTTTTAGATAACGTAATGAGTTCAGAACTTCTCATTTTATAAAAATAACAAAGTTTTCATCTAGCCAAGATTATACAAAGGTGTTACAAAAGAACCTAACGATTCCTAATTATATGGGCCATCAGATCTATCATGTGCTAACAGTAATTGATTAGCCCATGAATCTCCTCGGGGGCAGTACACACTTCGGCCATGACTTTTGCTTTGGCTAACAGACGCGGGAGGTCTTGACTTCTATTTAAGGTGAAGGCGAACCAATCCATCCATATAGTCGCTTCTTGATGCAACACATCACTCACCCTCCCTCTTGCTTCTTTTTCGGCATACACTTGTGCAAAATCCTCCACTAGCTTTTGTTCGTGGGCCATGGACTGGTTCAATTCTTCCTTGTATTGCCCTATGATAGCTAACATGCTTTGCTCCGTGGCTTCCAAGTGTTGGGCCAAACTCCTTTTGGACCTCGCGCAAGCAACTAACTCTTCTTTTAAGATCATGCCATGCACCCGTGACCGATCTCTCTCCTCTCTTCGGAGCTTGAGCTCATTGTTGCTACCCCACAATGCTCCTCGGAATTTCTCTCGGCCATATTCCTCCTTGCGGGCCCTTTTGGTTTCTTGTTCAAGGGCTCTTGCAGTGGCCGCGTTTTCCTCTTGTAACTCGGTGCACTCCTTCCGGATGTGTGTAGCAGTTGATTTGAACTTCTCCTTGGCGAGTCTCGCCTTCCCTAGCTCTAATTTTAGAGCTCGGACTTCTTCATCTTCCTCCAGAGCTTCGAAGTTCTCCTTATCGATAACTTTCAATTTGGAGAGCCAATCTAAGCCCCACGTGTGAATTCTTAGCCATCCATGATAACCTCCGATGACGCCGTTTCGGATGCCTCTAAGCTCCTTGTCTTTCCTCAACGGACTCCTCCACGCCTTGTGGATTCTTTGTATAACCTTGAGACCTTGCGCGCCTAGATCCCTCACAAGGAAAGGCGAGAGACTTTCTTCGGTTGGCGCTCCCCTCATGGGATATCCTAGCTGTCTTATGGCGAGTGCGGGATTATAATTAATACAACCCCTAGTCCCAATCAATGGAACATTAGGGTAGTCCCCACACGAGAAAAGAACTCCTTCCTTGCCTTCCTTCCAACGAGGAAACCAATTGATCGCGCTGCCCCCTATCCCAGCCAAATGTTGGTCCCAATCGACTCTTCCTTTTTCGGCACATGAGCGATAGCTTTGAAGCGGACACGGGTGTCTCGTGTCTTGTCGGAATAGTTGTGAAATCAACAACACACAGAGGGCGGGTAAACAACAGATAATCCGTGCACTGTTCTTCTCACACCTCCGGTCAAAG
This sequence comes from Glycine max, assembly GCF_000004515.6. Lineage (NCBI taxonomy): Eukaryota > Viridiplantae > Streptophyta > Magnoliopsida > Fabales > Fabaceae > Glycine > Glycine max. The sequence goes on from NC_038247.2 coordinate 29,554,472, forward strand.
GTGTCAAACAAATCTGCCAAGATAGCCACCACTGGACTTTCCTTGCTATGGTGATATGCGAGGAAAGCATCAATGGTGGCTAAGTCTACTAAACTGTCAACGTTCGGAAAGAGGACAACCCCAAAAATCAGCAACGCTAAAATATCCGCAAACGGGCCCCACTTCTCTTGGCTCGCCATATCCCTTGCCTTGCTTTCCAAGTATTTCCGAGGCAGGCCCACTACGCCGTTCCGAATTTGCTTCATGCGGTCCAACTCTTTTGCTGAATCTCCAACCACAGCTGCGATCTTGCTCAAGGAAGGAAGAAAGCCGGAGAAAAGATACGGTTCCCCCCCCCCCCCGAGAGGGCATCCTAATATCTCTTCAAACTCTTCAATAGTTGGCACCATTTGGAAGTCCCCCAACGTGAAACACCTCAACGACTGGTCATAGTATTGGGCGAGGGATACGACAGCTTCCGTAAATACCTCCGCTGCGGCCAAATCTAGAATCTTCACGTACACTTTGCGGAAGGCTTGCCTTTGGAGGGGTCCCATCAATCGTCCCAATTCCTTGAGGCTAGTGACATCTAGACCTTTAACCTTGACTTGATAAAACCTTTTGCCGTTTTGATTTGTCCCCATCATTTTACCTAAAAAAGGGGTGGATCAAGACTTCGACATGAATGATGCAATGCGTATGCATGAAATGGAAAGAAAACAACACAAAGGGGTAATTCACACATACGAGACCGCAGAGATCCAATTTTAATGCTACGTTTTGGGCATGACGGCGCCTCAACGTAGCATTAAAAAGGTTACGTATTACTCTAAAGAAACCAAACATCACTAGCAAAGCTATAAACTAGTGTTATTTACCAAAAAAATGCATGGGAACGAATGGCACGGAGCGTGTTTGCTCTTTGCCCCTATTTGGGAACCTAGGACAACATCTAGGGGTCTCTAATAACTACTCCCCAACAATTCATAACTCACACGGCTGTTTTCTAGAGGTATCATCACTCAAGATAATAATGTTGTGGCGGTATGGAATACCAGCGACAACATATTATAAAGAGAGAAAGCTCTAGACGAGGTTTCACTATTATCAAGCAAGTCGGAGACCTAGCATGATGATAGATTCACCTCCACTCTTTTAAATTCCCATGAACCCGGGTGTAGGACCCCTTTTTTACTCAAACCCGTGGGTGCTTAGAATGCAGTGTAAAAAATGCGAAATAGACAACAATTATTTACATTTTACACAGTTCAATAAAAGCACACCCAAAGTTTCACAATTCCACAATTCCTAAAATAAGCCTAACTCACAAAAATAATCCCCAGTGGAGTCGCCAACTGTCGCAACGTGCCCTTCGCGGGCGAGCGAGGACGAGGCTCACGGGTGCGCTTTCCAAAGGAGGAAAGATGCGCAGAGTCGCCACCAACGTTTATTCGTGGAAAATGTCGGAAAAACCGAAGGAAACCGGTCAAATTGAAAATTCTAAGTTCGGGAGTTGTATTTACGCTTGAGGAAGGTATTAGCACCTCTTACGTTTGTCTCGAAAGACAATAGCCTATTTTTCAGAATTGTGGAAATTGTGTTATCTTAACTTTTAGTTCTTTTTATTTTTTGAGGTCGACAAAAGCAGGGCTTTTGCTCCTATGTACCCTCCTTTGGAGAGGAAATCAGACCTACGTAGTTCTTCATATGCGTGAATCAAGTGATTCTTTTTACTTGAAAGGTGATCATTTTAAGGCGTTGGACCTTGAAAATGATCCATTTTACTTGGTAAGAAACTGAAATGATAAACTTCCAAAAACCTATTTTTGTGGACGAGCTTGACTAGGCGAGTTTGATTTTAGCCTTAGTTTCACTTTAGTTATTAGTCAATTCAATTAAGAATGAGAAATCCCAAAGAGAAAACGTCCGATTGATTTTTTCGCTTTACTTTACTAAAAGGTATTTTTTTATTATTATATTATTATTTTACCTCTTTTTTGATTTCCAACGTGGTTACGGCACGACCGAACGGTCGGAATTCATTTTAACTGAAATTAACAGATGATACAATTTAAATGATCGGTGGAAATTTATTTTATTTTTAGATTAAGCGAGAAATGACTTAAATAAATGGCTTAAGCACGTCAAAAGTGGGTATAAAAAGTAAATGAAAGCGAGAATAAAAATACATGAAACAAGATGTGGACCACCACAGGTACATAGAATGAATTAAAAAGCTTGGTTTGAGGTACTTACCCGTTGAAGACTGAAGAAAACGAAGAACGAACGATGAATCTTGAAGAACGGTCAAGAATCTTCGCGTAATTACTCACGAAAACGTTACAGAAACGATACGGAAGCGCCTCGGCTTGGATTTTCTTCACGGAATTAATTTTCCTCAGCTATTTCGAGAGAGAGAGAAATGCCTAAGGGGATGAACCCTTTTCTTCTTCACTTCTCCCCCTATTTATAGCAAAATAGGGGAGAAGCTTGCCGCCCAGCTCGCCCAGGCGAGCAAGGTTGCTTCCTCCAGAAGCAACAGCCTTTTGGTTGCTATTTGCACCCCTCTTTTTACTAAATGCACCCCCCTATCTATTTTTTTTGTAATTCTTTTTCTGTAACGTTACGAAACTTTACGAATTTCGTAACGATACTTATTTTCTTTCCGCAAGGTTACGAATCCTTACGGATTATGTATTTACTCTTTTTTAGCTTTCGAAGAAGTTACGGAAACTCACGGATTGCGCAAAAACACCTCTTTTCGACTTCCGCCACATTACGGAATCTCACGGATCGCGCAAGCCTGCTTCCTTTTGATTTCTGAGACGTCTCGGGACTTCATTTATTGCATGTCATCAAGTAATAATCCCCGGACGAAATTAGGGTATGACACAGGTGATGAGGGCATTTTGTTTCGTTTTGTTATCATGCACTCAATAGTTTTTGTAGCAAATACCTTTGTAAATAGTCACTGCATATTCTTATCACTTGGGGACCAGTGAGTTGTTCTTTATTTGCTTGAGGACAAGTAAAACTGTAAATTTGGGGGAGTTGTTAGTCGATTAATACGACTAACTTTTGTGTAAGAAATCTGTGTAAATTGTATCTAACTCCTCCCATTTATGGTCATTTTGTAGTATTGTAATTACTTTTTGTTAAATATAGGTAATAAGTACTTAGTACCCCCATTTTGTGTATTTAATGATCATTCCCTTTCAATTTCAGGTTAATTAGGCTAGTTTGTGAAGTGCTGATTTTGAGCTGCTCGCTAAGCCAATCTGTCGGCTTAGTGAGCCATCGGTTAAGCACAACACTCCTACGGCTGAGCGCAAGGAAGAATCTGGAAGAAGGATGAGTTGTACATGCGCGCTAAGTGAGGGTCCATCTCGCTAAGTGCACCGCTTGCATCCTCCAGCTAAGTGAGAAGACGCGTGCGAAGCCCAAATTCATTTATGCGCGCTAAGCGGGCCATATCTGTGCTAAGCGTGCGAGCACCAACAAGACCACCTATTTAAACCTAAAATCAGAAATGGAGAGAGAGCTTGGGTGATTTTCAGAGCTTCTTCTGTTTAGAGATTTCTAGAGAGAAAAAGAGACCCAAGTTCGTGAGTCTTTTGAGAGCTTTTGCTGTGCGAAGATCGGAAGAGAGCTGAGCTTGAAGAGGAAGCCATCTTGAGAGCATGGGATGAGATTTTGAGTGATTGTGAGGTTTCTAGAGGTGCAGGAGACATCCCTACTACTTGTATTTCTTCAATCCTTCATTTTCTCTTCTCTTTGTTGTAAAGGACCCCGCTATGGAGAGCTAAATCCTCAGTTGGTTCTTCCTATGGGGTACTTGATGTAAATACCTTTATGTCTATTTAATGATGTTTTATGTGTTCTCTATGGTATCAGTACTTCATTTTAGTATGCTTTTGCCTTGATCACATAGATGCATGCTTTGTTAGGATCATTCAACAGTGGGAACTGGTCTGATTCTTAGAACTTCATAGGATAGGACTAGTTTATCCTATTTTCACGAGGGATCAAGGTACGGTAACCTAGTTGTTTGTATATTTGTCTTAATGCAGTTTTGGTCAAGTTTAGTCCAACAAGAGGGATCTGAGGATGATGCTTGATCAGGACTAGGCTAAACTATCACGAGGGATCGGGGTTTAGCATTTCAGGAGACACCATAGAACACATGAACATTGTTGGGTAGAGAAAATCCTCATAACATCAGGCACCTGATAGGAAGACCAACATGTATCTATCTTTACACATCATTACTCACGTGATTTTCCTTTTTAATAGTTTGTTTACATACTTGTTCATACACCACACAAACCTTTTTACAACAAGACACTTATTTACTGAATATAGCTTTACCAAGTAAAACAAGTTCCCTGAGAGTTCGATAATCGGTTCTTACCGTTTTATACTACTTGCACGATCCGGTGCACTTTCCAGCCGTAGAGCAGGCACCCTATTGCCTATTTTAGTGAAAAACTGCATAGTGCCACCCTCAACTACCCCGCCTATGATAAAGATACCTTAATAAGAGCCCTCCAAACATGGGAACATTACCTTGTTTCCAAGGAATTTGTCATTCATAGTGATCATCAATCACTTAAGTACATTAGAGGGCAAAGCAAGTTAAACAAAAGGCATGCAAAATGGGTAGAGTACCTAAAGCAATTTCCATATGTTATCAAATACAAAAAGGGGAAAACAAATGTGGTAGTTGATGCCCTCTCTAAGAGACACACATTTTATTGCTCTCTAGGAGCTCAAATTTTAGGATTTGATAACATTAGGGACTTGTATGCTATAGATGAACATTTCTCTCCCATTTACGAGAGTTGTAGGAAAAAGGCCCAAGATGGATTCTATTTGGCTGAGGGGTATTTGTTCAAAGAGGGAAAGCTTTGCATACCCCAAGGATCCATTAGGAAATTACTTGTGAAAGAAAGCCATGAGGGTGGGCTCATGGGCCACTTTGGGATAGACAAGACCCTTGTCTTACTCAAAGAAAAGTTTTATTGGCCCCATATGAAGAAAGATATCCATAAGCATTGCACTAGGTATGGCTTGTTTACAAGCCAAGTCTAGGGTGATGCCTCATGGGCTATACACACCCTTACCCATCCCATCTGTACCTTGGGTAGACATTAGTATGGACTTTGTCCTTGGGCTTCCAAGAACCCAAAGAGGTGTAGACTCTATCTTTGTGGTGGTGGATAGGTTTAGCAAGATGGCACACTTTATACCATGCCACAAGGTGGATGATGCTTCCCACATCTCAAAACTCTTTTTCAGGGAAGTTGTGAGACTCCATGGTTTGCCTAGGACTATTGTGTCAGATAGAGATGTTAAGTTTCTTAGCCACTTCTGGAAAACCTTATGGGCTAAGCTAGGAACCAAACTTCTTTTCTCTACCACTTGTCATCCACAAACTGATGGGCAGACAGAGGTAGTGAATATGTCTTTATCCACCCTTTTAAGGGTTTTTCTGAAAGGCAACCATAAGTCTTGGGATGAGTATCTTCCTCATGTAGAATTTGCCTACAACAAGGGGGTTCATATAACCACCAAGCAATTCCCTTTTGAGGTTGTCTATAGGTTCAATCCCGTAACACCCTTAGACCTCATTCCCCTCCTACTTGACACTTCTTTTATACATAAAGCAGGGGAATCTAGGTCAGAGTTTGTAAAGAAGTTGCATGAGAGGGTTAAGAACCAAATAGAGAACCCAACAAAGGTGTATTCAACTAAAGGCACTAGAGGAAGAAAGAAGCTAGTTCTAAATGAGGGGGACTGGGTTTGGCTCCATCTTAGGAAGGATAGATTCCTTACTAAAAGGAAATCCAAGCTTAGCCCTAGAGGGGATGGACCTTTTTAGGTCTTGGAGAGGATCAATAACAATGCTTATAGGTTGGACCTCCCAGAAGAGTATGAAGTCAGTACCACTTTTAATATTTCTCATTTAATTCCTTTTGTAGGTTGAGCTGATATTGAGGAGGAGGAACTGACAGATTTCAGGTCAAATCCTCTTCAAGGGGGAGGGGATGATGCAATCCTCCCTAGGAAGGGACCAGTTACTAGAGCCATGAGTAAGAGGCTCCAGGAGGATTGGGCTAGAGTTACTGAAGAAGGCCTAAGGGTTCTCATGAACCTTAGGATAGATTTTTGAGCCCATGGGCCAAGGTTGGGTCCACTTATCTTTGTACATATTAGATTAGGATTTCATTATTTTTGTCCTTGTATTTAGGGCTCCATAATGTAGGTAGGGTACCCTAGAAATCTAGGATTTTTCAGCCCTTGTATTTTAGGGCACCTAGACTAGTTTTTGTATTAGGGGTAGTTTTGTAATTTCACATGCATTAAGTGAATATTTGATGTGTGTGTTGGGAAATAAATTTAATTGAATTGGGAGAAGCCCAATCCAATTAAATTTTAGAGGGGGAGGTGAGCATTTGCTTGCTACACCCTATTGACACATCATATAGTCACACTTTGTGCAAGTTCTTCATGCTTTACATGCTTTATGACACCTAACCACACTTAGTGGAGAATCTTGGACTTGATCTTGGATTAGTGGGCAGAACCATATCTGAAATTCATGAATCATAATTAGTGAAATTTTGGCTCCAAAATTTGGCTTCATAAATTCAATTTCAAATTCAAGTGAAATTTGAATAGAAATTCAAATTTCCCTCCAATTTTGTGTGAGGGCTATAAATAAAGGCTATGTGTGTGCATTTTTGGAACTTGGAACATTTGAAAATTAAACTTCAAATTTCAGAGCTCTTTTAAAGCACAAAATTTTGTGCTCTTGTCTTCCTCTCCCTTCATTCATCTTCTTCTTCCTCCAAGCTCTTATCCATTGCCTCCTATGGTGGTGAGCTTCTTCTAGACTCATCTTCTCCTTGAAGTGGCATCTCCTCTCTCTCTTCCTTCTCCATTCTGCTGCCATTCATCTTCCAAGAAGCAAAGGAATCCATTGATGAAGAAAATCCTAGGCCTACAAGCTCCAATGGAGCTTACATCATAGCATGCTGGGCTTAGCGCGCCTTATGAAAAACTGTTCATGGGCTAAGCGCGACAGGCTCGGGCTTAGCGCATGAGCTCAGAAAATGTTTTTCTACAGATTAGGCTTAACGCCACAGCTGGGCTTAGCCTCAATCCACTAGTTTCTAAAACCGTAAAGGGCTTGGTCTTAGCGCAACAGGGCGCGCTTAGCTCAGCCTTAACAAAAATAAAACCTTAGGCTTAGCGTATAAGCGCGCTTAGCCTGAAAACAAAGGCTTCAACACCACAAGATGGTCGAGCTTAGCACAACAGGGTGCGCTTAGCTCAACGTTTATGAAACAAAGCAAGGACTTAGCACACAGGGTGCGGTTAGCCTTATTAACATGACTAAAAACTGAATCTAAGTGGCGCTTAGCCTAGGTGGCCAAGCTTAGCGCCTAACTACTCAGAGTACCTAGAATACTAGTGACGCTTAGCACAACAAGTGCTTAGCGTCTTCATCATTCAGGTTCATCAGAAGTGATGAACGCGCTTAGCGTGACAGGGTCGGCTTAGGGCGATCATCTAAAACATCAAGCTTTTCCAGATGCGATGAACAGGCTAAGGGCAGCAGGCGCGTTTAGCGTGTTCATCGCTGTTCATAACAGAACCTAGGGGTCTTTGCCCCTTTCATCCACATTGCCCCTAATGGGCATCTAACCTACCTAGAATCCTAACTTAACTACCCTAAACTACAAACCCTAACCTAACAATAATGCTAACTAAAAATTCAGTAAATCAACTATCCTATGGTTTGAAAATGAAAATACAGACAAAGATGAGAATGCACTTACTTGGATTCAATTTGAATACAGAGGAAAGAAAGATGAATGAAGGGGAAAAAAGTTTGCAAAGCATATGCACGACTGGCACTTAAGCACAGGAGAAGCAAAAGCAAAGGTGAGAGGTCTGGGTAAAACCCAAAATGCCTCAACCTTTGTTTTAAAAACTGAAATACGAATGGGGCGCTTAGCGCATTGCTGTGCTTAGCACGTAAATGAAACGTTTGAGTTCTAAGGACCCTACACTTAGCCTGGCCTGACGCTAAGCCCAACTTGAGGTTTCAAAATCCCATAATGATCTGGGGCTTAGTGTAGCATGCTGGCGCTTAGTGCTTTCTGCAGCACAAAATTACCTGCAACATGCGCTTAGCCTAAGATGTGAGGCTTAGCGCGCAATCAAGCTTCCACTGATCGTGAGTAGTTCAGGCTTAGCACAATCAAGCGTGCTAAGCGCTCCTCCCTTTAATAAAAAAACGTAAGGATTTGGTGCTTAGCGCATCCTGTCACTAAGCCCAACCATGATGGTTTAAATCCCGAATGAGTCTGGGGCTTAGCTCAAGATGGCGCGCTTAGCGCTTCTATAAACAGAATCTTCCAGAGGAGGAGTGGCGCTTAATGCATCACCTGCCGCTAAGCCCAAGTGATAGAGTTAAATTGTCATAAGGATCTGTGCTTAGCTGAACTATTCAGCCAACAAGTCAGGGTCTTAAGCGCTTAGCGTGAGCAAGCTCAGGCTTAGCGCATGAATACTTGGTGCTTAGCGTAGGGGTTGTGCTTAGCAGATAGACTTCTGTCAAAAAAAAAATATTTAAGTCTTTTTCTGTATATCTCTTCACACATAAGCCTTAAGGCCCTTTGTTCATAACTTAAAAAGCTGATCATTAATCATAATCACAAGCAAATGTTCTTATACATGCAATAAAAATAAACTAAAATGAGAGAGAGAAGGGAGAGAAAAGTTGGGTTGCCTCCCAGTAAACGCTCTTTTAATGTCATTAGCTTGATGAGTAAAGTGCCTTCAAGGTGGCATGAAGGTCACAAAGAACACATCCTCCTTGCAGTCCCTTGAGACTTTTCTATGGAGTAGCTCTTGGCCACATCAATTTCTTGACTGCTCATTGCATTTTGATTTTTTTTAGAGCTAGCATTATATGCCATGAATTCTTTAAACATACTTTCCAGATTAGGAGTTCCTCTTTCTTCATATTGATCATAAGGACTTGACTCCTGTCCCCACCCAGAGTTATTTGTGAAATAGAGATGACAATGACTATTAGCATGCTCTCCTCCACAAAAATAACAAGTTATCAGGGGTGGTTGGTTGACTCTTGAGTGTATATTGTTAGACAAGTGGCCTCAGATATCTTAAGAAGGGGTGGTTGAAATAAGATATCACAAACTATTTCTCCAATTAAAAATTCTACTTTGATTTTAATGCAAGTCCCAAGTTCCCTTAAAGATGAATTTCTAAATGATGATTCAAATTAAACAATCTGAATGTAAATGATAAGCAACAATAAATAAAAGAGTTTAGGGGAAGAGAAAGTGCAAACACAATTTTTATAATGGATTGACAAAGTCTGTTGCCTACGTCCAGTCCCCAAGAAACCCTCTTAGGAGTTCCACTATCTCGCAAAATCCTTTAATAATTCTGAACCACACATGGACAACCCTTCCTTTGTGTTCAGATTTCTTTACAACAAGACACCCTCGATCTCTTAATCCCTTTTTAGAAGTATGAAGAAGAGAAGAAGAAATCTCTCTGGAAAGAGATAGATTCTACAATGAAGCACTCAAATAATTCCTTATTGAATTGCAAGTGTTTTGGCCAAGGAATGTGTCGCAACCTACCCTTCGGCGGGAGGGCGACGCGTGACTTGCAGGATGCGTGTTCCACGAAAGGAATACACGCGGAGTCGCCACCAACGTTTATTTGAGGAAAACGTCGGAAAAACCGGAAAAGACGTGATCTGCGAACTTTTAGGTGAAAGGTTTGGGAGTTGTATTTATGCACGGGGAAGGTATTAGCACCCCACACGTCCGTCCCAAGGGACGGCAGCCTTTAATCGAATGTGCAAACATGACTTTGATTTTTACGTTCCCTTTTTATGTCTTTATATCCTTTATACCCTTTTTATATTTTTTCTCTTTTTGTGGTCGACAAGGGTGTTTCCCTTTGCTCCTACGTATTCCTCAATTGCGATGAGGAAATCAGACCTACGTAGTTCTTTCTTATCAAGTGATTCTTTTTACTTAAAAGGTGATCATTTTAAGGCGTTGGACCTTGAAAATGATCCATTTTACTTAGTAAGAAATTGAAATTACAAACTTCAAAAACCTATTTTTATGGACGAGCTTGACTAGGCGAGTTGATTTTAGCCTTAGTTTCACTTTAGTTATTAGTCAATTCAATTAAGAATGAGAAATCCCAAAGAGAAAACGTCCGATTGATTTTCCGCTTTATTTTACTAAAAGGTATTTTTTTTATTATTATATTATTTTTTACCTCTTTTTTTATTTCCAACGTGGTTACGGCACGACCGAACGGTCGGAATTCATTTTAACCGAAGTTAACGGATAATACAATTCAAACGATCGGTGGAAATTTATTTTATTTTTAGTTTAAGCGAGAAATGACTTAAATAAAATGGCTTAAGCACGTCAAAAGGGGGTATAGAAAGTAAATGAAATGAGAATAAAAATACACGAAACACAATGTGGACCACCACGGGTACATAGAATGAATCGAAAAGCTTGGTTCGAGGTACTTACCCGTTGAAGATCGAAGAACGATGAAGAACGAATGAAGAACGTCGAAGAACGGTCGAAACCTTCGCGAAATTCCTCACGGAAACGTTACGGAAACGTTTCGGAAGCGCCTCGGCTTGGATTTTCTTCACGGAAACAATTTTTCCAAGCAAATTCGAAAGAGAGAGAAGTGCCTAAGGGGCTGACCCCTTTTTCACTTCACTTCTCCCCCTATTTATAGAAAATTGGGGGAGAAGCTTGCCACCCAGCTCGCCCAGGCGAGCAGGGTTGCTTCCTCCAGAAGCAATAGCCTTCTGGAGGAATCTTCTAGAGGGCCCAAGTGGGCCTGGTTGCTATTTGCACCCCCATTTTTACTAAGTACACCCCCTACCTTTTTTGGTGATTCTTTTTTCGTAAAGTTACGGAAACTTACGAATTTCGTAATGATACTTGTTTTCTTTCCATAATGTTACGGAACCTTGTGGATTACATAATCATCCCCTTTTTGACTTACGGAATGTTACGGAACCTCACTAATTGTGCAACGATGCTTCCATTTGATTTCCGGTGTGTCACGGAACCTTACGGATTGTGCATCAATATTTTCTTTTGTTTTCCGGCACATCCCGGAATTTCACAAATTGCCTAATGATGGGTGCCAAGCACCTCACAAGGACCAAACAAAAGTCGCATGTCATCAAGCAAAGGTCCCCGGACGAAATTAGGGTATGACAGTTGCCCCTCTTTACTTGTCTTTTATTGGAGATAAAAGGAAAGTAAAGATAAGACACTAATTTCGTTCCTCTCGGTTGACGAGAGTCGCGGGTGACCATAAAATTTCCGCATGCAAATGACTTGTTGTTCCCGGGGGAACAAAAGGTGCAGAAGACGATGTCAGTCTCTGCTTGCTATCAAGCGTTCTGTCTTACAGATAGCAAAAGAATGTTTATACGGATAACCACTTGGGTATTTCCGCCCGTCAACGTGACTCAAAAGTCAGTATGACAGATCTTGTAAGTGCGGAAGATGATGTAAATCTCCGCGTGTCAACGGGCTTGTCGGCCGCGATTGACGAAGGGTGCAGAATGACCATAATTTGTCTCTGCGTGCCATCGGACACGACTGTGTCTGAATTGCAAAAGGTGTGCGGAATGACCATAATTTGTCTCCGCATGTCATCGGGCCTGCCGCCTCTGGATGACAAAAGGGTGCAGAATGACCATAATTTGTCTCTGCGTGCCATCGGACACGACTGTGTCTGAATGGCAAAAGGTGTGCGGAATGACCATAATTTGTCTCCGCATGTCACATGACCTCAGGGTCAATATGACAGAGATTGTGGGGTGGCCGACAAAAGCAAGGCTCTTGCTCCTACGTATCCTCCAATGAGGAACTCAGACCTACGTAGTTCTAGATAACTTGTGAGACTTGAAAAAGTCTCCACCGGAAGATGCTGACATCTCCGGAAAGGGCGCAGATGACCACATTGGCCTCTGCTCATCAATCACACTTGGGGTCACTGAATGACGAGGTGCGGATAACCGTAAGGTGTCTCCGCGGGCTACCAGCTCTTGGGTCATGGTAACAAAAAGCGGTGTGGTCGACAAAAGCGAGGCTTTTGCTCCTACATATCCTCCAATGAGGAACTCAGACCTACGTAGTTCTTGATAACTTATGAGACTAGAAATAGTCTCAGTGTTTTCTTCGCTAAAATGCAAACGTGCTTTAGTAAAGAGATAAAACTTCTAACTAATCAGATCAACATATGCTTTTCGGACAAAAAATAATGCGTCTATCGGGGAAGGAGAATCTGCTGATGAAATTTTCTCATAACCACAAATGAGATTTTGGATGTTTAGCATTTCGTTTCTAAATGACCATTTAGAGGAAACACTGGGTTCGACAAAAATAGAAGAAAATCACTCAAAGTGTATCAATCTCGCACAGGTAAGTGTTTCATCCTAATTCCGAACCATAGATATGTCACGACTTGACTTTGCGAATTATTTCCTATCAAATCAAAAATTACATGTGTCATCATGGATCAATAGGACTTCCCTTGGGAATGGGTTCTTTTGGTGGGTTTTTCGGCTTTTGATTATTTTGGCCTTTTTCCTTTTCTGTTTTGGTTTAGTGCGGGGCGAAAAAGTCGCTAGCACACAAGATTTTGGTTGGTAATCAAAGGGAGAAGACCATTTTAGGTCGTGGTTTCCTTTCCTTCTTTTTGTTCATTTGGTGACAATTCTGTATTGCTCAGACATTGTCCAGTCCGAAGACCTTTCTGCACATTTCTTCTGTTTTCTTTCGATCCTTGATCAGGAGCTTTCTTTCCTTCTTCTTCTTCTTTTTTTCTACTTTTTCTCCCATTCTTTGATTGGGAATTTCCTCTCTTTTCTTTTTGCTTTCTCCCACTCTTTGATTGGGAATTTTCCTTCTTTCTTTTTTTTGCTTCCGAGGGTAAGGATTGACATTCTCACCCTGGGTCAAGGTTTATGGTGAGTCAAGATTTTGGCTCAAGACTTGTAGAATGGCTAGACATGATACATGTCAGGGTTTGGTTTGGTTCAAGGATAAAAGGGATGCCCCACATTATTTCCCTGACACAAATGCAAAAATGATGATTTGGAAACTTTATCCAAAACTGGTCATGCATGCACCTATGTGGACACTCAAGTGTCAAATTTTTATGGTCATGTGATGGGCTCAGGATTCATTTCCTCTATTTTTAGTCAACCCAATGTTTCCAAAATATGTTCTTTTATCAATTTGTGCATTCATTCGAGTCCATTTCGGGCGTCCGGGAAAATTTTCACAGCATTCACCCTTCAGGTGTACACACATTTTTTTCAAAACTAGTTATGATCAGTGATTTTTTTCAAAGAAAAGTTGGAAGTCATCTCTTTTCAAAAGCATGTTGGTTTTTCAGCTAAACAACTTATTTTTCTTTTCCTTTTTCCTCTCTTTTTTCTTACTTGCTCTCTTTTTCCCTTACTTGCTCTCTTCTTTCCTTACTTGCTCTCTTTTTCCCTTTTTTTTTTTATTTTTTTATTTTTTGTTTTTTGTTTGTTTTATTATTATTTTTTTGGACAATGTTCCTAAACGAAGAACTCTACACAGTTCCAGAATTTCAAACATCATTGATAGTAATGATATAAACATTAACGCAACAATCCAAACAAAAATGTATGCGCTGTACAAATGACAACCGAAACAACGAAAACAAACATTAGTCTCTCAAGTCAAAACATAACATAAAAATGATAAAAGAAATATGAAAGAAAACATGAATCTGGGGATTTCCCAGTCATGTAGCTCCACTCCCTCCCAAGAAGCCAAGCAAATCGGCCATCTCCTCGTCCTCGTGGGCCTCCTCTCCATCGCCGGGAGCTTCTGGGGGCGCCTCTCCTGCCTGGGCCTCGGGCCAATCCCCGGGCCATGCGACCTCTACCCTGAACTGGTCTGGAGTAGGGCATGAAAAAGAAGCGAAGCCCTGGCTCTGCATGCTGAGGCTCATCTGGTACAGACAATCATGGGTCTGCACATGTGCCCGGTGGTTGGCTGCCTGCTGGCGAACCAAATGCCGTAAATACTGCTCCATGTCAAATGACCCAGTCGGGCCAGCCTGATGAGGTGGTGGTGGCGCGCCCGCGGCCTGTGGAGCATCCCCCTAAGCCTGTCTCTGGGTGCAGTACTTCTCAATAAAAGCCCGGGTGATGGGCGGCCGAATCACCTTGGTAGGTGCCACGGGGACCCCGAACGACTGGCAGAGTCATGTGATCAGTGCGGGAAATCCCAGGGCCCTGTTGGACTTATCTGGATCCAAAGGGTGCCTGGTAGGCGCCATACCTGCAAAAATATAGATGGCATCAGCGATTAAATGAGCCACATGGATGCTCATCCGCGTCAGGATGGCGTACACCAGCTGACACTTCGGCAGGGGGAGGTCAGAATTATGATCGGTGGGCAGGATGTTGCTGAGCAGCAAAGTCATCCATATCTGAGTCAGGGTGGTCATGTTGGTGCGCATGATTCGCACTCGCCTCCCTGCAGTAGTCCGGGCAAAATCCTGCCCCGGTATACATAGCAATTGGGCGATGGCCTCCTCATCGAACCCATCAGACCGGTTCCTCCTCTGGCCATACTCGCACTCCTAGCCCTCTTCCAGCACCAACGGATATCCCAGGAGCTGGCCGATAGCATCTGCATCAAATGGGATCCACTGACCCCTCACCCAGGACCTCATGTCACGCACGCCCTCCTCTGTTGGGCAAGCATTGGCATAAAACTCAAGGACTACTTCTGGATCGAACTTGGCCATGGGGGTAACCAGTGATGCCCACCGCCGGCGGCCTATCTCCTCCTGGAAATCAGTATACTCGTCGTCCCTGAGCTGGACGCGTCGCTCCCGGAGAAATGACCATCCCTTGATGGCCTCGAAGCGCTGCTGGTGTACAGCGCTCCTAAAGCGGTGACTGTCATACTCAGGAGCGGAACTAGTTCCTTCGGTCGCCTTGTGCTTCCTGGACCTCTTTGAGGCAAGCTTCCTCGGGGCCATTTTCTGCGAAGGCAAACATTTGGAAAGTTAGTTTTACCAAGAAATGCTACTCTTAAAACAAAAATGGCACAAAACCTCCTCCAATAAACACAAACATCAATGTAAATTTAGAGCAAACTCATGCACATACTTCCTTACGAACATTCACTCGCACAGGATATTCTTCTAACTAAAAAATGCACCCATGCACAATCAAGGCACCTTCGTTACCTAGATTATTTATATGTACTTCCAAGGTGTATTTGCTACCTACATCACATGCATTTCCTTGGCTAAATTTACATACATGCATACTCAAAGCATCTTGGCTATCAAAAATTGCACACGTGCACATTCTGGTATTTTTAATACCTATGCATATACAAACTTTGTGATGAATCTTGGCTATCTACACAATAAGGTGCTACATTTCATGCTTTATTCAAGTGTTTTTGCTACCTAAAGCCGCATGCAAATTCAAGTATATTTCCTTTTGCTGACTAAAATTGTATTCAAATTAAAAGGTATTTTTGTAAGGTATTTTCTTTACATAACATGCAACATATATATATTTTTTTGTGAGACATTTTGACTACCAAAAATTACATGTACATACATCCAAGTATTTTGCTACCACACCCAAAGTGTAAATTGCCAAAGGTATTTTGCTACCTATTCTAAACCTACACATTTATGATGAGCAAAATTCCTAAACATCTAAGCGTAGGGAAATTATTGTAGCGGGGCTCATAGCTGATTGCTGGCCAAAAAGAGTAACTTTACCCAATATGCACCCCCTCTTGTGTTCTTTTGCATAAAAACTTTGGTGCCAATTCTTCACGGATAGGTGCGGTAATACCTGTGCCTATCTTTACTTCCCTTTTTCCACTGCCAATTCCCAAGTCTACTAGTGATGCAATCCTATCCCGCAAGGGCATTGGGTAGAAGACTCCAAGTAGATTGGGCTAGAGATCCAAGGGAAGGCCCTAGGGTTCTCATGAGCCTTAGGGTAGATTTCGAGCCCATGGGCCAAGTATAAGCCCGCTTATCTTTGTAAATATTAGAATAGGTTTTTCCTTCGTTTGGGCCTTGTATTTTGGCCATCTAGTAGTATAGGGTTTTAGCCTTGTATTTCGGGGCATTTTGAGTAGTCTTTGTAGTAAGGACTTTTTTTTTTGTATTTTCATGTTTTTTGTCATGGGGGTGAGCTTAGCTATTATAGGGGGTGTGTAGCTAAGTTCTAGCTTCTCATCTCAAGGAGGTGAGCTTAGCTATTAGAGAGGTATGTGTAGCTAAGCTCTAGCTTCTTTAGGAATCTTCTTAAGGAAGCTTCTTAAGGAGGTGAGCTTAGTTATGAGAGGGGTTTGTGTAGCTAAGCTCTAGCTTCTCAAGGAAGTTTTCTCAAAGAAGCTTCTCAAGGAAGTTTTCTCAAGAAAACTTCTCAAGGAAGCTACCTAGTCTATAAATAGAAGCATGTGTAACACTTGTGGTAGCTTTGATGAATGAGAGTCTTGTGAGACACAACTCAAAGTTCAAACTTCTCTCCCTTTTTCTTCCTTCAATTTCGTGCTCCCCCCTCTCTCTTTCTCTCCCTCTTTCTTTTCCTCCATTGAAGCATCCTTCCAAGCTTCTTATCCAAGGCTCATCTTGGTGGTGAAGCTCTTTTTTCCATGGCTTATTCCTTAATGGATGGCGCCTCCTCTCACCTCTTCTCCTTTGTCTTCCGCTGCATCTCCATGATGAAAAATCACCATTGAAGGACCTCATTGAAGCTCAAAGATCCAGCCTCCATAGAAGCTCCACAAGCAAGCTTCCATCAAGTGGTAATCAGAGCACAAGAGCTTCAAGTAGGTGCTCCTTAAACCTCCATTAGTTTTTTTTCTTTACCTTCTCTTCCATTGTTGTTTCTTCATTTTTCTCCATGTATCTCCTCAGATGTCTTGTTCTAAATGTTGTTAACATGATTCTTTAGAGTTTCCACCGATTAAACTTGCTATAGAAGCTAGATTTGATTTTCTATGGTTCAAATTTCTTGTTCTTGTTCTTGAACCATGAATTGTGTTGAGTTTTGTCTTGTTATTTTTTGTGGCTGAAACCTAAACCATAAAATTCTTACAAAAATATTAAAGTAGAAGAAAACCTCACAAATCTAGAGTGACTTGTTCACCTATTGTAGTTTTGTCATAGAAGTCATGTCTAGTCATGAAACTTGTCACATAAGATTTCTTATGTTGTGCTGAATTTTATTTTCTTGTTTCTTTGTCTAACTCATTTGTTCATGAGTGTATGAAATTCTTTTAGCCTATTATTTGATTTGAGTCAAATCTTTCATGTTAATTAGTCCTTAACATGTTCATGCAAAATTCTTAGAGAGTCTTTGATTGTGAACCTTTTCTTGAACTTTTAGGTTTCTTTATGATTGTGTCTATTGTGAATTTGAGTTTTGGTGATTGAATTGCTGGCTGAAATGTTGATCCTAAGTGAATATTGAACTCCTAAAACTGTGGTAAACAATCCTAGTGAGTTCAACATACATAGGAAGGTTGAAAGTAAGCCCAAGGCAATCAATATACCATGCTTAAAGAAACAAATCGTTGGTGCTGGCAGCTTGGACATACAAACTTGTAAAAATTACTGAGAATTGGTTACTTCGAATTTTGAGCTGAAATTTTTACTGAATTTTCTAGACATCTGGGAAAAAGTTATAAAAAAATAAACAAGTGATTTTGATAAAAGGAAAAAATACGAAAAATCGCACGATTTGGCAGGAAAATCAGTATCCAGAAAAAAAAAGGGTGAAAGGGAAGGGTGCTTGTTGTTTTGGCTCAAAATTTATTCTATAATTGGAAATTTCAATTCAAAATTAGTGTGAAGACAAGTGCCAAAGCTAGAGTTTTGTTGAGTCTTTTTTTTCAGTTTTTTTTACTCTACTCTAGAGCCATTCTAAGTTTCTCTTTGAGTCCTAGCTTGCTTCTATGTCCTTTTCATTGCTTTAATTGTTGAATAATCCTTGAAAAATTGTCTTGTTAAAACTCCATTGGTTTAGCTTTCATTTCATTTTTTTTTTGGTCTTTGGTTATTGCTTGTCTCTTTGTTTCCTTGTTTGTGGGTTGCCATATAGGGAATTGGAAGGAGGATTGGTGCCATCCCTTGAAGAATTTGAGTCCAGAAGCAAGGGGCCAACCACCTTAAGAGCTATTGGACTAAGAAGCACTCCAAATTGAGTGAATCACCAAAGAGAAAACAACCACCAAAATTAAGGACCGTTTTGTAATTTTGTAATTTGCAATTTACTTACCTTCATTGCTTTCAAGTTTTTGTAACAAAAAGGCCTTTCATTGGAAGTGTATTGGGAGCCTCCAATAGGTTACCAAACTTCCATTTGTGTGTAATAATTTTAGGCAATTTTTGCTTAGGATAGTGAGTGTTTTGTTGGGAACCTTGAATGTGGTCATCCAAACACTCTTAGGATTCACCTAGTTTACATTTCTTGCTTACTTTCATAGCTTATTTCTTTTACCTTCCATCGTCAAATCTCCTAGATAGCTTGCATTTTACCAATTAGTTTTTACCTTATCTTTCACACCTCTTTTAGTGTTTATTTTGGCTAGTTTCAACCATAGTTTCTTTTACCTTTTGTTTTCAAACCTCCAACAAGAAAGAACCACAACTTAGGAACCAACATGAGTCATCATTCATCTGGTGTTAATGGCAAGGGTACTAGTCATAAAGACCCTTTATCTAGAATCTTAGATGAGTTGAGTTCCCTCAAGTTATGGAAAGAAAAACAAGAGAGAAAAGAAAAACGAAAAAAAAGAGTGGAAGAAATAAGTCAAGATGAAAGAAAGAAAATAAGAGAGGAAGAAAGAAGAAAAATAATGAAAGAAATGAAAAGAGAAAAATATGCCTCCTATAGTAGTCATAACTCTTGCAAAAGCCTAAGTGAAGAACTTCGTGACTATTACGAAGGAAGGCATAGGTCACATCTTAGACTTCACTCCCATAGGAGAGAAAAGGAAAGAAAGCCTCAAGAGGATAACATTAACCTCCCATACTTCCATAGGAAGGACAATGTAGAGGCTAACTTAGATTGGGAAATAAGGGTAGAACAACAACTTAAAAAGAAGTCTACGTCAAAATCTTATGGCTCTCACTCTTATCCAATGAAAGACCAAGGTCAAGGCATCTTAGGGGTGACACCTTCTAAGCCCAAAGATTATAAGGGGAAGACAATAGAAAAGCAAGCCCCTAAGGCTAGTAAGCAAGAGAAAACTAGCTCTATAAAGTGCTTTAAATGTCTTGGAAGAGGACACATTACTTCTCAATGCCCCACAACAAAAACCATGATTATGAGGGGCCAAGACATTTATAGTAGCCAAGATGAGGCTACTACTTCACCTTCCTCTAGTGAAAGTGAAAAAGCAAAAGGGGAAGAATCTAGTGAAGAAATCTACCCCCAAGAAGAAGGACAACCATTAGTGGTTAAAGAGAAGTGTAAGGAGGTAAGTGTCTCCTCCAAGAGTTTAGCTAAAAAGGAAACTCATTTTACAATAAAGACAAACATTAAAGAAACTTTCCCTCTTAGAAAACCTCCACATTTTCTCTTTTGTAAAAAGGCACTTGCTAGCATTGCCACACCTCTTGGGCTTGAGTTTATTCCTCAAGTAAAGAAGTTGTTGGATGAGGGTTTGGTTTGCAAAAGCTTAAATCCTTGTGCTTTGTTGGTGCCCAAAATAGGTATTATTAGGCACCAAGTCCCTAAAATAGGTGGTATGATGAATGTTTTGAGTGGTGCAACACTCTTTTGTAAAATCACTCATGCACCCAACATCTTCATGATTTGTGTACATAGGGACCCATTAGGTAGGTTTGTTCTTATTTTTAGTTTCAATACAAACTTAGGTACTCATATGGGACACCTTAGGTTTGTCATACTTTTTGGTAGGAATAATCAATATGAAAATACAGAAAAAGGTAAGTTTTATTGCGTTACTTTTCTTAATTTTTCAAATAGTGATCAAGGGGTTCCCATGAACCCTAAGAGAATAAAGGTCATTCCTGAGTGGCCCACTCCACCAAGTATAAGAAAAATTTGGGGCTTCCATGACTTAACAAACTTTTACAAAAGGTTTGTCCCATATTTTTCTATACTTGTAGCACCACTCATTGAGTTGGTGAGAAACCACGTTCCTTCATGGGAAGATGCCCAAGAAATGGGTTTTCAGACCTTACCTTACTTCAACATACCAAACACCACTAATACATATGTTTTTGTTCTTTTTACAGGTGTTGAGGGAAGGAGCCCAGAGTATGAAGAACCTCGGGATTTGAGGTCAAATCCTTTCCAAGGTGGAGGGAATGATGCAATCCTATCCCGCAAGGGCATTGGGTAGAAGACTCCAAGTAGATTGGGCTAGAGATCCAAGGGAAGGCCCTAGGGTTCTCATGAGCCTTAGGGTAGATTTCGAGCCCATGGGCCAAGTATAAGCCCACTTATCTTTGTAAATATTAGAATAGGTTTTTCCTTCGTTTGGGCCTTGTATTTTGGCCATCTAGTAGTATAGGGTTTTAGCCTTGTATTTCAGGGCATTTTGAGTAGTCTTTGTAGTAAGGACTTTTTTTTTTGTATTTTCATGTTTTTTGTCATGGGGGTGAGCTTAGCTATTATAGGGGGTGTGTAGCTAAGTTCTAGCTTCTCATCTCAAGGAGGTGAGCTTAGCTATTAGAGAGGTATGTGTAGCTAAGCTCTAGCTTCTTTAGGAATC
Source organism: Glycine max (assembly GCF_000004515.6). NCBI lineage: Eukaryota > Viridiplantae > Streptophyta > Magnoliopsida > Fabales > Fabaceae > Glycine > Glycine max. The sequence continues at coordinate 29,575,330 of NC_038247.2, forward strand.
TTCTTAAGGAAGCTTCTCAAGGAGGTGAGCTTAGTTATGAGAGGGGTGTGTGTAGCTAAGCTCTAGCTTCTCAAGGAAGTTTTCTCAAAGAAGCTTCTCAAGGAAGTTTTCTCAAGAAAACTTCTCAAGGAAGCTACCTAGTCTATAAATAGAAGCATGTGTAACACTTGTGGTAGCTTTGATGAATGAGAGTCTTGTGAGACACAACTCAAAGTTCAAACTTCTCTCCCTTTTTCTTCCTTCAATTTCGTGCTCCCCCCTCTCTCTTTCTCTCCCTCTTTCTTTTCCTCCATTGAAGCATCCTTCCAAGCTTCTTATCCAAGGCTCATCTTGGTGGTGAAGCTCTTTTTTCCATGGCTTATTCCTTAATGGATGGCGCCTCCTCTCACCTCTTCTCCTTTGTCTTCCGCTGCATCTCCATGGTGAAAAATCACCATTGAAGGACCTCATTGAAGCTCAAAGATCCAGCCTCCATAGAAGCTCCACAAGCAAGCTTCCATCAACTAGTTCTGTTTCTTCTTGATGAGGCCCCATTTCTTGGTGCTCATGGGCGACCATCCTTTCTAATTCTGGGGGAAGTCCCACATCCTCGTTCCCTTCATCTTCCGTTTGATTCGTTTCTTGCTCGAAGTTGATAGGCGGGTCCCAGGTATTAGTACCTTCGAGGGACTCGTCATCGGATCTGCCGTTTTAAAAAGTAAAGAAGTAAACATGCAAATGGATGAGAATGGGTAGAGACGTAGGAACAGATGAAGAAAGATCCTTGTATTATAAAAAAAAAACAAAATACACAAAACCTTAACCAAAAGAAAAACTCTAAAGCCTAGGCCCAACTATAGAGCTTTTAAAACCGTAAAGGTTTACATTATGCTCGCTACGTAAATGTCGGGGCGCTCCTCCACTCGCCAATTCCCCAGCTGGAAATCAGGAGGGCAAGGTCGTACCAAATCCAATGTACTTGGAACATCATCTTCGTATATTGCGACCACTTGACCTTCGTCTCCCAGACCCGCACTTATAAAGCTTCTACTTATGTGGCAGGGCGGGCTTCCTTCACTTTCTTGTCTCAACCGCGAGCTTTGACCACCGCCCTTCCTTCCCGTGATGATTCTCTTTATATCTGCCTGAGTGGGCTTATAGCCTAACCCATACTTCCCACGATTTCCTTTGGCATTTATCAGGCTAGTTATGCCGCCGTTGTCTTTGCCTAAACCCATTCCGGGTTCGTAACCGTTCCCCAACATAACCCGGGCCATCATTACTGCTGCATCGGATAGGCAAGGCTGCCCAGAGAAAGAGTCCACGGAGGAAATGCTTACCACCTCAAAAGACTGGAAAGCGGTTTCTAATGACTCCTCTGCGGCTTCCACATAAGGCATAGAGGATGGGCAGCTCACCAAGATGTCTTCCTCGCCTGATACGATGACCAGATGCCCTTCCACTACGAATTTCAACTTTTGGTGGAGTGTAGAGGGAACAACTCCCACTGAGTGGATCCACGGACGCCCCAACAGACAGCTGTAGGGGGGGTTAATATCCATTATTTGGAAGGTAACTTGACAGGTGTGAGGGCCTATCTGTACAGGGAGATCGATCTCTCCCCTAACCTCTCGGCGGGTGCCGTCGAAGGCACGAACCACCATTGAACTCGGCTTTAAGTGGGAGGCATTGAATGGTAATTTCTCCAAAGTGCTCTTAGGCATCATGTTTAAACTGGAACCATTATCGATGAGCACTTTGGCTACGATATGGTCCATACACTTGACTGATACGTGCAAAGCTTTATTATGCCCTCTCCCCTCGACGGGGATTTCTTCTTCGGCGAAGGCGAGATAGTTGTTGGCAGTGATATTATTGACCAGCCCTCCGAAACCTTCTACCGAGATGTCTTGGGCCACATGGGCCTCGTTCAGAACTTTTACTAGCAGAGCCCGATGAGGCTCGAAGCTCATGAGTAACTCCAACAGCGAGACCCTGGCCGGAGTTTTGTTGAGCTGTTCGATAACCTTGAATTCGCTCTACTGAATTATACGGAGGAACTCACTGGCTTCCTCTAGCGACACCTCCTTTTTACCATCCTTTTTCTCCAGAAGACCTTTTGCCGGAATATCTTTATTCGAAGCGTGGGGTGCTTCACCATCTTGTTCCTCTACCACTTTTCCTTTCCCCTTGACGTTCGCGGGTTGGACTGGTAGGTCCGGAGGCGCAAACACACGACCGCTACGGGTCACACCACTCAGTCCCGTGATATTTGTTACCTTAGCCGACAACGAGCTGACATCGGTGGCTTCTTCTTCCTTCTCCCTCGGAGGTGTATATCTCCATGGGACTGTGTGGCTATTTTGGTATGGGAAAGGAACAGGTTTAGCTACTAAGGGGTGTCCGGGTTTTTGCGAAGCTGTGCCCTTGGTGAAGTATATCACCAAGGGTTTGGGCTTCGCAACACTGCTCCCATCCGTGGTCTGCATGCATATATGCTGCTCTTCTCTTCCTTCACTGCCAACTTCCAGTCGACCTTGATCTATCATCCACTGTAACAATTCCTCTACTCCCAAACACGTTTCCATGTCATGCAGCTCGCCGGAATGCAGCAAACAGGAATCCTCCTTACGCCCACTATGGGGAATCACACCTCCCTTTTGTAGGGCCTCAAAGATAAACCTCCTAGGGGTTGCCACATCCTTTAAAGGTTTAGACCTGCGTGGCCTATCGGACTCAATGGCGTTAACCGCTCCCCCTCCATGATTGGCGAGCGGGTTGGTTCTCACATTGGGCCGATCGTCTTGGAAAGTCAGCCATCCAGCATCTATCAAATGTTGGACCTTGTATTTAAGGGCCAAGCATTTTTCAATGGAATGCCCCGGGACACCCCCATGGTACTTGCAAGTTGCGTTAGGGTCATACCACTTTGGGAAAGGGGGTTGGAGGACCTTTCCGGGAGTTACCACGGCCAAATGGTTGGTGATGAGGGACGGTAAGAGGTCTTCGTACGTCATTGGGAGTGGGGTGAATTCTTGAAATGGCCTCGGAGGGAAGTTCCTTGTTGCGTTGGAATTACCGGCCCGGCGAGTTGTGTTCGGAGTTGGAACTTGGGGAGCTTCCCTTTGGGTGGGTGCCTTAGGCTGCACAGGTGCTGAACTAGAGGCGTTCCCGGTATGAGCCGAGAAGCTCGGGTGATGTTGCGCGTACTGATGGGTACCATGAGGTGTCTGCGGGGGTTTGACCCACGCGGGTGTTGAAGAGACGGCATGGGCATCTCCTTCCTTCCTTTTTGCCCCCGTTGTCCCGATTCTTTTGGCATTCGCACTCGTGGAGGAAACGTAATCAAACTTTCCTCTTTTCAACCCTACCTCGATTCTTTCCCCGGCGAACACTAGGTCCGCGAAGCTGGACGGCATGTAAACTACTAGCTTCTCATAGTAGAACACTGGCAGAGTGTCTATCATCATGGTGATCATCTCTCTTTCTACCATGGGAGGAGCCACTTGTGTCGCTAGGTCTCTCCACCGCTGTGCGTATTCTTTAAAGGTTTCGCCCTCTTTCTTGAACATATTCTGCAGCTGAGTGCGATCGGGAGCCATATCGGAATTATACTGGTATTGCCTTAGGAAGGCAGTAATTAGATCCTTCCAAGTACGGATACGGGAAGCTTCTAGATTAGTGTACCAAACTACCGCGGCTCCGGCCAAGCTATCTTGAAAAAAGTGTATTAATAGCTTCTCATCCTTAGAGTGTGCGCCCATCTTGTGACAGTACATCTTGAGATGGTTTTTGGGACAAGTTGTCCCTTTATACTTGTCGAAGTCCGGTACCTTGAACTTCGGGGGAATAACAACATCAGGTACTAAGCAAAGATCTGTCATGTCTGCGAACGGATAGTCCCCAAATCCTTCCACGGCTCTCAATCTCTCCTCGAGGAGATCGAGCTTTTTCCTTTCTTCAGTTGCCGGGGGCGGTCCTTCCGTGGACGAAACTATTGGTTGTGTCGTGATGTTAGGCTGAGGCAACGTGCTGGGTGCCGGCCCTTCGGGAATCGGGGGATAGAACTCGACATCCCTTCGAGCATAGTCTTGAGGATCTTTGTGGACCTCGTCGGGCTGTTGAGGAGGCTCTCTTTCAAGGACGGGAGAAGCAATAGGGCCCGCATCGTCTTGCAAGACGGGTGGTGAGTAGTTGGGCGGCAATCCATAAGGGTAAGCCGCTCGGTTGTATCCCAGGTGAGGGTTGCCATCGTGCCCCAGTGTGTCCCTTCCTCGTCCTACTATGTTTGAGGGAGGATGGTGCGCAGTTGCCAAGAGAGTTGGGTCTGCTTCGACAGCCGAACTGACAGCGGCAGCGGTGGCCACGTTTTTCTCCATGAGCTGCCTCATTCCTAACATGGCCTCCATCATGGAAGCCATCTGTTCTTTCAGAGCCGACATGTCGGCTTTCATCTGTTCCTGTGTCTCCTCTTAATCACCCATCGTTCTAGATTTGGATCTGGTGCGATAAGGATGCCTTGTGGCACGTTTAGTTATGGTGTTTTTCCCTAAAAAACCAAACGTGAGGAGTGGGTAAAGAAAGAAAGAATGCATGCTAGAGATAAAATGCGGGAGTGATTTGATTCGCACAAGCTTTTTTGGAGTAGAAACATGGGACCAACTCCTTTTATTTAAAAAAAATTCGTATCTAGTCAAGGTCTGAGAGACCATACAAGTTTCCTAGCGATTTCTAATTATGTGGGTAATTAAGTCTATCATATGCTGACAATAGCCGAGAAGCCCATGAATTTCTTCGGGGGCGGAGTAGGTGTCCGCCATCGCCTTGGCCTTAGCTAACAATCGGGGAAGTTCTTGACTCCCGTTCAAGGTAAGAGCAAACCGATCCATCCACATGGTTGCCTCTTGGTGTAAAGAATCGATCACCCTTCCTCTAGCCTCTTTTTCCGCGTATACTTGCGCATACTCGTCCGCGACCCTATGCTCGTGGGCCATGGCTAGACCAAACTCTTCTTGGTACTTGGCGATCATAGCTAGCATGTTGGTCTCCGTCTCGCATAAACACTGAGACAAGCTCCTTTTGGACCTTGAACAGGTAACTAACTCCTCTTTCAAGACCATGCTATGCGCTCGCGATTGGTCCCTCTCTTCCCTTCGCAGCTTGAGTTCACTGTTGCTACCCAACAGAGCTCCGCGAAATTTGTTACGGCCATACTCTTCCTTGCGAGCCCTCTTAGTCTCTTGTTCAAGGGCTCTCGCGGTAGTTGCATTCTCTTCCCGTAATCCGGCACACTCCTTCCGGATGTGTGTAGCGGCCAACTTGAACTTCTCCTTGGCAAGTTTCGCCTTTCCTAACTCGCTTTTGAGAGCTTGGACTTCTTCGTCCTCTTCCGGTGCTTCAAAACTCTCTTCGATGACGACTTTTAACTAGGCGAGCCAATCTAAACCTCGTATATGAACTTTCAACCATTCATGGTAACCACCAATGATGCCATTACGAATGCCCCTAAGTTCTTGATCTTTCCTTAATGGGGTTTCCCATGCCTTATGGATTCTTTGTATAGCCTTGAAATTTTGTGCGCCGAAATCCCTCACAAGGAAAGGAGACATGCTTTCTTCCATCGGTGCTCCCCTCATGGGGTACCCTAGTTGTCTTATAGCGAGCGCGGGATTGTAGTTAATACAACCCCTCGTTCCTATCAGCGGAATGTTTGGGTACCCTCCACATGAGAAAAGGACTCCCTCCTTTCCTTCCTTCCATCGGGGGAACCAATTGATTGTTCTACCTCCTATCCCAGCCAAAAGCTGGTCCCAATCTATTCTCCTCTTTTCAGTACACGAGCGATGGCTCTGGAGCGGACATGGATGCCTCGTGTCTTGTTGGAACAAGTGTGAAACCAACCAAACACAAAGGGCGGGCAAGCAACAGATGATCCGTGCGCTACTCTTTTTGCACCTTCGGTTAAATGTGTCAAATAAATCCGCCAAGACAGCTACCACCGGACTTTCCTTGCTATGGTGGTATGCAAGGAAGGCGTCGATTGCTGCTAGGTCCACCAAACCATCTACGTTTGGAAAGAGGAAGACCCCAAAAATTAGCAAAGCTAACACATCCATAAACGGGACCCAACCTCCTTGATTGGTCATACCCCTCGCCTTGTCTTCTAGGTACCTCCGTGGTAGGCCCGCCATGCTGTTCCGAGTCTGTTTTATGCGGTCCAAACCTCTTGCTGAATCCTTGACCACAGTTGCAATTCTGCTCAAAGAGGGGAGACACCCGGAGGAAAGGTACGGTTTTCTTCCCCCGAGAGGACATCCTAGAATTTCCTCAAATTCTTCAATGGTTGGTACCAATTGGAAGTCTCCGAACGTGAAGCATCTCAAAGGCTGGTCGTAGTATTGGGTGAGTGATGCAATGGCTTCTATGGATATCTCTGCTATGGTCAACTCTAAGATCTTTCCGTAAATCTTGCGGAAGGCTTGCATTTGGAGAGGTTCCATCAACCGCCCTAATTCCTTGATGCTGGTGGTATCTAGGCCTTTAACCTTGACTTGGTAAAACCTCTTGCCGGTTTGATTTGTCGCCATGCTTACTAAAGTGAGACAAAAAGCTGGTGCAAATCAAAACTCTGATATCTCATGGGTGGAATGGATGAATGCATGAAGGAATGCATATGACACAGATGTAATTTAAGAATGCGGGTGCCCGGGACATTGTCTCCTTCTTAGACACAACGTCTAGGGGTAGCAAAGTGCCCCAACGTATGTATTTAAAACGGTGACCCGGACCCTCCGTTGATTTGTCTATAGAGGGGATCAAGACAGAACCCATATGCGATGCATATGCAAAAGGCGTAATGCGGGAATGTACATAGTATGACAATATTCACCGAACATAAGCAAAAGGGTATATGATACTTATGCATGGCAGTGTGAAAAAATGGCACGCAGCGTGTTTACTCCGTGCCCCTATTTAAGGGACCTATAAGGGAGAGAACTAACTAGGCATTTAGTGATAACCCCCAAGGTAGTCATATCTCTCTTGATAGTTTTTAGAGGTATTATCCCCTTCGAAGAACATACGACAGCAGTAGGGACTACTAGCAACAATATGTTTTCAAAGAGGAAAACTCTAGATGAGGGTTCACTGTAATCAAGCAAGTCGGAGACCTAGCATGATCACAGATCCACCTCCACTCCTTATGTTCCCATGAACCCGGGTATAGGGCCCCCTTTTTTTTTCAACTCACAGTGTGTGCAAATAGTGTTGGTGTTTGTGTGCATCAAATGAATAAATATTTACCTCATGCATACATTTTAAAACGCACTAAAAGCAACAAAGATTTTATATACACAAGACATAATGAAGGGAAACCAAAAAAGGAGTAAGTCATGGTAAAGCATTGCACAAGATTAAATGGCCTAACTCTCTAAAAACCGTCCCCAGTGGAGTCGCCAACTGTCGCAACCTACCCTTCGGCGGGAGGGCGACGCGTGACTTGCGGGATGCGTGTTCCACGAAAGGAATACGCGCGGAGTTGCCACCAACGTTTATTTGAGGAAAACGTTGGAAAAACTGGAAAAGACGTGATCTACGAACTTTTAGGTGAAAGGTTCGGGAGTTGTATTTATGCACGGGGAAGGTATTAGCACCCCACACATCCGTCCCAAGGGACGGCAGCCTTTAATCGAATGTGCAAACATGACTTTGATATTTACGTTCCCTTTTTATGTCTTTATACCCTTTTTATATTTTTTCTCTTTTTGTGGTCGACAAGGGTGTTTCCCTTTGCTCCTACGTATTCCTCAATTGCGATGAGGAAATCAGACCTACGTAGTTCTTTCTTATCAAGTGATTCTTTTTACTTAAAAGGTGATCATTTTAAGGCGTTGGACCTTGAAAATGATCCATTTTACTTAGTAAGAAATTGAAATGACAAACTTCAAAAACCTATTTTTATGGACGAGCTTGACTAGGCGAGTTGATTTTAGCCTTAGTTTCACTTTAGTTATTAGTCAATTCAATTAAGAATGAGAAATCCCAAAGAGAAAACGTCCGATTGATTTTTCGCTTTATTTTACTAAAAGGTATTTTTTTTATTATTATATTATTTTTTACCTCTTTTTTTATTTCCAACGTGGTTACGGCACGACCGAACGGTCGGAATTCATTTTAACCGAAGTTAACGGATAATACAATTCAAACGATCGGTGGAAATTTATTTTATTTTTAGTTTAAGCGAGAAATGACTTAAATAAAATGGCTTAAGCACGTCAAAAGGGGGTATAGAAAGTAAATGAAACGAGAATAAAAATACACGAAACACAATGTGGACCACCACGGGTACATAGAATGAATCGAAAAGCTTGGTTCGAGGTACTTACCCGTTGAAGATCGAAGAACGATGAAGAACGAATGAAGAACGTCGAAGAACGATCGAAACCTTCGCGAAATTCCTCACGGAAACGTTTCGGAAGCGCCTCGGCTTGGATTTTCTTCACGGAAACAATTTTTCCAAGCAAATTCGAAAGAGAGAGAAGTGCCTAAGGGGCTGACCCCTTTTTCACTTCACTTCTCCCCCTATTTATAGAAAATTGGGGGAGAAGCTTGCCACCCAACTCACCCAGGCGAGCAGGGTTGCTTCCTCCAGAAGCAACAGCCTTCTGGAGGAATCTTCTGGAGGGCCCAAGTGGGCCTGGTTGCTATTTGCACCCCCATTTTTACTAAGTACACCCCCCTGCCTTTTTTGGTGATTGTATTTTCGTAAAGTTATGGAAACTTACGAATTTCGTAACGATACTTGTTTTCTTTCCGTAATGTTACGGAACCTTGTGGATTACATAATCATCCCCTTTTTGACTTACGGAATGTTACGGAACCTCACTAATTGTGCAACGATGCTTCCATTTGATTTTCGGTGTGTCACGGAACCTTACGGATTGTGCATCAATATTTTCTTTTGTTTTCCAGCACATCCCGGAATTTCACAAATTGCCTAATGATGGGTGCCAAGCACCTCACAAGGACCAAACAAAAGTCGCATGTCATCAAGCAAAGGTCCCCAGACGAAATTAGGGTATGACAGAATGTTTTAGAGGATAAGCCAATTTTGCTTTTGAGAGGATAAGACTTTTGGTGCAGAAAAATTCTGAGCAAATTCGTGTTCCAAGTCACATATATATAGGCCTTTGATGGCCATTCAAAAACCATTTAAACAGATGTGACTCTTGGAAATTATTTTTGAAAATCCCTTCTGGTAATCGATTACAAGATTTGTGTAATCGATTACAGGCTTTAAAATTTGAATTCTAACTATTATAAAACGTTCAATAACTGTTGGTAATCAATTACCATTTCTGTGTAATCGATTACATATTGTAAAATTTGAATTCAAATTTCTAATAGTTGTTATAAACAGTTTCAACTGCTGGTAATCGATTACAAGCCTTGTGTAATCGATTACATGTTTTCAAAAGTATCTAAAAACATTTTAAAAGCATTTCAGAAAGCATTTTGGCGACTGGTAATCGATTACAACCTCTGGTAATTGATTACCAGAGAGTAAATCTCTTTTAAAAACATTTTAACTTAAATTCTTTGGCCAAACCTTTTGTTGTTTCAACTTGGAATTTCCTTCCTAAGACTCTAGGGATTATCTTGATCATATTTATTGAATTTCTTGAATATCTTGGATTCTTGTCTTGAATCAAACTTGAGAAGCGTGTGATCCTTTGGCATCATCAAAATATCAAAATATTTTTGCTTCTACAATCTCCCCTTTTTTTATGATGACAACCCTTGAAATCAAGATAGTATATATACAAGATTGATAGAACGTTCACTCATCCCATACCCCCCCTATGTTTTGGAATTTATGCTTAAATTTAAAAACTTTAGTGAAATCTGAAAAATCTAAAATTGATCTCTTGATTTCTAAGCTCCTAAGCCTCGTTTCTCTCCCCCTTTGGCACCATCAAAAAGCCAAAGTGCGTGGAAACTAAAACAGCCATAACCATTCACAAGTCTTAATTCAAACATAATTTAGTCACAACCATAATCAGTCAAACATAATGTTCTGAAAACAACCATCATTCAAACAACCAAACATAAATAACTCAGCAAAAAAAAATTCAGAAGTCTTAATTAAAGCCAAAATACAAGGCCGAAAAATAAGTATGGAAAAGCATAAATAAAACATAAGTAACTGAAATCTATGAATCCGCAGGAGGATCAAAGCAACAGCGGATGAAACTCATGTCGTCTTCAAGCTATGTGATGTGTGTGTCCATCCCTGCAAAGCGTGCATCGAAGGAATCGAAGTGCTCACCAACATAGGTGCGGAGGCCTCGTAACTCTGAGAGAACTTCATGCATGAGGGTAGAGGAGTCATCCCTCTGAGATGAAGGAGAATGAGTGCGTTCATCTTGCAGAGATTGTGCATCCTTCTTCAACCATTGTCCGTCCATTTCCTTACGGTAGTCAAAGGAGATTACTGCACCGACACCAATAGCATAAGAACGTTTCACTTGAACAAATGGCTCATTATCTAATGGGACTTGAAAATGACGAAGGAAAAGAGTAACAAGCTGAGGATAGGGGAGAGGTGCACTAGACTGCAATGCTTTATGCATGCGATAACGGATCAAATGGGCCCAATCGATCTGATGACCAATCAAGAAAGCCCACATAATGATTAAATCCTCCTCAGAGGCCTGAGCTAAGTTTGAAGACCTTGGATGCAGAATGCGAACAATAATATACTGCATGATGCAATATTCAAATGTCAATGATCCGGCAAGTAGTATGCCGGTCATATCCGCCTAGTCATTGCAGACCATGTGGCGGGCATCATGATTGGAGTAATCAAACTTCCAGTCATCAACAATGGTGCCCTCAAAAGGTGCACCTTGACTAGGTAACTGGGTTAATAAAAAGAAGACAGATTCATCAATAATTATAGGGATACCATACACCTCAGAAATCAAATTTCCATCCTGAATTTTCAAATTTGAGTAAAAGACTCGTACAAGTTCAGGATAGTATGGTAGTTTCAAAGACATAAAGGGAATCAATCCATAGTTTTGAAACACTTGATAGCAATCAAATGTTTCACCATCAAAAAATTCTAAGTCGAGATATTTAGGTTCAAGAATTTGTCGAGATGAAAAGAGAGAGGACTACCGGTGACGTTGTTCGTTAGAGGAGAATAATGTTGAAGATGACAAGGAGGGTGGAATTGGTGTCGGGGATGCTCCGATGGCTCCGGGATGTGGTGTTTTAGTTGCCGCAGCGGAGGAGGAGGATCCATTTCTTTTCTTGGACGATTCAGACATTCTATTGTGTTTTTGAGAATTTTGATTGGTGGAACCAATAGAGAATCGAAAAAGAAGAAGATTGGAAGTTGTGGGAGTCAATTTGGTGAAGAAATGAGTGAGTTATGGTGTTTGGAAGATTTGGGAATGGAGGTGCGCCATAAACCGTCAAGGGCTGCACAAGAACTTCTAAAAGACGCGTTATTTATAGATCAGGGTGCCTTGTAATTGATTACAAGTGTTGGTAATCAATTACATGATGAGTTAGACTACTGGTAATTGATTACATTGATACTATAATCGATTACAGGCACCTGTTCTAGTGTAATCAATTACATGTGGCGGTAATCGATTACCAGAACACAAAAATAGCCTTTTCTCCTAAAAATGACCTATGTCTATGTCTAAAATCATCATCAAACTCTATCAATCAATCATACTAACAAGAATTTAATAGTAATCAAGCAAAATCAAGCACAATAACACACTTAATCCAAAACACAATCAATCAATTATTAAACACAAATGTTTTCAATCAATCCTTATTTATCCAAATCACTAACATCTAAGAGGCCTAATTCTCTCCTAATGGCAAAGAATGTTTCCTTAGGGAGAGGTTTTGTAAAGATATCAGCAAGTTGAACTGGATTTTTGGAAAGATTGATTGTACTTGTATTAGCACACCTAATGGGTATATGGTCAAGAAGGATTGCATAGTCAGAGAGTTGTTGCTTCATCCATAAAATTTGGGCACAATAATTGCCAGCGGAAATATATTCTACTTCAATAGTGGATAAAGCAACATTATTTTGTTTCTTACTATGCCATGATACAAGAGCAGATCCAATGAATTGACATGTCCCACTTGTGCTCTTTCTATCTGTTTTAGATCTGGCAAAGTCAGAATCCGAGTATCCTACTAGGATACATGTGGAGTTCTTAGGATACCATAACCCTAAATTAATTGTTCCTAACAAATATCTAATGATCCTTTTTACTACACTCAAATGTGATTGTTTGGGGTTGGATTGGAACCTAGCACATATGCATACACTAAACATGATATCTGGTCTACTAGCAGATAAGTAGAGAAGAGATCCGATCATACCTCGATATTGTTTCATGACTATAGACTGACCGGATTCATCTTTATCTAAGTAACAACCAGTACTCATAAGTGTAGCCATGTGCTTTGCACTTTCCATCCCGAATCTTTGGATCAATTCTTTGCAGTATTTTGCTTGGTTGACGAATATGCCTTCTTTGGTTTGCTTAATTTGTAACCCCAGGAAGTAGTTTAGTTCTCCCATCATCGACATTTCAAATTCGCTTTGCATATCAAGAGAGAACTCCTTGCACAGTGAATCATTAGTGGATCCAAAGATTATATCATCAACATATATTTGAACTAATAGAATATCATCATGTTTTCTTTTTATAAACAGTGTGGAATGCACTTTACCTCTAGATAAATTTTTATCCAATAGAAACTTACTTAGACGCTCATAGCAAGCCATTGTGGCTTGTTTCAATCCATATAAAGCCATTTGATAAAGCTTAAAATTCATTATGGATGCATAAGCTAAAAGCATTCTAATGGCTTCTAATCTTGCAACAGGAGCATATGTTTCTTCATAATCTATTACCTCTTCTTGATTATACTCTTTTGCAACTAACTTAGCCTTATTCCTAATGATTATGCCATGTTCATCTAACTTATTCCTAAATACCCACTTTGTCCCTATGATAGGATAATTTTCTGGTTTTTCAACTAGTTCCCAAACATTGTTCCTTTCAAACTGATTTAATTCTTCTTGCATGGCTACTATCCAATGCTCATCTATTATGGCTTCTTTTAAATTTTTAGGTTCAATCATTGAAACAAAAGCCATATTATTGCATATATCTTTAAGAGAATGTCTAGTTGTTACCTCTTTTGAGATATCACCAATGATGTTGTCAAGGGGATGATCTCTTGAAGCTTTCCACTCTCTTGGAAGATCATTATTTGCTTTAGTTGCATTATCTTGAGAATCCTCATTTCTTCCTTCTCCTTTTCCTTTAGAGTCATTTCCATGAATATGCATTTCTTCTAAGGAATCTGAAATATCATCTAAAATATCCTTTCTTGGAGGAATAGCATTAGACTCATCAAAGGAAACATGAATAGATTCTTCTATGATCATAGTTCTTTTGTTATATACTCTATATGCTTTACTTTGCAATGAATATCCAAGATAGATGCCTTCATCAGATTTTGCATAAAAATTTCCTAAGTTATCTTTTCCATTGTTTAGTACAAAGCATTTGCAACCAAATAAATGAAGGTGTGATATGTTGGGTTTTCTACCATTAAACAATTCATATGGAGTTTTCTTTAAAATGGGTCTTATTAAAGCCCTATTCATGATATAGCATGCAGTATTAACGGCTTCAGCCCAAAAATATTTTGGAAGAGGAGTGTCATTTAATAAGGTTCTAGCAATATCTTCCAAAGACCTATTTTTCCTTTCAACAACTCCATTTTGTTGAGGAGTTCTAGGTGCAGAAAAGTTATGTTCAATGCCATGCTTATCACAAAATAGTTCAAATTCTTTATTTTCAAATTCACCCCCATGATCACTCATTATGGAAATAATTTTGAGATTTTTCTTATTTTGAATAACTTTTGCAAGTTTCCTAAAAGCTTGAAATGCATCATTCTTTTGAGTGATAAATTGTGTTCAAGTATATCTAGAATAATCATCAACTATGACAAGTGCATAATAGCTTCCAACAAGACTCATAATTCTAGAAGGACGAAACAAATCCATATGTAATAATTGTAAAGGTTGAGTAGTAGAAACAATGTTTTTGGATTTGAATGAAACTCTAGTTTGTTTTCCCTTTTGGCATGCATCACACAGTCAATCCTTTCTGTGCTAAGAAAACATTGATTATCATCTAGTTTTTGACTTAAGTCTATCATGTAAACATTGTTGACTCTAAACCCTATATGCTTTATATTAGTATCATGTTTATGTTCAATGACATGTTTTTGAGAATCAAATGATACCAGATAGCCTTTATCACATAATTGACTAACACTAAGCAGGCTGTGCTTAAGGCCTTTCAACAAGTAGAACATTTTCAATGGAGGTTGATGAATTCGTACCTATTTTTCCAACTCCAAGAATTCTACCTTTGTTGTTGTCACCATAAGTTACATGCCCGCTTTTCTTCGGAGAGATATGTGTGGAAGCAATGTCTTCCAAGGTTATTTTGATGATGCCAAAGAATCAAGAGTTAAGCAAAGTTTCAAGCAAAGATTCAAGATTCAAGAATCAAGTTTCAAGATTCAAGATTCAAGAATCAAGATTTAAGAATCTAGATTCAAGAAAAATTAAGATCAAGATTCAAGACTCAAGACTCAAGAATCAAGAGAAGACTCAATCAAGATAAGTACTATTTTTTTTTTCAAAACATTGAATAGCACATGAAGTTTTCACAAAATCTTTTACCAAAGAGTTTTACTCTCTGGTAATCGATTATCATAAGGTAGTAATCGATTGCCAGTAGCTAGAATTGTTTTTCAAACTGATTTACAAAGTTGTAATCGATTACCATAATCATGTAATCAATTACCAATGTTTTAAAACGTTAAGACTTTCAAAATTCAAAATGAAGAGTCACATCTGTTGATGTGTAATCGATTACACCTTAATGGTAATCGATTACACGTGACTGTTTTTGAAAAATTTATTTCCAAAAGTCACAATTCTTCAAGTTACTCGTTTCTGAATATTCTTTCAAAAGCCATAACTTTTTAAGTAATTAGTTTTAAAGGAATTGCCAAGAGTTACAATTTTTGACTTGAGTCATCAAGAAATTATAAATATGTGACCTTGGCATGAAATGATTTAATTATTGATAATGATCATCTATCTTTCAAACTATCTTTCAATCTTCTCTCAACATTATTCAATATCTTTCAACTTTCTCAACAGAATTTTCTGATTTTTTTTCTCTTCATCTTTCTAAAAGTTTTTGTTCAAAATTTTCTCTTCCAAGATAAGTTTTTTGTTCAAAAATTTGTGTTATTCATCTTTTTCATTCTCTTCTGCCTTTGCCAAAAGAATGAAGGACTAATCGCCTGGATTCTTTTGTGTCTCTCTTCTCCCTTTCCAAGAGAATTCAAAGGACCCCACCTGAGAATTCTTTTGATTCTTCCCTTCCCCTTAAACAAAAGATTTCAAAGGACTAACTGCCTGAGAATTCTTTGTCCCAACACATTGGAGGGTACATCCTTTGTGGTACAAGTAGAGGGTACATCTACTTGGGGATTGTTATACTGAGAACATGAGAGGGTACATCTCTTGTGAATCAGTTCTAGTGGAGGGTACATCCACTTGGTTTTTCAAAGAGAACAAGGGAAGGGACATCCCTTGCGGATCTTTGGCTTGTAAAGGATTGTACAAGGTTGAAAGAAATCTCAAGAACCGCAGGTTGCTTGGGGACTGGATGTAGGCACAGGTTGTTGTCGAACCAGTATAAAATTCTTGTGTTTGTCTTCTTCTTCCCTACACTCTTTAATTTCCGCTGTGCACTTTAATTATCGCTTTTACTTTTGGTTAAGTTTCTATTTTTGTTCTTTACTTAGTAGTAAAAGCCTAATTAAATCTAGTAACATTAAGAAGGATAAGTTTTTTAATTAGTCAAGGCACATTAATAATTAATTCAACCCCCCCCCCCTTCTTAATTATTCCGAGGCCACTTGATCCAACAAGTGGTATCAGAGCAGGTATCTTGTAGAAAGTTTCACAACTTCAAGATTCATGGCCTCCTCAAATTCTCTGTTTCCAGAAGGAAACTCCATCCATAGGCCACCCATCTTTAATGGTGAGGGTTATCACTATTGGAAAACCCCAATGCAAATCTTTATTGAAGCCATAGATTTAAACATTTGGGAAGCAATAGAAATAGGACCTTACATACCCACCATAGTAGATGTAAGCACTTGCACCACAATACAAAAACCTAGAGATAAGTGGACTGATGAGGATAGAAGAAGAATCCAATATAATCTTAAAGCCAAAATATTATCACTTCTGCCCTAGGAATAGATGAATATTTTAGAGTGTCAAACTGTTCAAATGCAAAGGAGATGTGGGATACTCTCCAACTTACACATGAAGGCACCACTGATGTAAAAAGATCTAGAGTCAATACCCTTACACATGAATATGAATTATTTAGGATGAACCCTAATGAGAACATCCAAAGTATGCAGAAAAGATTCACACACATAGTCAACCATCTTGCCTCCTTAGGAAAAATCTCCCTAATGAAGATTTAATTAATAAAGTTCTAAGATGTTTAAGTAGGGAATGGCAGCCCAAGGTAACTGCTATTTCTGAAAGCAAAGATCTTTCCTCTATGTCTCTTGCCACCTTGTTTGGCAAATTGCAGGAACCTGAAATGGAACTTCAACGTCTCAATCAAAATGAAGAGACCGACAAAAGGAAAAGAAGCATAGCACTCAAAGTCTCCTCCTCAATACAAGAAGAAGAAGAAGAAGAATCTGATGATGAAGAAGACTTCTCACTCTTAGTGAAGAAGTTTCATAAATTCGTCAAAAATAAAAGAATGGAGAGAAGCCATAACTTCAACAATGGGAAGAGATCCCAAGAAGTTTCTCCTACACTTAAATGCTACAAGTGTAATCAACAATGTCACAGCAAGGAAAATTGTCTATCAAATGAGTCATGGCTCGAGAAGAATGAGAAGAAAATCTATAAAGAAAGAAGATCCAAGAAGGCGTATATTGCTTGGGATGACAATGACTCATCTGATGGTTCGGATAAGGAGATCAACCTTCTATCCAAAGACTATGAAATTGATGAGAACATCACTCAAGAAGATTAAGGACAAAAGCAAAAGTCTGACTTCTACCTTCAAAGATCTAGACACTTGAATCATGAAAAAGGTAACATTAAAACAATTCTCTTTTAAATTTAGTTGATTGAAATTTTTTCTTTCAATTAACTTGTTTATATGATGACTAACAAAATTTTATTTGTTTGTCTTGATTGATTGCTATGTGCTTATCTGATTGTTTGAGTTATTTTCTTTCTTGAAGCATGAAGTTTAATATTAAAACAAATAGTTGATAGTGCATATGATTCTTGCATGATTTTTGTATGATATGTGATTATTCATAAAGTTTTTTTTCTATTATGTTGTATATATTTATTTTTATATAAGAGTTTTTAAATATAAGATACTTTGACTCCTTTTCAAATCCTTTCACTCTAAGAATTCTGTCAGCACTTAGTTTTCCTAAAAAACACTCTGGTAATCGATTACTATAATATTGTAATCGATTACAGCAAGTCAGGAAGAGTGTAATTGATTACCAAATGTTGTAATCAATTATAATGCCTCCCTGCTCCTATATATTCAGATTTCAAACTCAGAAACCTCCATTGCTCTCGCAAAACCCTCATTCCCAATTCTTCTTTTTGTCATAACTCACTCATTTCTTGTCCAAATCACTTCCCACAAAGCCCAAACTTCATTTTTTTTCATTCTCTTTCATTTCAACCGATTGAAATTTTGAAAAAATCTCTCAAATGGTGGAACCATCAAAGAAGCGCAAAGGTTCTTCAAGTAGAAGCCAACAGTACTCTGAGGCTCAAGATATTCCAATTCCTTCCTCCATTTCCTCCTCCTCATTGTTCTCATCTGAAGAACAACGTATACGGTACACAAACCTATTCTCCTCTCATTCTATCATTGACCCTAGATTCATAGATATGGATTTCTTTTCTGATGAGAGTTTTGAATGCATTCAAGCATTTCAAAACTCAAATCCCATTCCCTTTATGTCTCTGAAATTGCATGTGTATTTTGAATTGGTAAAAGTTTTTTATTCAAACCTTGAAATTCAAGAAAGTACCTTAATTTCAGAAGTTTATGGGATAAAGATGGTCATTGACCAATCCCTCTTCTATGATTTGACCCAATTATCTAGCGACGGTGTACCATTTGAAGGTACATTGGACGATGATTGGAAGTTTGATTTTTCGGTACATGATGCCCACCGGTTTGCACCAACCAAGCGGATATGACCGGAAGGCTTCCTGCCGATTCATTGGCTCTTGAAAGCCGCATCCTTCACTATCTTATTGTGTGTATTTTACTTCCAAGATTTTCAAACCTTGCACAGGTTTCTGAAAAAGATCTTATTGTCATGTGGGCTTTTCATACCGGTCGGCAAATTGATTAGGCACACTTAGTTCGATATCGCATGCATAAGGCATTACGATTAAATGATCCTTTACCATATCCACATTTAGTAACTCTTTTCCTTCAACATTTCATCCTCCCTCTTGATTCTGAACCTTATGTTCCAATCAAGAGATCTTTCTTGTTCGGTGCTGCTGTGGTTGCATCCTTTGGTTACCGCAAAGAGCGTGATGGCTCTTGGGTAAAAAAGTGTACTCAACCAAATGATGATGAAGGACAATTACCGGTTGAAGGAGACTCTTCTCTCCTTCAAAGTATTTTGGACAGGTTCGATGGACTCCAAACTTATGTTGGTGAAAGGTTTGATGCTTTGGAACAACAAGTGGACACGCGATTCAACGAGATGGACTCAAGGATCACAAAGGTTGAAGAAGATGTCACCTTCATTCGCACATGCTTTGATCTACCACCACCACCACCATCGTCTTAGACTTTATTAATTTTTAGTATTATTAGTACTTTAATTTCTAGCCGTGTATTTGGCTATATAATTATGACATTTGAACACTTAGTATTTCTTTTAATATTTGCTTAGTACGACTGAACGTTTATGAATTATGATATAAGACTATGTGGTTTACATCTTAATTTGGTTTATTCATGTCTTGCTTCATGATTGGTTTAGAATCTTTTATGATTATTTTACAAAGAATGCTTTGTGTATGTTTAAATTGTGTATGTTTTACGCACTTTGGGCTTTTTGATGTTGCCAAAGGGGGAGAGAAAAATGGGTATTTTAAGAATTCAAGATGTTATATTTTCAAGACTTAAAATTAAGCACAAATTCAAAAAGAAAGGGGGAGAAAGGGATGAGTGAATGGTAGAACAAAAATTATATGCATTCTCTTGATTTCAGGATTGTCATCATCAAAAAGGGGGAGATTGTGGAAGCAATGTCTTCCAAGGTTATTTTGATGATGCCAAAGAATCAAGAGTTAAGCAAAGTTTCAAGCAAAGATTAAAGATTCAAGAATCAAGTTTCAAGTTTCAAGATTCAAGATTCAAGAATCCAGATTTAAGAATCAAGATCAAGATTCAAGACTCAAGACTTAAGAATCAAGAGAAGACTCGATCAAGATAAGTACTAAAAAGTTTTTCAAAACATTGAGTAGCACATGAAGTTCTCACAAAATCTTTTACCAAAGAGTTTTACTCTTTGGTAATCGATTACCATCAGGTAGTAATCGACTACCAGTAGCTAGCATTGTTTTTCAAACTGATTTACAAAGTTGTAATCGATTACCATAATCATGTAATCGATTACCAGTGTTTCAAAACGTTAAGATTTTCAAAATTCAAAATGAAGAGTCACATCTATTGATATGTAATCGATTACACCTTAATGGTAATCGATTACCAGTGACTGTTTTCGAAAAATTTATTTCCAAAAGTCACAATTCTTCAAGTTACTTGTTTCTAAAGATTGTTTCAAAAGTCATAACTTTTTAAGTAATTAGTTTTAAAGGAATTGCCAAGAGTTACAAGTTTTGACTTGAGTCATCAAGAAATTATAAATATGTGACCTTGGCATGAAACGATTTAATTATTGATAATGATCATCTATCTTTAAAACTATCTTTCAATCTTCTCTCAACATTATTCAATATCTTTCAACTTTGTCTATAGAATTTTCTGATTTTTTTTTCTCTTCATCTTTCTAAAAGTTTTTTTTCAAAACTTTCTCTTCCAAGAAAAGTTTTTTGTTCAAAAACTTGTGCTATTCATCTTTTTCATTCTCTTCTCCCTTTGCCAAGAGAACGAAGGACTAACTGCCTGAATTCTTTTGTGTCTCTCTTCTCCCTTTCCAAGAGAATTCAAAGGACCCCGCTTGAGAATTCTTTTGATTCTTCCCTTCCCCTTAAGCAAAAGATTTCAAAGGACTAACCGCCGGAGATATCTTTTGTTTCCCCTTTACAAAGATTCAAAGGACTAACCGCCTAAGAATTCTTTGTCCCAACACATTGGAGGGTACATCCTTTGTGGTACAAGTAGAGGGTACATCTACTTGGGGATTGTTATACTGAGAACAAGAGAATGTACATCTCTTGTGGATCAGTTCAAGTGGAGGGTACATCCACTTGGTTTTTCAAAGAGAACAAGGGAAGGGACATCCCTTGTGGATCTTTGGCTTGTAAAGGATTTTACAAGGTTGAAAGAAATCTCAAGAACCGCAGGTTGCTTGGGGACTGGATGTAGGCACGGGTTGTTGACGAACCAGTATAAAATTCTTGTGTTTGTCTTCTTCTTCCCTACTCTCTTTAATTTCCGTTGTGCACTTTAATTATTGCTTTTACTTTTGGTTAAGTTTATATTCATGTTCTTTACTTTCTTAACTTAGTAGTAAAAGCCTAATTAAATCTAGTAACATTAAGAAGGATAAGTTTTTTAATTAGTCAACGCACATTAATAATTAATTCAACCCCCCTGCTTAATTATTCAGAGGTCACTTGATCCAACAATATGTGTGAACTTTGATGCATCTCCCATCATATGTTATGAGCACCCGCTATCTATGTACCATCTTTTCCTCAAGGGTTCCTTCAAGATCAGAATTTAGAATTAGGTACCCAAACTTTTTGGGTCCTTCAGTGTTAGTATGAACTAAGGATCCTTTTGGGACCCAAATCATTTTAATGTTGTTATAATTTTTCCTAAAATAGCATGTAGATGTTCCATGTCCTTTTCTTCCACAATAAAAACATGTAATGAAAGGAGAATTATATTTTTGTGAGGAAGAAATGTAACATTTGTAAAACTTTTTGTTGCAACCTACCCTTCGGCGGGAGGGCGACGCGAGGCTCACGGGTGTGTCTTCCAAGGGAGGAAGGCGCATGGAGTCGCCACCAATGTTTATTCGAGGAAAAAGTTGGAAAAACCAAGATGTGTGGTCTACGAACTTTAATCGAAAAAGGTTCAGGAGTTATTTTTACACACGAGGAAGGTATTAGCACCCCATGCGTTTGCCACACAGGATGACAGCCTTTAATCAAATGTGCAATATCATGCCTTCAATTTGTTTTACTTTCCTTTTTTTATTTTTTTATGTTTTTTACTTTTTTGTGTTTTTTAGCTTTTTATGGGCCTTTTGTATTTTTTATCTTTTTGTGGTCGACAAGGGTGTTTCCCTCGCTCCTACGTATCCTTAATTACGATGAGGAAATCAGACCTACATAGTTCTTTAAGAACTAAACGTTGGTTAATTTGTTTTTATCTTCTTTTGCAAGATAGATTTTAACTAAACAAAGGTCATTTAAGGCATTGGACCATTAACCGATCTTTTGATTTTGAAAGGAGAGAAACGTTAAGGAGTTGGACCATTAACGATCTCTTGGTTTTGAAATGAGAAAAACGTTAAGGCGTTAGACCATTAACGATCTCTTGGTTGTGAAAGAAGAGAAACGTGAAGGCATTGGACCATTAACAATCTCTTGGTCGACAAAAGCAAGGCTTTTGCTCCTATGTATCCTCAATTGCGATGAGGAACTCAGACCTACGTAGTTCTTGCAAAAGTAGTAAAGTTACGTGTTGATTTTATGCTTTTAAATGGTCCATGTTAACCGATAAAAGCAAAGAGGACTGTTTAAGGCGTTGGACCTTAAAACGGTTTTAAGTGATTTTTGCGAACAAAGCTTGATTTGTGAGTTGATTTTAGTCTTAGTTTCACTTTGGTTATTAGTCAATTCATTCAAGGAAACTTTCAAAGAAAAACGTCCGATTGATTTTTTTGATTATTTTATTCAAAGATATTTTGATTATTTTATTATATTTTTTCAAAGATATTTTGATTATTTTATTTTTATTTGCTTTTTTTCGATTTAACTGAGGTTACGGCGTGAACAATCGGTTGAATTGTATCTTAACAGTGATTAAACGAGATTACAACACAAATGATCGGTTGAAATTCATTTTATCAATTATTAAACGAGATAATGACTTAAATAAACGGTTGAAAGCTTGTTAAAAGCAGAAGAAAATAATACCGAAAGTAAACAAGATGAAGAATGAAAGCGAACAAAACAAGAATGAATTGAAAGCTTCGGATTCGGAAACTTAATTGTTGAAGACCGAAGAAAAAATGAAGAACGAATGAAGAAAGAACAAAGAATGACGAAGAACGGCGAAGAACTTCCATATAATCGCTCATAGAAACGTCTCGGAAGCGTTACAGAAACACCTCGACTTGGATTTTTTCCTTTTTTCTCTTCTCCTCACCAATTTCAAGTGAAAGCTTAGTGCAAAAATTGTTGGATCCTTAAACTCAGCCCCCTTCCCCTATTTATAGGAGAAAAGGGAGGTACTTGCCGCCCAGAGGCTTCTTGAGGAAGATTTATGATGCACCCCCAAAATTACTAAATTGACCTCCCCTTTTCATACCTTACATAAAAGTTACGGAAGCCATACAGAAGCACTTCGGCATGGATTTTCTGCACGGAAATAATTTTTTAATTCCCTTTCACCAATTTCAAGTGAAATATGCTTTTTCAGGGTTTTTAGAAATTTTTTGGAAGCATTACGGAGGCCTCGGAGGCCATTTTTCAACAAAACAGGGGAGGTGGTTGCTGCCCAGCTCGCCCAGGCGAGCTAGGTTGCCTGAACCTTAAGCAACCCAACTTCCAAAATGTTCTTGAAGGGCCCAGATTTGGAAATTTCTATTTGCATCCCCATTTGATAAGTTCACCCCTCATTTTTGTGTTTTTTGGTTGTTTTCTTTCCAAAACCTCTCGGAACTTTACGGATTCCATGGTGATAGGTGTTAAGCTTTTCGAAGTGATCAAGAATGGTCCTCGAACGACATTAGGGTGCAAAAGTCTATTTATACACCCCCACTTTGCTAAATACACCCCTATTTTTGTGTTTTTGGCTGGTTTCTTTCCGAAACTTCCTGGAACCTTATGGATTCCATGGCGAGGGGTGTTAAACATTTTGAAGTGGTCGAACAAGGGGCGCATGCTGACAAACAAGTGTCCCCAGACGAAATTAGGGTATGACAGTTGCCCTTTTTTACTTATCTTTTATTGGAGATAAAAGGGAAGTAAAGATAAGACACTAATTTTGTTCGAGCCAAAATTTGACCCGACCGACAAAATAGCTCCAACAGGGACTATGACATCTCTCACGCTATCGAGCTTGATTGTTTCTGGATGGTAGAATGGGTTCTTCGTGTGTCACCTTTCTTGCTTGTTCCTGGATGACAAAGTTTCTACAGAAAAAATCTCAAAAAAAAAAATGATTAGAAATAGACGAGTATCATCATCCTAGATATTACCGGACTGGCTCGCCCAGGAGGATAAAAAGGACTTTGATAGCCTTGGAATAATGAAAGCAAGTGTGCGGATAACCAAAAGGTGTCTCTACATGCTACTCGACTTCTCACAGGTCAGGGTAGCAGAATTGTGTGTGGGTGCAAATAACCCTCGAGTGTCTCTACATGCTACCTGACTTCTCACAAGTCGAGGTAACAGAACTATGTGTTTATACGGATAACCGCTGGGGTATTTCCACCCGCCACTTGACTCATGGGTCAGGATTAGCAGATGTTGTGTTTGTATGGGTAACCACTTGGGTATTTCCGCCTGCCACCTGACACATGGGTTAGGATTAGCAAATGTTGTGTTTGTACAGATAACCACTTGGGGTATTTCCGCCTACCACCTGGGGCTTGGGTTAGGATTAGCAAATGCTGTCTTTGTACGGATAACCACTTGGGGTATTTCCGCCTGCCACCTGACACATAGGTTAGGATTAACAATGTTTTCTTTGTACGGATAACCACTTGGGTATTTCCGCCTACCATCTGACTTCACAGGTTAGTTTTAGCAGATGTTGTGTTTGTACGGATAACCACTTGGGTATTTCTGCCTACCACCTGACTTCACAGGTTAGTTTTAGCAGATGTTGCCTTTGTACGGATAACCACTTGGGTATTTTTGCCTGCCACCTGACTTCACGGGTCAGTTTTAGCAGATGTTGTGTTCTACGGATTACCGCTAGGTAGATCCGCCTGCTACATGATGTAAGGGTCAGTGCCAGCAGATGTTGTGTGTGCGGATAACCATCGGGTGGCTCCGCATGCTACTTGAATCTTGAGTCACGATAACAAAAGGTGTGTGTGCGGATAACCATTGGGTGTCTCCGCATGCCACCGGACTCTTGAGTCACGGTAACAAAAGTGTGTGTGCGGATAACCATCGGGTGTCTTCGTATGCCACCAGACTCTTGAGTCACGGTAACAAAAGTGTGGGGTGGTCGATAAAAGTAGGGCTTTTGCTCCTAAGTATTCTCAATTTGTGATGAGGAAATCAGACCTACGTAGTTCTTCAATTTTTGTGTGTGAGACTAAAAAAGTCTCGGTGTTCAACAGGCTTGCTTGCCCGTAGTTGACAAAGGTGTGGATAACCCTTGGGTATCTCCGCATGTCATCTGACTTGCCGACTCTAGATGACAAAGGTGTGAGACTAAAATAGTCTTGGTCAACAGGCTCGCTTGCCTCTAGTTGACAAAAGTGCGGATAACCCTTGGGCATCTCCGCATGTCATCGGACTTGTTGTCTCTGGATGACAAAGGGGTGAGACTAAAGTAGTCATGATCAACAAGCTTGCTTGCCTCTAGTTGACAAAGGTGCGGATAACTATTAGGTATCTTCGCATGCCACCTGACTCACGGGTTGGGGTGACAGAACTGTGGGGTGGTTGACAAAAGCGGGACTTTTGCTCCTACATATCTTCAATTGCGAGACTACATAGTTCTTCAATTTTTGTGTGAGACTACAAATAGTCTCAATGTTATTTTACTAAAATGCGAACATGCTAACATGCTTTAGCAAAGAAACAAACCTTCAACTGATCAAGGCAACATATATTTTTTTGAATAAAAACAATGCGTCTATTGGAGAAGGAAAGTATGCTAATAAAATTTTCTCATAACCACAAATGAGATTTTGGATGTTAGCATTTCGTTTCTAAATGACCATTTAGAGGAAACACTGGGTCCAACTAAAATAGAAGAAAACCACTCAAAGTGTATCAATCTCACACAGGCAAGTGTTTTTTCCTAATTCCGAACCATAGATATGTCATGACTTGATTTTGCAAATCAGTTCCTATCAAATCAAAGATTACATGCGTGATCATGGATCAATAGGACTTTTAGGTAATGGTGTTTTTAGTGGGAAAAAGTTGTCAGCGCACAAGATTGTGGTTGGTATTCAAAGGGAGAGGAGCACTTCAAGTTCTGTGGCTTCCTTTCTTTTCTTATTTGCTTGTGACAATTTTGTAGGTTTGTTCAAATACTTTTTGGTCCGAAGACCTTTCTGTATACTTCTTTTTTTTTTATTTCGATCGTTGATCGGGAATCTTTCTTTTTTCTTTTTTCTTCTTTCGATCTTTTGATTGGGAACTTTCTTTTTTTTTTCTTTTGTTTTATTCCGATCTTTTGATCGAGAACTTTCTTTTTTTCTCTTTGAAGCACGTTGGCGGCTTAATAGTGAATGGGTCCTATTTCTTGGGGAGATCCCATTGTTATTTCTACCGAGGGAAAGGATGGACATTCTCATCCTGGGTCAAGGTTTATGGTTGTTTGAGGTTTTGGCTCAAAAGGTTTGCAGAATGGCTGGACATGATGTATGTCAGGGTGTTAGTTAGGTCAGAGGTTCAGGGATAAAGGGGATGTCCCCCATTATTTCCATGATACGCATGCAACAATGATGATTTAGAAATTTTATACAAAACTGGTCATGCATGCACCCATGTGGACACTCAAGCATCAAGTTTTGCGATCATGTGACACTAGGGCTCAGGATTCATTTTTCCTATTTAAGTCAACCCAGTGTTTCCAAAACATGCTTTTTTATCAATTCATGCCTTTATCCGAGTCCATTCTGGGTACTCGGGAAAATTTTCACAGCATTCACCCTTCAGGTGTGATCGAGGCCGTACCCGAATCAAATAAACATTAAAATGCAGTAACTAGGAAGTGATCCTAGGTCGTTTCCCAACGAGCAATGATAAACCAAGTGTTGATAACATATAGTAGGAAAATAGTAACGAATTGGGGGGGGGTTGTTTGTTTTTCTAAATTAAACAACAAGAAAATTTGAATTAGAAAATATCAAAATTAAAACACGTTGCTTCCCCTTGATTCACAAGCAAGTCTCTTATCCTAGGATACGAGAATTTATCCTTTATCAGTTCAACCACTTAATCCAACCCTAAATTAAATTACTAAGCGAAATTTAACATAAGGCATTCATTATGTGATTAAGCAACACATACACCAATTAATCATGAACGATCATTAAGCGTGAACGTAAATTAAGCGTAGAGACAATTAATCAAGCATTAAGCATGCATGGATTAATAGCAACAAGTACATAGTAATTGGTGAAGAGGAAAAACTTATCAGAATTTAATAGTAATAATAGAACCTCAAAGAGAGTTGTGCTTGATCCTCGAGAGAAAATAACGCTAGAGACTTAGCCTTCCATTAATCAGTAGAAAACGAAGAAAACTAAAATTATTCTTCCAAAACAAAAAAGTGTCTAAAAGAAGAAGAGAAGCCTAAAACTAAAAACGAAAAAGGAGAGAGAAAGAGAAGAGAGAAGAGAAGAGAAGAGAAGGGAGGGCCTAAACTAGAACCTTGGTGCTGTTATATAGTTTTCCATCCCCAAAGCCTATAAATCTGTTTTAAATCCAAGCCAATAAATAAAATAAAATCAAATCTAGATAAGATAAGATAAGATCTAGATGAGATCAAATCTAAATAATATCTAGATAAGATAAAGTCTAGATACGATAAAATTTTGTAGAATAAAATAGTCTACCCTCTTCAAGTGCAAGCCCAATTCTGGATTCAAGCCTAATGCTTCATTAATTCCTGAAATTAGATTAAAAACATCAAATTAGTTGAATGGTCCAAAATAATAAAACTGCCTAATTAATTTGACAATTAAGACTAATCAGTAATTAAAATGGTGCAAAAAGGGTTGAGAAATAGGAGAAAATAATGGCACATCAAAACCCCCCATAGAAATGAAAGGAATGGGTAACATCTAACATGAAGAGATCCAAAGAGTCAAGATATTCGTGAAAATCATCCAAGCAACCCAATCATGGCAAAATAGTTAATGAGCTCAAGAATGAAAAGTGATAAAGTCTCACAAGATATACACTCTATCTCTCAAGTGTATAGGCTACTATTTACCCTCAAAGCACCCATGAAAACCAACACCACATAAACTTGACAAGATTCTAAAATTGACAATCAACCCATAAACACAAGTACATGAGGATCAAAAGGTCTTTTAAGGTTGTAATGGGGCTGAGGACTGGTATGGAAAAATATGGAATAAGTAGCTAAATCCCAAAGGAATAGAGGAGCAATGGGGAATACGTGCATATTAAGAAAAAATAAGAAGACCTAAAGATAAAATTTAAACATAAAGAGTAGAACCAAGAGTCTCATCATTCTTTTTCTATTAAGATCTTATTCACTCAACTTTATTGCTTTTTTTTTTTAAATTGATTCAACTTGAAATTTTTTATTTTTTTATTTTTTGCAATTTTTTTTTGAAACGTAACATTTGAAAACTAGCATATCATTCAGCAGCATGTCCAACATTTAACCCATATACAATGTACATCAGTATGGCCCAAAAATACATCATGAAGCATAGCCAACAAAACATGTTATCCAACAAAACCCCCCCCCCCCCCCACACTTATTCCCAAAACAATTCCAAAGCTCCAAAATTCCTTAAGGATAAGGTGATATCATGGTTTTTCACTTAAGGCTTGTAGTGAGCTTCAAAACAAGGAAAGGGAAACAATGTTGGATCGAGTGGCCTCAGAATAATTAAGAAGGGGGGGTTGAATTAATTATTCCTAAACCTTTACTAATTAAAAAATTACTCTTCTAAGGCTTTTACTTATGTTGTTAAGAAAATATGGAGTAGAAGAGAAACTTAATAGAAAGTAAAAGAGGAAATTAAATGCACAGCGGAAAGTAAAATAGTAGGGAATAAGGAAACAAACACACAAGAGTTTTTATACTGGTTCGGCAACAACCCGTGCCTACATCCAATCCCCAAGCAACCTGCGGTCCTTGAGATTTCTTTCAACCTTGTAAAAATCCTTTTACAAGAAAAGATCCACAAGGGATGTACCCTCCCTTGTTCTCTTTGAACCTAGTGGATGTACCCTCCACTAGAACTGTTCCACAAGAGATGTACCCTCTCTTGTTCTCAGTCAAACCCAAGTAGATGTACCCTCTACTTGTACCACAAAGGATGTACCCTCCAATGTGTTAAGACAAAGATCTCAGGCTGTTAAACCTTTGATACTTTGTGAATGGGGATACAAAAGAATTCTCAGGCGGTTAGTCCTTTGAACACTTTTGTATAAGGGAATGGGAAAAATCAAAAGAATTCTCAGACTGTGTCGTTTTGAATTCTTTGACAAGGGAGAAGGGAGACACAAAAGAATTCAGGTGGTTAGTTCTTCGTTCTTTTGGAAAAGGGAGAAGAGAGACACAAAAAGAATTCAGGCGGTTAGTCCTTTGGAAAAGGGAGAAGAGAATGAAAAGATGAATAGCACAAGTTTTCAAGGTTTAGAAAACCAGAAAACTTTAGAAAGCTTTTGGCACAAAGAAGAAGAAGAAGAAGAAGTTCAAAGAGATTCAAGGCTTGTAAAGGATTGATTGAATAAGTGTAAAAGTGTATTGAAAAGCAAATCAAAGCCTTGCTTTTATAGACTCTTCATGTCTGGCCAAGAGGACCATTTAGAAGAGTTATAACTTTTAGAAAAACTTAAAACCAATTTGAAAAAGTCAAAAACCTTTTGAAGAGTTACATCTTTTGATTTATTCAGAAACAAAACACTGGTAATCGATTACCAAATTAGTATAATCGATTACACAAAGCTTTGTGTGAAAGGGTGTGACTCTTCACATTTGAATTTGAATTTCAACGTTCAAAGGCACTGGTAATCGATTACCAGAGAGTAAAAACTGTTTGGTAAACATGTTTTGAGAAAAACCATGTGCTATTCAATTTTTGAGAAAAACCTTTTCATACTTATCTTGATTAAGCCTTCTCTTGATTCTTGAATCTTGATCTTGATTCTTGAGATCTTGAACCTTGAATCTTGATTCTTGACTCTAAACTTTATTCTTGAGTCTTGAATTCTTCTTGATTCTTATCTTGAACTCTTGAATTGTTCTTGATTCACTTGAGTTGTTCTTTGATTGATCTTTGAGCTTTTTTTCATCACCTTTGTCATCATCTTTTGTTATCATCGTTGTTATCATCAAAACACCTTTGAATCACCTTTGATTCTCCATGAAGCTTTGCTTCTACAAACAAGGCTCAAAAGGGCTATCAAAGGAATTAATTCAAGGTAGGTCCATTTGGCTAGAGGCTTATAAGAACAAAATTGCCTAAATCATTTCCAAATATGGATGTGAATTAGGAAGCATCAACAAGAATCAAGCCAAGGCTATTATGCAAGCAAGCAATGGGGAAAAACACACTAAAAGATTATGATGATGGATGGCTCAAATTCTCACAAAGGTAAACTTGTCACTTTAAAATTGAGCTTTCAAAACTATCATGACATGTAGAGGAAAACAAGGATTTCAAATCACAAAATGTCAAGAGACTTTTATTTTCAGAACAATTACCCATTTCTTGAACATATCCTATAATTCAAAGAAAAATATGCAAAGTTGTACATGCAAACATAATTGACCTAAAATATTACACTAGAAACCCAACAAAACTAACAAATTTAACACAACTAACAAAATTAACAAAACTAACAAAACTAGCAAAACCAAAGAAGACTCCCCCCATACTTAAACAACACATTATCCTCAATGTAGTACAAGTAAAAGATTAAAAGCAATTAAACCATCAAATAGAATCAGACAAATGTAATAATAGTAAAGAAGGAGATAGGAAAAGAAAAACTCCCTAAGTCATGGTGGAAAAGAAGTAAGCTGAAGTAAGGAGATCTTTTGAGCAAGGACCACTCCCAATGTGTAATTGGATGCATCGCACATTAGCTCAAATGGGGCGGTCCAATCAGGTGCCTTGCTAAAATCTCTTATAAAGCGCCTGTAGAATCCTGCCAGGCGTTCAAGCATCTGGTCAATGAATGGCAGTGGAAAATGGTCCTTTTTGGTAACCTGGTTCAGCCTCCTATAGTCGATGCAGACCCTCCAACTGTTCTGCACCCGAGTAGGAATCAACTCCTCCTTCTCATTTTTGATCACGGTGAGACCGGTTTTCTTTAGAACTACCTGGACGGGACTTACCCATTGGCTATCGGAGATAGGATAAATGATTCCAGCTTGCAAAAGCTTGGTTACCTCCTTCTTCACTACATCAAGAATTATCGGGTTGAGTCTTCTCTGTGGCTGTCTTACTGGTTTAGCCCCATCCTCTAAATTCATCCGATGCATACATGTGGATGGGCTAATACCAGGATTGTCCGCCAGGGTCCAGCCTATAGCCTTCTTATGCTTCTTGAGAACTGATAACAGCTTCTCCTCTTGCTCATCAGCAAGGGATGCATATATAATTACTGGAAAACTTTTTCTATCATCCAAGTAAGCATATTTTAAATTTGATGGCAGAGGCTTCAATTCTGGTGTGGGCGGCTGGATAATGGTAGAAGGAGATGGTTTCTCAGCCTATACCTCATAAAGAAAGTCAGAGATATGTGTACTTCCTGAAACATGGTGAGTTCTATCTGACTCTAGAAAATCAATCTCAAGAGGTAAAACATCACCAGACATGTAATCAATATAAATTTCAGATTCACTCTCAGCATCAAATTCAGACATATGATCGAGTACAAATTAAGATTCAATGCATGAAGAGTGTCAGGCATGCAGATTAGAATGAATATCAATCATGTATTCATCAACAATATAGTCAATTATTTCAACACGAAATACATAAAGATTTTCAGATGGGTGTTTCATAGCATCAAGAATATTAAAATGAACAGTTATATCACCAAACTCCATAGATAGTGTGCTTGCATATACATCTATCTTTTCCTAGCAGTTTTTATAAAAGGTCTGCCTAGAATGATGGGAACTGATCCTTTAGAAAATCCCTCCTCCATATTCAAAATATAAAAATCAACAGGGAAAATCAGTTCACCAACTCTAACTAAGACATCCTCTATGAAACCAGCAGGATAGGCAACACTTCTATTAGCTAAATGAATTACCACATCAGTTGACTGCAAAGGACCTAGAGATAGACAATTAAAAATAGACAGAGGCATAACACTAACAGAAGCTCCTAAATCTAGCATGGCATTGTCAAACTTATTGTTCCCTATAATACAAGGTATGCTGAATGTACCTGGATCTTTACATTTTTCAGGGATTTGGGGAACAGATTTACCAATCAATGCGGAGACATTTCTGCCCATACTAATTCTTTCACTTCCTTTAAGCTTCCGCTTATTAGTGCACAACTCCTTCAAGAATTTAGCATATCTTGGAATTTGCTTTATTGCATCCAGCAGAGGTATGTTTACCTCTACTTTTCTAAATGTTTCCAAGATCTCCCTCTCTGCCCCTTCCATTTTTTTGTTGGAAATTTCTCTTGGAGGGAATGGAAGAGGGATATGCTGCTTCTGTAAGTCAGAATTACCAGTGGAAGATTCACTTGCATAGAAATTGTTAGGCAACTTACTATTTAAATTTTTGTCATCCTCTTTTTCTGGAGTAGAGTGAAGTTGGGTAGGTTCATTTGCGAATACTGGTTGAGGTCCTTGACACTGCTTTCCCGACCACAATGCAATAGCACTCACATTTTTAGGATTCTGGACAGATTGAGAAGGTAATCTGTCAGAATTCTGGGACTGTTGTTGATTTAACTGTGTAGCCAATTGTCCCATCTGATTAGCTAAGCTCTGAATGGAAGCTCCGGTCTCTTGTTGAAACTGCATGTTTTGCATAGTAATTTGCCTCACAAGTTCTTCAAGAGAAGGTTGCGGAGGAGCCTCAACTGTTTGCTGTTTTTGGGTTGTTGTTGTTGCTGCTGCTGTTGTTGTTGCTGTTGGATTGGTGGAGGAACATATGGTCTACTTAGGCCAGAAACATTCTGAAAATAAGGCTGTTGTTGTTGTGGTTGCTGTTGTGAAGGACTCGACCATCTAAGGTTGGGATGATTCCTCCACCCGGGATTGTACCTGTTGCTGGAGAGGTCATAATTGTTCTGTTGTGGTTGATTTTGTTGCTGAGGTTGCGGAGGTCTATTGTAGATGTTTGCAGCATAAGCTTCAGGCTATTCAATTGCTCCAAGTTGCTGCATAGAAGGGCAAAGGTCTGTGTGGTGGTTGGCAGAGGAGCATAAAGCACAGAGTCTGGCGACAGGTGCACATTTTTAATTCATGGCCAGTTGGGTTACCAAGTTAACCAAGGCATCTAGTTTACCTTCAAGCTTCTTAGTTTCAGATGATGTAGATGAGTTTATGGCTACATCATGCACTCCTCTAATGACTATAGCATCATTCTTGGCGCTAAACTGTTGGGAGTTGGAAGCCATCATCTTAATTAAATTTTTGGCTTCAGCAGGGGTCATGTCTCCAAGGGCTCCACCACTGGCAGCATCTATCATACTTCTCTCCATGTTACTGAGTCCTTCATAAAAATATTGGAGAAGAAGCTGCTCAGAAATCTGGTGGTGAGGGCAACTGGCACATAGTTTCTTAAATCTCTCCCAGTATTCATATAGGCTCTCTCCACTGAATTGCCTAATGCCTGAAATATCCTTTCTGATGGTTGTCGTCTTAGAAGCAGGGAAATTTTTTTCTAAGAATACTCTCTTGAGGTCATCCAAGCTCGTGATGGACCGTTTGATCGAGGTCGTACCCGAATCAAATTTACATTAAAATGTAGTAACTAGGAAGTGATCCTAGGTCATTTCCCAACGAGCAATGATAAACCAAATGTTCATAACAGATAGTAGGAAAATAGTAACGAATTGGGGGGGGGTGTTTCTTTTTGTAAATTAAACAGCAAGTAAATTTGAATTAGAAAATATCAGAATTAAAACATGTTGCTTCCCCTTGATTCACAAGCAAGTCTCTTATCCTAGGTTACGAGAATTTATCCTTTATCAGTTCAACCACTTAATCCAAACCTAAATTAAATTACTAAGCAAAATTTAACATAAGGCGTTCATTATGTAATTAAGCAACACATACACCAATTAATCATGAACGATCATTAAGCATGAACATAAATTAAGCGCAGAGACAATTAATCAAGCACTAAGCATGCATGGATTAATAGCAACAAATACAGAGTTATTGGTGAAGAGAAAAAACTGATCAGAATTTAATAATAATAATAATAGAACCTCAAAGAGAGCTATGCTTGATCCTCAAGAGAAAACAACGCTAGAGATTTAGCCTTCCATTAATCAGTAGAAAACGAAGAAAACTAGAATTATTCTTCCAAAATGAAAAAGTGTCTAAAAGAAGAAGAGAAGCCTAAAACTAAAAACGAAAAAGGAGAGAGAAAGAGAAGAGAGAAGAGAATAGAAGAGAAGGGAGGGCCTAAACTAGAACCTTGGTGCTGTTATATAGTTTTCCAACCCCAAAGCTTACAAATCTATTTTAAATCCAAGCCCATAAATAAAATAAAATAAAATCTAGATAAGATAAGATAAGATCTAGATGAAATAATATCTAGATGAGATCCAATCTAAATAATATCTAGATAAGATAAAGTCTAGATACGATAAAATTTTGTAGAATAAAATAGTCTGCCCTCTTCAAGTCCAAGCCCAATTCTGGATTCAAGCCCAATGCTTCATTAATTCCTGAAATTAGATTAAAAACATCAAATTAGCTGAATGGACCCAAATAATAAAATTGCCTAATTAATTTGACAATTAAGACTAATCAATAATTAAAATGGTGCAAAAAGGGTTAAGAAATAGGAGAAAATAATGGCACATCAAGGTGTAGACACATTTTTCTCAAAAATCCTTGTGTTTTGATTGTTGACTATTTCCAAAGAAAAGCTGGAGTTTATTTCTATTGGAAAGCATGTTGGCTTTTTAGTTAACCAATTTTATTTTTTGTTTGTTTTTTCATGAGGTATTTTACTGCCTAAACACATATATATATTTGTGAGGTATTTTTGCTACCTGAATTACATACATGCATATCCAAGGTATTTTGCTACCTAAACACACACATATATATTTTGTGAGGTATGACTACCTTCCGAGTTTGTGCTTGTTTATTTAAATTCCTAGGATTATGAGAAACTAGGCATGTTCAACCGTGACTTAAAGAACATAGGTGAACAAAGTAATAAGCAAAAATTTAAAAGGTACTAGGTTGCCTCCTAGTAGCTCTTCTTTAAAGTCTTGAGCCGGACACATGATGACTTGTTGGTCATGGGCCTAGTAGTTTTGCTTACCTTTTGATGCAATCCTACCCCGCAAGGGCATTGGATAGAAAAACTCCAAGTAGATTGGGCCAGAGATGCAAGAGAAGGCCCTAGGGTTCTTATGAGCCTTAGGGTAGATTTCGGGCCCATGGGCTAAGTATGAGCCCACTTATCTTTGTAAATATTAGATTAAGGTTTCATTATTTTTGGGCCTTGTATTTAGGGCTCCATAATGTAGGTAGGGTACCCTAGAAATATAGGATTTTTCAGCCCTTGTATTTTAGGGCACCTAGACTAGTTTTTGTATTAGGGGTAGTTTTGTAATTTCACATGCACTAAGTGGATATTTGATGTGTGTGGTTGGAAATAAATTTAATTGAATTGGTAGAAGCCCAATCCAATTAAATTTTAGAGGGGGAGGTGAGCATTTGCTTACTACACCCCATTGTCACATCATATAGTCACACTTTGTGCATGTCCTTCATGTTTTTCATGCCTCATGACACCTAAGCACACTTAGTGGAGAATCTTGGAATTGATCTTGGATTAGTGGGCTGAACCATAACTAAAATTCACTAATCATAATTAGTGAAATTTTGGCTCCAAAGTTTGGCTCCACAAATTCAATTTCAAATTCAAGTGAAATTTGAATTTCCCTCCAATTTTGTGTGACACTTAGGCTATAAATAGAGGTCATGTGTGTGCATTTTTTTCAACTTTGATCATTTGAATATTAAACTTCAGATTTCAAAGTTCATTTAGAGCACAAAATTTCGTGCTCTTCTCTCCCTCTCCCTTCATTCATCTCCTTCTTCCTCCAAGCTCTTATCCATGGCCTACTATGGTGGTGAGTTTCTTCTAGACTCATCTTCTCCTTGAAGTGGCGTCTCCTCTCTCTCTTCCTTCTCCATTCCACTACCATTCATCTTCCAAGAAGCAAAGGAATCCATTAATGAAGAAGATCCTTGGCCTACAAGCTCCAATGGAGCTTACACCATGTGGTATCAAGAGCATCTTCATCTAGGTGATGTTCTTTTTCTTCCTCTATCTTTTTGTTCGGTGAATTCTCTTTAATTCCTTGTTCTTCATCTTATTCTCCATGTATATCCTCCATTGTCTTGTGGTTTGGTGCTGTTTAGAGTAGATTCAAAAAAAATAAACCGATTAAATCTTAGATCTACACTTGTTCTTGCATTTCTATGGTTCAAATTTTGTAGATCTACTCTTGAATCTTGTTTTTGTGTTGATTTTAGGTTCTATCATTTTTCATTCATAATATTCATGTGCTGAACCATAGATCTAAATTTTCTTCCAAAATATTGATTAGAAAAAAAAACACAAAAATCTAAGTGTAAATCACTTAATCCATGTTGTCTTAGAGTCATGTTTAGTCATAGTAATTGTCACATTATGTTCTAAGTTTGTGTTGAATTTTTATTTTGTTGATTGAATTCTAGATACATTTGTTCATGTATTCTTGTCATTCTTAGCCTATCTTTTTAATTTTGAGTCTAATTCATGTATGCTATTTAGTTCATAACATGTTCTAAATCAATTCCTAGAAGTAGTCTTGTTGTTGAACTCTTTTTTGTTTTCTAAGATTCCTACATGATGCCTATGATGAAGTTGAGTTGTGGTGCTGAGCTGTGGCTGGATTTGTGAATCAAATAAGTCTTAAGCTCTCTTGAATGGTGTTATTCAAGATAATTGAGCATAAGCAAACACAAATTGTAACTATCCAAGCCTTAAGCAACATAAACACTACTCTTGATTTCTAGGTTGAAATCACTGGTGCTGGCAGCTTGAACATACAAACTTGTATAAATTACTGGGAATTGTTCACTACTTTTTTTGAGCTGAAACTTTTACTGAATTTTCTAGACATATGGACCAAAATTATAAAAAAAAACCAAGCGATTTGGATTAAAGGAAAAAATAAGAAAAATCTCACAAGTTGGCAGAAAAATCAGTGTCCAGGAAAAAAAAAGAAAAGTGTGCTTGTTGTTTTGGCTCAAAATTTGTTCTATAATTGGTGCCTATTTTATACCAATCCTAGTTCTGAAATTTCAATTGAAAATTATTGTGAAAACAAGTGCCAAAACTAGAGGTTTCTTGAGTCTTTTTTTTAGAGTTTTTCTACTCTACTCTAGAGCCATTCTAGGTTTCTCTTTGAGTCCTAGCTTGCTTTTTTGTGCTTTTCATTGCTTTAATTGTTGAATAATCCTTGGAAATTTGTCTTGTTAAAACTCTATTGGTTTAGCTTTCATTTCATTTTTTTTTTGGTCTTTGGTTATTGCTTGTCTCTTTGTTTCCTTGCTTGGGAGTTGCCATATAGGGAATTCGAAAGGAGGATTGGTGCCATATCTTGAAAAATTTGAGTCAAGAAGCAAGGGGCCAACCACCTTAAGAGCTATTGGACTAAGAAGCACTCCAAATTGAGTGAAACACTAAAGAGAGAATAGCCACTACAATTGAGGACTTTTTTCTTTGTAATTTTGTAATTGGCAATTTGCTTTGTTTTCAAATTTTGTAACAAAAAGGCCTTTCATTGGAAGTAAGTTGGGAGCCTCCGCTAGGTCACCCTACTTCCATTTGTGTGTAATAATTTTAGGCAATTTCCTCTTAGGATAGTGAGTGTTTTGTTGGGAACCTTAAATGAGGTCATCCAAACACTCATAGGATCCACCTAGTTTGCATTTCTTGCACTTTAATTTCTTGCTTATTTTCATAGCTTATTTCCTTTACCCTCCATTGTCAAACCGCCTAGATAGCTTGCCTTTTACCAATTAGTTTTTACCTTATCTTTCACACCTCTTTTAGTGTTTATTTTGGCTAGTTTCAACCATAGTTTATTTTACCTTTTGTTTTCAATCCCCCAACAAGAAAGAACCATAACTTAGGAACCAACATGAGTCTTCATTCTTCATCTAGTGTTAATGGTGAGGGTTCTACTCCTAAGGACCCCTTGTATAAGATATTAGATGAGTTGAGATCCCTTAAGTTGTGGAAAGAAAAACAAGAGAGAAAAGAAAAAGGTAAAAAAAGAGTGGAAGAAATAAGTCAAGATGAAAGAGAGAAAATAAGAGAGGAAGAAAGAAGAAAAATAATGAAAGAAATGAAAAGAGAAAAACATGTCTCCTATAGTAGTCATAACTCTTGCAAGAGCCTAAGTGAAGAACTTTGTGACTATTATGAAGGAAGGCATAGGTCACATCTTAGACCTCACTCCCATAGGAGAGAAAATGAAAGAAAGCCTCAAGAGGTTAACATTAAACTCCCATACTTCCATGGGAAGGACAATGTAGAGGCTAATTTAGATTGGGAAATAAGGGTAGAGCAACAACTTAAAAGGAAGTCTACTTCAAAATCTTGTGGCTCTCACTCTTATCCAAAGAAAGACCAAGGTCAAGGAATCTTAGGGGTGAGACCTTCTAAGCCCAAAGATGATATGGGGAAGACAATAGAAAAGCAACCCCTTAAGGCTACTATGCAAGAGAAGACTAGCTCCATGAAGTGCTTTAAATGTCTTGGAAGAGGACACATTACTTCTCAATGCCCCACCAAGAAAACCATGATTATGAGGGGCCAAGACATTTATAGTAGCCAAGATGAGGCTACTACTTCACCTTCCTCTAGTAAAAGTGAAGAAGCAAAAGGGGAAGAATCTAGTGAAGAGATCTACCCCCAAGAAGAAGGACAACCTTTAATGGTTAAGGAGGAGTGTAAGGAGGTAAGTGTCTCCTCCAAGAGGTTAGCTAAGAAGGAAAGACATTTTGAAATAAAGACAAATATTAAAGAAATTTCCCTTCTTAGACAACCTCCACATTTTCTCCTTTGTAAAAAGACACTTGTTAGCATTGCCACATCTCTTAGGCTTGAGTTTATTCCTCAAGTAAAGGAGTTGTTGGATGAGGGTTTGGTTCGCAAGAGATTAAATCCTTGTGCTTTGTTGGTGCCCAAAATAGGTATTATTAGGCACCAAATCCCTAAAATAGGTGGTGTGATGAATGTTTTGGGTGGTGCAACACTCTTTTGTAAAATCACTCGTGCACCCAACATCTTCATGATTTGTGTACATAGGGACTCATTAGGTAGGTTTGTTCTTATTTTTAGTTTCAATACAAACTTAGGCACTCATATGGGACACCTTAGGTTTGTCATACTTTTTGGTAGGAATGATCAACATGAAAATACAGAAAAAGGTATGTTCTATTGCTTTACTTTTCTTAATTTTTTAAATTGTGATCAAGGGGTTCCCATGAACCCTAAGAGAATAAAGGTCATTCCTGAGTGGCCCGCTCCACCAAGTGTAAGAAAAATTTGGGGCTTCCAAGACTTAACAAACTTTTACAAAAGGTTTGCCCCATATTTTTCTATACTTGTAGCACCACTCATTGAGTTGGTGAGGAACCATGTTCCTTCATGGGAAGATGCCCAGGAAATGAGTTTTCAGACCTTACCTTACTTTAACATACTAAACACCACTAATACATATGCTTTTGTTCTTTTTGCAGGTGTTGAGGAAAAAAGCCCAGAGTTTCAAGAACATCGGGATTTGAGGTCAAATCCTTTTCAAGGGGGAGGGAATGATGCAATCCTACCCCGCAAGGGCATTGGATAGAAAAACTCCAAGTAGATTGGGCCAGAGATGCAAGAGAAGGCCCTAGGGTTCTTATGAGCCTTAGGGTAGATTTCGGGCCCATGGGCTAAGTATGAGCCCACTTATCTTTGAAAATATTAGATTAAGGTTTCATTATTTTTGGGCCTTGTATTTAGGGCTCCATAATGTAGGTAGGGTACCCTATAAATATAGGATTTTTCAGCCTTTGTATTTTAGGGCACCTAGACTAGTTTTTGTATTAGGGGTAGTTTTGTAATTTCACATGCACTAAGTGGATATTTGATGTGTGTGGTTGGAAATAAATTTAATTGAATTGGTAGAAGCCCAATCCAATTAAATTTTAGAGGGGGAGGTGAGCATTTGCTTACTACACCCCATTGTCACATCATATAGTCACACTTTGTGCATGTCCTTCATGCTTTTCATGCCTCATGACACCTAAGCACACTTAGTGGAGAATCTTGGAATTGATCTTGGATTAGTGGGCTGAACCATAACTAAAATTCACTAATCATAATTAGTGAAATTTTGGCTCCAAAGTTTGGCTCCACATATTCAATTTCAAAGTCAAGTGAAATTTGAATTTCCCTCCAATTTTGTGTGACACTTAGGCTATAAATAGAGGTCATGTGTGTGCATTTTTTTCAACTTTGATCATTTGAATATTAAACTTCAGATTTCAAAGCTCATTTAGAGCACAAAATTTCGTGCTCTTCTCTCCCTCTCCCTTCATTCATCTCCTTCTTCCTCCAAGCTCTTATCCATGGCCTGCTATGGTGGTGAGCTTCTTCTAAACTCATCTTCTCCTTGAAGTGGCGTCTCCTCTCTCTCTTCCTTCTCCATTCCGCTGCCATTCATCTTCCAAGAAGCAAAGGAATCCATTGATGAAGAAGATCCTAGGCCTACAAGCTCCAATGGAGCTTACATCACCATTGCTTTGGACTTGGTCGCCTACTGGTCGGCCATGTGTTGTAGGCAACA
Source organism: Glycine max (assembly GCF_000004515.6). Classification (NCBI taxonomy): domain Eukaryota; kingdom Viridiplantae; phylum Streptophyta; class Magnoliopsida; order Fabales; family Fabaceae; genus Glycine; species Glycine max. Next base: position 29,615,932 of record NC_038247.2, read on the forward strand.
CTCCAGCCTTTGTAAATGAGTTGAGGTGAACTCTAGAGGTGGTGGCGGTGCGTCTGTTGCCCGCTACTGGCCATCCCTAGGCTGCAATGGTGCCTCACCCTAAGCCTGCCTAGGGGCGTAGTACTTCTCGATTAAAGCCCTGTTAATAAGGGGCCTGATGACCTTGTTGGGGGCGATGGGCACTCCGTAGAATTGAAAAGGCCCGTAATCAGAGCTAGAACCCCAGGACCCTGTTGGACTTCTCCAAGTCCACTAGGTGTCTGGTGGGCGCGATCCCTACAAATAGAAGATGGCACGTGCATACTTACCTATGTCATGATGGCATAAACCAACTGACACTTCGTAAGGGGGAGATTGGAGTTGTGGTTGCTGGCCAGAATGTTGCTAAGTAGCAACATCATCCATATTTGCACAAGAGTGGTCATGTTGGTGCACATGATCCACACTCGTCTCCTTGCCGCGGCTGTGCAAAATCTTGCCCCAGAATGCATAGTAGTTGTGCGATAGTCTCCTCATCATCAAAGCCAGAGACCTAACCCCTCCTCTAGTTGTGCTTGCACAGTTGGCCGCCCTCCAAGATTAGGGGTGGCTCAGGAACTAATAAAAGAAAATTACTGGCTCCTCACCCGGGAGGGCATGCCACGATTAAGCACTAAAGGCTGCAGACCTTGAGTTCTCTGAAGGCGCGGATGTGGATCCCTCTGAAAGCGAGGGTGTGCAGCCCTCTGAAGGCGAGGGTGTGCAGCCCTCTGAAGTCGAGGACGTGCAACCCTCTAAAGGTGAGGGCGTTCAACCCTTTGAAGGCGAGGAGGTGCAACCCTCTAAAGGCGAGGGCGTGCAATCCTCTAATGGTGAAGGCCTGCAGCAATCTGAAGGCGAGGACACGTGCAGCCTTCTAAAGGCGAAGGCACGTCTAGCCCTCTGAAAGCGAGGGCGTGCAACCCTCTGAAGGCGAGGGCGTGTAGTCCTCTGAAGGTGAGGGCGTGCAGCCCTCTGAAGGCGAGGGCGTGAAGCCATCTGAAGGCGAGGACGTGCAACCCTCTGAAGGTGAGGGGATGTAGCCCTCTGAAGGCAAGGGCATGCAGCCCTCTGAAGGCGAGGGCGTGCAACCCTCTGAAGGTGAGGGCATGCAGCCCCCTGAAGGCGAGGGAGTGCAGCCCTCTGAAGACGAGGACGCGCAACCCTCTGAAGGCGAGGGCGTGTAGTCCTCTGAAGGCGAAGGTGTGCAGTCTTCTGAAGGCGAGGACGTGCAGCCCTCTAAAGACGAGGGCATGTAGCCCTCTAAAGGCGAGGGCATGCAGCCCTCTGAAGACGAGGATGCGCAACCCTCTGAAGACAAGGATGTGCAACCCTCTGGAGGCGAGGACGTGCAACACTCTGAAGGCGAGGGTGTGCTGCCCTCTGTAGGCGAAGGACTGCAGCCCTCTAAAGGCGAGGGTGTGCAGCCCTTTATAGGCGAAGGCGTGCATCCCTTTGTAGGCAAGGGCGTGTAGCCCTCTGAAGGCGAGGTCATGTAGCCCTATGAAGGCGAGGATGTGCTGTCCTCTGAAGGCGAGGACGTGCAGCCCTCTGTAGGCGATGGAGTGCAGCCCTCTGAAGACAAGGGAGTGTAGCCCTCTAAAGGCGAGGGTGTGCAGCCCTCTGAAGACGAGGGCGCGTAGCCCTCTGAAGGTGATAGGTACTACTACCCAAGGCTCCACCCTTAGGAGAAAGCAAGAGATTGACTCATTGATTGGGCCTTTCATTCCAAATTCAAAGGATTGGGTAGTAGACTTAGGAAATCTATGCAGTTAACATTTGTTTTGGGGATGCAAATACATGCAACCTTTTTCTTGAAATGGGATAAATGCAGACTTTGTATGTAACAATACAGTGTAATGGAAAGTTGTACAATGTTCATGACATTCTTTTCCTATTTTGTGATTTTGATTTTAATTTGATTTTTTTGGAAAAACATAGATTGACTGTCCTTTTGAAAGAGGTGATAATTCATGCAACCTTATCCTATCTTTTGCAAATCTCTCCAGGGACTCCCTCAGAGCGTATGTTCTGTTTGATTTAGTCACTTGACAATTTTGGAGTGACGACAATGGAACCATTTAATCAATCCATTGAAATCCCAGGGTTTGTCCCACCCCTCCCCCCCACCCTTTTTTTTTAAATAAAACATTGATGGGTGAGAACTTTTGATCTGCCCTTAGGTTCGCTTGAGGTTTATGCATGGTGCCTTTCATTGCCCCAGTGTAGGGCTTTGAGGTATCCATCATTGTTTTTCATCATTACCTTGTAGCAGGGAACCTATTGGGTGAAAACTTCTGATTTTCCCCTAGGTTTGCTTGAGGTTTATGCATGGCGCCTTTCATTGCTCCGGTGTAGGGCTCTGAGGTATCCATCGTTATTTTGTTTTTCACAACCTTGTAGCAATGAAGACTGAAAGAAGCGTTTGATTCTCACAAAAAGAATTTTTCAAGGACGAGAAACAGTTGAAGGATTTTTCAGTTGACGGATTAAGTCAAGTGACTCTTGATAACTCACTTCTCTCTTAAAAAGACAAACTTTCAGGAATGATAAAAATGAGGTCACATGAATGTCTATATTTTTACTTGAAAACACAGTCAATCAAATGCTTTTTTTCTTTTTTCTTATTCTGAAACTTATTATTTTGAACTTTACTCATCGTTTTACGGCACCCCCACCAACGTGCAGGACGAGTAATCTCTGTTTGAACGGTCTTGGAAGTCAAAAACTCAGGAGCGCAGGTCGCTTGAGCAAACAAACCAATGGGTTACACTCACATTCTGGTGGAAGTTGAATAAGCAAAGATGTAATTGTGAGAGGATGAGAGAGACAAGTATGTCAAATTTATCCATATTATTTAGCATTGTAATTGTGGTTTACAATAATGGCATAAACTTGAGAACCTAATGAGTCATTAGAGACATCTAACAACAACCTTCAAATTGCCCCATGTGTGGCATCTCTTGTCAATGTCAGCATTCACAAGCAATTCTCTTCAAATTTCAACCAGCCCGCATCAATTAGACCTTGCCTCTTATGCCTCAGGGTCCTACAATGCTCAATGGAATGCCCCAGGGCCCCTCTATGATAAGCACATGTTGTGTTTGGGTCGTATCCTTAGAAAAATGGAGGTTGAGGAACCTTGGCTGGGGTTATGGCAACCATTGAATTATTGAGTAGATATGGGAGCAAGTCAGCAAAGGACACCGAAATTGGGGTGAATTTTATAGGCTTTTTTGCTGCACTATTAATTTCTTGGTTGGTGTTTTGGTTTGTGCTAAAGGTGGTGTTTGGGCATTGAGCGTGTGGTAAGCAGGAAGGTCTTGCAACTATTTTGGTTTAGGGATGGCCTTTGTGGATAATTGGATGGTGGGTAAGGAGAAGGGTTGTTAATGGCTGAGTAATGACATTGTTGGGTTGGTGGGAAACTTGGCTGTATAGGAAAGGCAGTCACAACATGGGTTTCTCCCTCATTCTCACTCTCTTCATTTGCCCCAGTTTTCTCATTCGTCAAAGCAGGATGATCAAATTTGCCTCTTTTCAGAACCACTTCGATCCTTTCGCCGACGAAAACTAAATTAGCAAAGCTTGAAGGTGTGTAGCCCACCATCTTTTCATAGTAGAATACTGGTAATGTGTCTCCTATCAATGTGATCATCTCTTTCTCCGTCATTGGGAGCACCACTTGGGCTGCCAGATCCCTCCACCTTTAGGCGTATTCCTTGAAAGATTCGTGCCCCCTCTTGCACATGCTTTGTAGTTGCATCCTATCCAAAGCCATATCAGAATTGTACTGATACTGCCTAATGAAGGCAACCATTAGGTCCTTCCAAGAATGGACTCGGGAAGGTTCCAAGTTAGTATACCAGGTGGCAGCTGCCCCAGTAAGACTTTCTTGGATGAAATGCATCAGTAGTTTCTCATCTTTTGCGTATGCCCCCATCTTCTGACAATACATCTTTAGATGGTTCTTGGGGCTAGTAGTCCCTTTGTACTTGTCAAAGTCCGACACCTTGAACTTGGGAGGGGTGACAACATTGGGTACTAGGAATAACTCTTCTAGGTTAGCAAAGGCATAATCTCTGCCTCCTTCAATGGCCCTGAGCCTTTCCTCTAAATGATCCAACTTTCCCTTTTCCACCATAGCAGGAGGGATTTTACCCATTGTGAAATGCAAGGGTTGTGGTTAGGGGAGAAATTGAGGGCCCTCCGAAGTGTTTGGAGTGGCATATCCGAGGCAAGGCTCAAAGTCGATTAGATTGCGATGGGGTATTTCATGTGTCTCCCCCATGGGTTAAGAGACATGTGCATAATCGGATTGAGGTTGTTGGCTCTCAATGAGTATGGGAGTGGAGTTATTGACATTCTCATTCGGTGGAGTATAGCTCAGAGGCAAACCATATGGCAGGAAAGCATGCTTGTTTTGGACTTGCACAAAATGGGGGTCGCCCATACCTCCTAACTCCTTGCCTCTCATATCCGAGGTTGGATTGTTTGGTTGAGGCCAAATGGGTGAGTTAGGTCCACCTCAGCAATGGTGCTGGTAACGGCTACTGCAGCCGCATTGACCTCCATTATCTCTTTCATGCTCATCATGGCCTCCATCATTGTGGTCATCTTCTCTTTCATGGCCTCTATGTCATCCTTGATCTATTCTTGTACCTCCTCTACTTCACCAATTACTCTAGCTCTAGCACGCGTTTGGTAAGGGCATCGTAAAGCACGTTCCCTCTGTTTGATTACAATGATTACAGTTTGGTTTTCAAGGAAAGAATGCAATGAGCAATGTAACCAATGAAAAGCATGGATGTATGCGAATGATGCACGGTTGAAGTATTGCAAATTTTAGACAAGACACGGGGTCGAATAAATTTAGATTTTCATTAAAACAACACGGTCCATCGCATCTTGTCAAAGTGAAATTGGAAAAAACAGGGGCATCAACAATCCCAAATTTGTTTGGCAGTAGTCAAAGCAACGATGTAAGTCGATTCATCTTTTGCCCCAATTTTTGCAAGATGGTTATTTCCATACTTCAACTTGACTTGATGAACCTTTTCTTAAAAGCATGAGCTTGGTTCAACCCCATAACCCATGGAATGACAATTTTGATCGCCAATACTTTGACAACATTTCATAGAGATGAATGACTTGAGCATACTTATGCTATGCATGGCAAATGTAATTATGATATTGAGATGCCCAAAGAAACATGGCTTCCTAGTTAACCATGCATTAGGTACCATGTTCAATCATTTTGTTTTTTAAGAGAAACAGGTTTATGATCCCAACATGGTTGGCTCATGGTACTGAGCATATGCAACTAAGAATGCAGTGTGAATTTTCATGCTTCCTTTTTTTGTTTTTGTAGAGGAAAATGCAAGGATTGTGCATGAGTAAACATGAAAATAAAAGGTACGCAAAAAAGCATGTTAAATGCAGATGCATAGTGATGAAATGACTTATGCAAAATGTGATGCATGAATATGGTAAGTGACAAATGCAGGAACGATATGTCCATTACGATGCAATGAAGAGATGCTTATGTGGTGCATGATATGAATGCATTTACGGACACGAGAGCCCGAAAAATCATCTCTTCTTACTTTAGCATTTGGGGGCGCAGTGCCCCATGTGTGCAGTTAAAAAAATGATATGGACCTTCCGGCTTCCCGTGAAAAAAGACGAGACCAACATACAACATGTGCGTGACGACATGATGCAGACATAAACACGCAACAACACAACAGAGGGATGTACACAGTATGGCAATATCCACAAATAATCATACAGCAAAGGCGTACATGACATTTAGGTTATATGAATGACAGTGTTTAAAAGGCACGTAGCGTGTTCGCTTCGTGCCCCTATTTTAGGGACCTAAACGGGAGGAACTAAAAAGGCTTTTAGTGATAATTCCCAAGGTGGTCATATCTCCCTTAATGGTTTCTAGAGATATCATTCCCTTGATGTCAACATTGTGGCGGTAGGAACTACCAATGACAATATATCATCAAAGAGAAAAACTCTATATGAGGTCTCACTGTCATCAAGCAAGTCGGAAACTCGGCATGACCACAAATCCACCTCCACTTCCTATGCTCCCATGGACCCGGGTATAGGGACCTTTTTCAACTCACCCTGTGTGCAAAAATTGCTTGTGTTTGTGTGCATCAAATGAATAAATGTCTATTTCATGAATATATTTACAAACACACTAGAAGCAATCAAGGAATTATACACAAGAACGTAAGAAAAATAAAGAGAAATCGACCAAAAGGGGAAGTCATGATATTGCGCAAGTTTAAAAGGCCTAACTCTCTAAAAACTGTCCCAAGTGGAGTCGTCAACTGTCGCAACCTACCCTTCGGCAGGAGGGTGACGCGAGGCACACGGGTGCGTCTTCCAAGGGAGGAAGGCGCGCAGAGTCTCCACCAACGTTTATTCAAGGAAAATTTCATAAAAACCAAGATGTGTGGTCTACGAACTTTAATCATAAACGGTTCAGGAGTTGTTTTTACACATGGGGAAGGTATTAGCACCCCACACGTCCGCCACACAGGACGACAGCCTTTAATCAAATGGCAATATCATTTCTTCAATTTGTTTTACTTTCCCTTTTTTATGTTTTTATGTTTTTTACTTTTTTGTGTTTTTTAGCTTTTTATGGGTCTTTTGTATTTTTTTTATCTTTTTGTGGTCGACAAAGGTGTTTACCTCGCTCTTACGTATCCTCAGCTGCGATGAGGAAATCAGACCTACGTAGTTCTTTAAGAACTAAACGTTGGTTAATTTGTTTTTAACTTTTTTCGCAAGATAGATTTTAACTAAACAAAGGTCATTTAAGGCATTGGACCATTAAATGATCTTTTGATTTTGAAAGGAGAGAAACGTTAAGGCATTGGACCATTAACGATCTCTTGGTTTTGAAAGGAGAGAAACGTTAAGGTGTTAGACCATTAACGATCTCTTGGTTTTGAAAGGAGAGAAACGTTAAGGTGTTGGACCATTAACGGTCTCTTGGTTGTGAAAGAAGAGAAATGTTAAGGCATTATACCATTAACAATCTCTTGGTTTTTGAAAAGGGGTGATCGACAAAAGCGGGGCTTTTGCTTCTACGTATCCTCAATTGCGATGAGGAACTCAGACCTACGTAGTTCTTGCAAAAGCAGTAAAGTTATGTGTTGATTTTATGCTTTTGAACGGTCCATGTTAACCGATAAAAGCAAAGAGTGTTGGACCTTAAAATGGTTTTAAGTGATTTTTGCAGACAAAACTTGATTTGTGAGTTGATTTTAGCCTTAGTTTCACTTTGGTTATTATTCAATTCACTCAAGGATACTCTCAAAGAAAAACGTCCGATTGATTTTTTTTATTATTTTATTCAAAGATATTTTGATTATTTTATTATTATTTGCTTTTTTTTTTATTTAACCGAGGTTCCAGCGTGAACAATCGGTTGGATTTTATCTTAACAGTGATTAAACGAGATTACAACACAAATTATTGGTTGAAATTCATTTTATCAATTATTAAATGAGATAACGACTTAATTAAACGGTTGAATGCTTGTTAAAAGCGGAAGAAAATAATACCGAAAGTAAACGAGATGAAGAATGAAAGCGAACAAAATAAGAATGAATTGAAAGCTTTGGATTCGGAAACTTATCGGTTGAATACCGAAGAATGATGAAGAACGGCGAAGAACTTCCACAGAATCGCTCACAGAAGCGTTATGGAAGCACCTCGGTTTTGATTTTTTTTCCTTCTTTCTCTTCTCCTCACCAATTTCAAGTGAAAGCTTAGTGAAAAAATTGTTGGATCCTTAAACTCATCCCCCTTCCCGTATTTATAGGACAAAAGGGGAGGTGCTTGCCGCCCAGAGGCTTCTTGAGGAAGATTTCTGATGCATCCCCCAAATTACTAAGTTGACCCCCCCATTTTTCATACTTTACGGAAAAGTTACGAAAGCACTTCGACTTGGATTTTCTTCACAGAATTTTTTTTTTACTTCCCTTTCACCAATTTCAATTGAAATATGCTTTTAAGGTTTTTGGAAATTTTTTGGAACATTACAAAGGCCCCGAAGGCCATTTTTCAACAAAACGGGGGAGGTGGTTGCTGCCCAGCTCGCCCAGGCGAGCTAGGTTGCTTCCACCTTAAGCAAGCCAACTTTCAAAATGTTTTGGAAGGGCCCAGAGTTGAAAATTTCTATTTGCACCCCCATTTTGATATGTTCACCCCCTATTTTTGTGTTTTTTTGTGCAAAAAAACTTTGAGCAAATTCGTGTTCCAAGTCACATATATATAGGCCTTTGATGGCCCTTCAAAAACCATTTGAATAGATGAGACTCTTGGAAATTATTTTTGAAAATCCCTTCTGGTAATCGATTACAAGATTTGTGTAATCGATTACAGGCTTTAAAATTTGAATTCTAACTGTTATAAAACGTTCAATAACTGCTGGTAATCGATTACCATTCCTGTGTAATCAATTACATATTGTAAAATTTGAATTCAAATTTCTAATAGTTGTTATAAATAGTTTCAACTGCTGGTAATCAATTACAAGCCTTGTGTAATTGATGACATGTTTTCAAAAGTATTTAAAAGCATTTTAAAAGCATTTCAGGAAGCATTTTGGCCACTGGTAATCGATTACAACCTTTGGTAATCGATTACCAGAGAGTAAATCTCTTTTAAAAACATTTGAACTTAAATTCTTTGGCCAAACCTTTTGTTGTTTCAACTTGAAATTTTGCTTCCTAAGACTCTAGGGATTATCTTGATCATATTTATTGAATATCTTGGATTCTTGTCTTGAATGAAACTTGAGAAGCGCATGATCCTTTGGCATCATGTAAACATCAAAATATCTTTGCTTCTACATATATTGTCAAGATGCTCAGTTCACCTCTTAAAAAAATCTTCCATTTCTCAATTTTGTCATGGAATAAATTCTTCTAAGATTTTTAACACTGCAATGATAGACTTTCAAGAAGGAAAAAGTTAAACAAAATAGTTAAGAAAATAAGCATACTAGTAAAGTTCCCTCAGAACTTGGTTGGGTTGTCCTGTATTGCAAGATTTTTCTTTTATACTATGCTTCTTTATTCCTACAAATGTATTAGGTCTCCAAATACACTAGAGCTAAATCACCTACAGAAACTTGACCTTACAGATAAAGCATTAACAAGAGTATCAATCAACCAAATCATGGGTACTAGTTAATGAGAAAATAATTAAGAAAAAAAAGAAATTAATCAAAGAATAAAGAATCAATGCCTTAAAACTGAACTAAACTCTTCTAAAAAATCTAGTTCCCCGGAAACGGCACAATAAATACTTTGTTAGTCCGGATTCCCATGCAGTAAATTGTTGTGAATTAATATGTTCAAGGGAATCTCGGTTTTCCGGAAAGCACACCGGATCGTCAAGTATTTAAAATTAAAATGGATAAATCCGAGTATCGAACTCAAGGAACTAGTCTTAGACAAAATTTTATTCAAAATTGAGGCATTGACGGAACAAACATTGATAATTGATTATCAAAGATAAAAGTAAACTAATTCTATGCTCAAAACAATAAATGCAAGTAAATAAAATTGACAACAGTAGGTAAAGACGTTGGGTCTTTCTAACAAACAAGCTGATGCATATAAGGATGTTTCTCTAATCACTCATGCTTTTGTGTTCTATGCCATATCCTAAGATACTAAACCACGATCCCTACTTAGACTGAATTAGCCCAAGCTTCGTCCTCAGATCCCTCTTGTTGGACTAGGCTTACTTTAAACAGCCCTTGTAGGTTTAGACTAATGTCACCTAAGCTTCATCCGCAGATCTCTCTTGTAAGGCTAGGATCAGATTAGTCAGCCCTCGAAAGTTTAGCCTAATTCAAACTAAGCTTCGTCCGCGGATCCCTCTTGTAAGACTAGGCTCAATTCAAACAGCATTATCGTAATAGCATAATAGAAAACCTAAACTTAACCCGTAGATTCCTCTTAAGATTAAGCTTAAGGCCTGATTCTAACAAGTTCTCAGATAACAATACATTTCCCAATGATAAAGTCATCTAACTAAACACACAAATGGGTGATCAGACCAAGAGCATGCAGAAATTAAGCATGGAAAGAAGCATTGAACACATAAACACAATCAATTAGATATGAAAATAATTACATCAGCTGTTCATTAGAAATCCCCAACAAGGGTGCTTAGCTAGCCATTACAGAAAAACCCTAATAAAATAGAGAGTTAGAGTGAACAATAATTGTTCCTTACAAAGAAGGGGGATCCCTCCTCCTCTTCTCAGCCTCTCACAACAACTCTACAGCTTAATAACCTCTCCTCAATTGAGAAAACTAAGTTTCTCTGCAAAAGCTGCTCCTCTTGTTGTCTTCAGAGCTTCTTCCTCGATTTTTGCACTATGCACAAGCTCTGCTCTGATGATTCTCTGCTAGGTTTGACGGCTTACCCTAATTCTGCATAAAACAAGCTTTAAATAGGCTCTAAAATCGCGACACTGCGCTTAGCACCACCCTCGCGCTTAGCGTGAGTTAGTGGGTTAGGGCTTAGCACCCTCATGTGTTGAGCCTAATTAAAGATGCCCTCTGCGCTTAGCGACAAGATCTCACGCTTAGTGCACGACCTTGAAATGAGTGATCTGCCAAATTCTCTATCGCGCTAAGTGCGCTGAAGCTACGCTTAGTGTGATGCTCGCACTTAGCCTTCATGGTGGGCTGAGCCCAGCTGCCATTTTCAACACTTCAAGAATTGGCCTCTTTTAACCTGAAATTTGCACAAATTTTATCATTAATTCCAATTGAGAATACTCTAAAGACAACTTTACAAATAAAACAAGATTTCTTTACAAATTCCTATGAAAATAACTATAAATTGGGGAACTATACAAGTTTCAAAAAAAGTTTTCTATACAAAAGTTAGTCGTATAAGATGACTAACACTTCTCAAAGAAGTTTCTCAAGGAAGCTTCTCAAGGAAGCTTCTCAAGGAAGCCTTTCAAGGAAGCTTCTCAAGGAAGCTTTTCAAGGAAGCTACCTAGGCTATAAATAGAAGCATGTGTAACATTTGTTGTAACTTTGATGAATGAGAGTCTTGTGAGACACAACTCAAAGTTCAACTGCTCTCCCCCTTTTCCTCCTTCAATTTCGTGCTACCCCCTCTTCTCTCTCTCTCTCTCTCTCTCTCTTTCTTTCTTTTCCTCCATTGAAGCATCCTCTCCAAGCTTCTTATCCAAGGCACATTCTTGGTGGCGAAGCTCCTTCTTCCATGACTTATTCCCTAGTGGATGGTGCCTCCTCTCACCTCTTCTCCTTTATCTTTCGCTGCATCTCCATGGTGGAAAATCACCATTGAAGAACTGCATTGAAGCTCAAAGATCCAGTGATGTAAGCTCCAATGGAGCTTGTAGGCCTAGGATCTTCTTCATCAATGGATTCCTTTGCTTCTTGGAAGATGAATGATAGTAGAATGGAGAAGGGAGAGAGAGAGAGAAGAGACGCCACTTCAAGGAGAAGATGAGTCTAGAAGAAGCTCACTACCATAGGAGGCCATGGATAAGAGCTTGGAGGAAGAAGGAGATGAATGAAGGGAGAGGGAGAGAAGAGCACGAAATTTTGTGCTCTAAAAGAGCTCTGAAATCTGAAGTTAATATTCCAATGATCAAAGTTCAAAAAAATGCACACACATGACCTCTATTTATAGCCTAAGTGTCACACAAAATTGGAGGGAAATTTGAATTTCAATTCAAATTTCACTTGAATTTGAAATTGAATTTGTGGAGCCAAAATTTCACTAATTATGATTAGTGAATTTTAGTTATGGTTCAGCCCACTAATCCAAGATCAATTCCAAGATTCTCCATGAAGTGTGCTTAGGTGTCATGAGGCATGTAAAGCATGAAGGACATGCACAAAGTGTGACTATATGATGTGGCAATAGGGTGTAGTAAGCAAATGCTATTTCTTCTTTTCCCTCACCAGCTCACTCTTAGTCTTTTTCTCCTCACTCTTTTTTCTCTTATCCCCCTCACTTTCTCTCTTTTTATTGTTTTTCTCATTTTGTACTTCATCAACCTCATTTATTTTTCTCTCTCCTGTCTGTTCTCCCTCTTTCTCTTTTTCTTTCTCAGCTCCTAACTCTCCTTCATTACTCCTACTCTCATCCTCCACAAACACTCCCTTTTTGCTTCTAGTAATTACAGCCTTGCACTCTTCTTTGGGATTTTTTTTCAGTATTTGCTCGGAATCCCCCTAAGGAATTTTCTGCTATTTGCTTGGCCAGTTGCCCTACTTGGATTTCCAGGTTCTTAATGGCTGACTTAGTACTCTTGTGATTAGACATTGAGACCTACATAAACTAAGTCAAAGTGTCTTCCAGCTTGGTGGTTCTCTGATATAGGTTTGGCCCTTGATTAGGAGGTCTATTGGAAGACCCTTCTTGATCCTTGTTGAATTGATTGTCTGGATGTGATCTCCACCCTTGTCCTTGGTTTTGATTGAAGTTTCCTCCTTGCTGGTAGCCTAAGAAACCACCTGAGTGAAATCCTTGTCTGTTTTAATTTCCCATATAATTGACCTCTTTGGCTGCATCATCTTAGGCTATATAGCAACCTGATTCGTGAGCCCCTCCATAAATACTGTAGCCACTAACCCGCATAACTACTAAGTGAGATGGTTGAGTTGCTTGCAGTTGTGTTGGCAATTTTCTAAGTGTCTCTGTAAGTGACTCAAGCTACTTAGCTAACAACTTGTTTTATGCCAACAACGCATCTTGTGAAAAAAGCTCCAACAGACTTCTTTTGGTGGGAATGTGTGTCCTATCATGAAAAATAGTGTGATCACTAGTTGCCATATTCTCAATGAGCTCTGTCATACCCTAATTTTGTCTGGGGATAATCGTTTGTCAACATTTGGATTCTTGCTGGTCGAATTGAGCTGCTTAACACAAATTGTTGCACAATCCATAGGGTTTTGTGACGTTTCGAAAGGAAATGTGCAAAATATTCATAAGAAGGGCAAAATGGTCACTTTGGGAACATTTTCCAATCCCTGGTCCCACTAGATTGCTTAGAGTTGAAGTAACCAACTCGCTTGGAGCTCTCTTGGGTGAGCTGCTATGCTATCTCCACCCCTCACTTCCTATAAATAGGCGTGAATTCAATCTATGCACCCTCAGTGGTTCATTCTTGCTTTTTGCATCTTCATCTTCATTCTTCTACCGTCGGTGATCTTTTTCGTTGTTTAAGCAAATTTCGACCGATTAATTGTGCCGTAATCTCACTTAATCACCGTTTAGAAGTCTAAAATCAGTACTCCACATAACTTTCTTGCTTTGAAAGAACTATGTAGGACTGAGTTCCTCATCGCAATTGAGGATACATAGGAGCAAGAGCCTTGCTCTTGTCGACCCCAAAAAGATAAAAAAACATAAAAAAGGGAAAATAAAAATAAAATTGAAGTCATGGTTTTGCACATTTTGATTAAAGGCTATTGTCCCTTGTGACAGACGCGTGGGGTGTTAATACCTTCCCCATGCATAAACAAACTCCCAAACCTTTATTTCTTAAAATTCGTAAACCCATTTTTGGTTTTTCTAACGTTTTCCTCAACTAAACAATGGTGGCGACTCCGCGTATTTTCCTTCCTTGGAAGACGCACCCGTGAGTCTCACGTCGCCCTTTCGCCGAAGGGTAAGTTGCGATGGTTGGCGACTCTACTAGGGATTGTTTTTAGAGAGTTAGACCTTTTTTAACCTGTGTGCATTCTTTATCATGACTCAATCTATTGTATGTTTCCCATTATTTCTCTTATGTTCTTGTATATAACTCTTTGATGTATTTAGTGTAATTGTTTATTTAATATATGCATTGATAAATATTTGTTCATTTGATGCACACACAACACCTACACCTTTTGCACACACTGTGAGTTGTTAAGGGCCCTATACCCTGGTCCATGGGAACATAGGAAGTAGAGGTGAATCTGTGGTCATGCTAAGTCTCTAACTTGCTTGATGATAGTGAAACCTCATCTAGAGTTTTTTCTCTTTGATTATACGTTGTCGCTGGTGTCATACCCTAATTTCGTCTGGGAACAATTTTTTATCGGCATGTGACCCTCGATTGACCACTTCAAAATGTTTAACACCCATCACCATGGAATCCATAAGGTTCCAGGAAGTTTCGGAAAGAAACCGGCCAAAAACACGAAAATAAGGGTGCATATAGCAAAGTGGAGGGGGTGTACATACACTGTCAAGCCCTAATTTTTGTCCGAAAAACAATTGTTTGTTGGCACACGGACCTCAATTGATCGCTTCGGAAAGCTTAAAACCCATTGCCACGAGTTCCGTGACGTTTCAAAAAGAAAACAGTGAAAAACACAAAAAATAGATAAGGGGGGGTGAACTTAGTAAAACGGGGGTTCATCAGGAATCTTCCCGAGTAAGCAACCAGCTCGCCTAGGCGAGCTGGGCGGCAAACACCTCCCCCCATTTGTTGAAAAATGGCTCTGGGGGCTTCCGCAACATTTTTGAAACCCTGAGTAAGCATATTTCACTTAAGATTGGTGAAAGGGAAGCAAAAAAAAAGAAGAAAACCAAGTTCAACATGCTTCCATAACTTTTCCATAAAATATTAAAAGGTGGGGGTGAACTTAGTAATTTGGGGGTTGCATCAGGAAACTTGCTGAGGAAGCCTAGGCTCGCCTGGGCGAGCTGGGTGGCAACCTCCTTCCTATTTTGGCAATAAATAGGAGAAGGGGGCTGTGTAAAATTGATCCCTGACCTTCATGTCGTGTATTTCAGGTGGTTTGAGTGAAAAAACATGATTCCATGAAGAAAATCCAAGCCGAGGTGCTTCCATAATGCTTCCGAGATGTTTCCGTGAAGATTTTTCGTCGTTCTTCACCGTTCTTCATCTGTTCTTTGTTCGTTCTTCGGTCTTCAATCGGTAAGTTTTTGAATCTGAGGCTTTCAATTCATTTCTTGTTTTGTTTGTTTTCATCTTCATCTCGTTCACTTTCGGTTTTCTTTTCTCCACTTTTAACGAGCTTTTAACTGTTTATTTAAGTCATTATCTCGCTTAATAATTGATAAAATGAATTTCAACCGATCCTTTGTGTTGTAATCTCATTTAATCACTGTTAAAATAAAATCCAACCGATCGTTCATGTTGTCAAAAATAATAATAAAATAATCAAAAAAATCAATCGTACATTTTTCTTTGAAAGTTTCCTTGAATGAATTGACTAATAACCAAAGTGAAACTAAGGCTAGAATCAACTCACAAATCAAGCTTTGTCCACAAAAGTCACTTAAAACCATTTTAAGGTCCAACGCCTTAAACGGTCCTCTTTGCTTTTATCGGTTAACATGGACCGTTCAAAAGCATAAAATCAACACATAACTTTACCGCTTTTGCCTAGCGCTGTTCATGTGTCCTTCGTTAACAAGCGCGGAGCCTCTGGTGACTGGGAAATATGTTTTTTTGTTATTTTCCGGATCGGTTCCTTCGCCAAACATGTGTATATGTGTATATGTATATTATATTCGTTGTTCTTGTTGTTGTTTGTATTTTGTTTTGTGTTGTGCAGAAAAAAAATAAGGAGTAGAGACGAGAGTCGTCATCACGAAAAGGGCGGGACGGACGAAATCAGTGTCTTATCTTTGCTTTCCTCTTATCTCCGATGAGAGGTAAGTAAAGAGGGGCAACTGTCATACCCTAATTTCGTCCGGGGATTATTATTTGATGATATACAACCTTTGATTGGCCGCTTCGAGATACTTGGCACCCTTTGTTGCATAATATGTGAAGTCCTGAGACGTGCCGAAAATCAAAAGGAAGCAGGCTTACGCGATCCATGAAAATTCCGTAATGTGACGGAAATCGAAAGGAGGTGTTTTTCGCAATCCGTGAGTTTTCGTAACTTCTTCGAAAGCTAAAAAAGGAGTAAATACATAATCCGTAAGGATTCGTAACCTTGTAGAAGGAAAATAAGTATCGTTAAGAAATTCGTAAAGTTTCGTAACGTTACGGAAAAAGAATTACCAAAAAAGGTAAAGGGGGGTGCATTTAGTAAAAAGGGGATACAAATAGCAATCAGGCCCACTTGGGCCTTCCAGATTCTTCCTCCAGAAGGTTGTTGCTTCTGGAGGAAGCAACCTTGCTCGCCTGGGCGAGCTGAGCTCGCCTTGGCGAGCTGGGTTGCAAGTTCCTCCCCTATTTTGCTATAAATAGGGGGAGGAATGAAGGGAGAAGGGGTTCAGCCTTCTTGGCACTTTTTATTCTCTCGAAATTGCTGAGGAAAATTGTTTCCGTGAAGAAAATCCAAGTCGAGGCGCTTCCGTAACGTTTCCGTGAGTAATTACGCGAAGATTTTCAACCGTTCTTTGACATTCATCGTTCGTTCTTCGTTTTCTTCAATCTTCAACTGGTAAGTACCCCAAACCGAGCTTTTCAATTCATTCTATGTACCCGTGGTGGTCCACATTTTGTTTCATGTATTTTTATTCTCGTTTTCATTCGCTTTCTGTACCCCCTTTTGACGTGCTTCAGTCATTTATTTAAGTCATTTCACGCCTAATCTAAAAATAAAATAAATTTCCACCGATCATTTGAATTGTAGTATTCGTTAATTTCTGTTAAAATGAATTTCGACCGTTCGGTCGTGCCGTAACGACGTTGGAAATCAAAAAAGAGGTAAAATAATAATATAATAATAAAAAAAATATCTTTTAGTAAAATGAAGCACAAAAATCAATCGGACGTTTTCTCTTTGGGATTTCTCATTCTTAATTGAATTGACTAATAACTAAAGTGAAACTAAGGCTAAAATCAATTCGCCAAGTCAAGCTCGTCCACCAAAAAATCACTAAAAAAGGATTTGAAAGTTTTATCTCAGCTTTTCCTTACCAAGTTAAATGGATCATTTTTAAAGGCCCAACACCTTTAAGTGATCACCTTTCAAGTAAAAGAATCGCTTGATTCACCTTTAAAGAAAGAACTACGTAGGTCTGATTTCCTATTCGATGGAGGGTATGTAGGAGCAAAAGCCCCGCTTTTGTCGACCTCAAAAATAAAAAAGGAAATAAAAGTTAAGGTAACACAATTTCCACAATTCTAAAAAATAGGTTGTTGTCCTTTGAGACAAACGTGAGAGGTGCTAATACCTTCCTCAAACGTAAATACAACTCCCGAACTTAGAATTTTCATTTTGACCGGTTTCCTTCGGTTTTTCCGACGTTTTCCACAAATAAACGTTGGTGGCGACTCCGCGCATCTTTCCTCCTTTGGAAAGCGCACCCGTGAGCCTCGCCTTCGCTCGCCCGCAAAAGTCGACATGTCGGCTTTGAGAGATCAAATAGCTTCCATGGTGGAAGCTATGCTAGGGATGGAGAGGTTAGTAGAAAGTAACACGGCTGCAGTTGCCGCCGCCAGTATTGCCGCTGAAGTGGATCCAGTCCTTCAACCTGCAACAAGCCCGGCACACCACCTCGCCTCGGACATGAGGGGACGAGGAAGAGACACTAAGGGACACGCCAATATCCCGCATCTGGAGTACAACCGGGGTGCCCACCCCTACGACTTACCCCCCAACTTTACGCCACCTACCATGCATGATAGCATGGATGATGCCACTCCCGCTACTCGTAAAGGGGAGCCACCCCAACCCACCGGGTGTGCCCATGAGAATCCTTAGGAGCGCCCCTACGAAGGCATTGACAGCTGCCCCTATTTCACCACCAAGGGACCAACACCTAATGCATTGCCTCAGCCCAACATCAAGGGAGTGTCTCAAACCCGCCTAATCCTACCATTACTTTTCTCTGTGGGAGAACCGCCGCTTGCAGGGGAGCGAAGGGAAAAACTCGATCCCATCAAAGAGAGGTTAAAAGCTATTAAAGGATTCGGCGAATCCTTGCTTAATATTGGACGTCGTCATTCCCCCCAAGTTCAAAGTGCCCGACTTCAATAAATACGAGGGGACTACTTGCCCCAAGAACCACCTGAAGATGTATTGTCAGATGATGGGCGCACATTCAAGGGATGAAAGACTACTTATGTGTTTCTTCCAGGAAAGTCTTGCTGGGGTAGCTGTCACCTGGTACACTCATCTAGAACCTTCCCAAATCCATTCTTGGAAAGACCTAAGGGTTGCCTTCATTAAGCAATACCGGTACAATTTGGGTGCAGCTCCAGATAGGACGCAGCTACGGGACATGTGCAAAAAGGAGCACAAATCTTTCAAAGGGTACGCCCAAAGGTGGAAGGATATGGCAGCTCATGTGGCGCCCCTAATAATGGAGAAGGAGTTGATAGCAATGATAATAAACACATTGCCAATGTCCTACCATGCGGAAATGGCGAGTTACATGCCTTCAAGCTTCACCGATTTAGTGTTTGCCGGCGAAAGGATCGAGGTAGCTCTGGGAATTGGCAAGTTTGATCATCTCGCATTGACAAGGAGAAGGGGAAGGAACCCGTGTTCTAACCGCTTCCTACATGGCCAAATTTCCCACCTACTCAACCATGCCATTACTCAGCCGATATCGGCCCTTCTCATTACCCACCTCCCAATCAGCCACAAAGTCTGCCTGTTGCACAACCAATGTCGAACTCCACCTTTAGCACAAACCAAAACACCAATTGAGGAAGGAATTTTGCAAAAAAGAAACTTGTAGAATTCACCCCAATTCTGGTGTCCTATGCTAACTTACTCCCATTTCTACTCCATAAGTCAATGGTAGCCATAAACCCGACCAAGGTTCCTCAACCTCCATTTTATCAAGGATACGACTCAAATGCAACATGTGCTTATCATGGAGGAGCCTCGGGGCATTCCATTGAGCATTGTAGGAATCTGAAGCATAAGTGCAAAATCTAATTGATGCAGGCTGGCTGAAATTTGAGGAGAATCGCTTGTGGAATCCTGACATTGATTGACGATACCATACATGGGGCAATTTTGAAAGTTATTGTTAGATGTCTCTAATGACTCAGTAGGATTTTCATGCTTTATGTCATCATTGTAAACCGTTGTTGCAATGCTAATAAAATGGATAAATTTGACATCCTGGTCTCTCGTCCTCTCACAATTACGTCTTGCCTATTTGGTTTCTATTGGAATGTAAATGTAAGCCATTGGCTTGTTTGTCCAAGCGACCTGCGCCCATGAGTTTTGACTTCCAGGACTGTCCAATAAGAAATCACTAGTTTTGCGCGTTTGGTAAGGTTCAAAACAAAAAAAGGGGGGAAAGCATTTGGAAAATATACAGACATTCATATGGCATCATTCCTGAAAGAAAGTGAGTTATCAAGAATAGGAGTCATTTGACTTAATCTGTCTATTGAAAAACCTTTCAAATGTTTCTCATCTTTGAGAATTCATTTTCCAAAAAACCCTGCACAGTTTCTTTTCCTCCTTGCTGCAAGGTCATTGATACATCAAAGACCTATACTCGAGCAATGAGGGGCACCGTACATGAGCCTCAAGCGAACCTAGGGGCAGATCAAAATTTCTCATCCAGTAGGTTGAAAATGCAAAAGGGTGGCCTAAGAAAAATTAGGGCTAATAAATAAATAAATAAGGAGAAACCCTTGGTGTTCGCACTTGCACGTTTGAGAAGCAAACTCATTTGGCTAAGAGCTTGTGGGAAATCCCCAAACACCTATGTTAGACTCTCATATCCAAGGGTATCTTTGTTACATAAAGAACAGCCTGGCATCAAGTTATAGTGGGGGCAACAGACCCATGGTTTCAAATCAAGAAAGTCTCACTTAATCATACACCAAAGCGTGGCATTTCATTGACATCGCCTCATCATGGTTGCAATCGACTACTTTACCAAATGGGTCGAAGTCGCCTTATACTCCAACGTTAGGAGAAACGTGGTAGTCAAGTTCATTTTAAAAAAGGAGATAATCTGCCAGTATGGATTGCCTAGGAAGATTATCACAAACAACGCCACCAATATGAATAACGAAATGATGAAGGAAATGTGTGAGGACTTTAAGATCCAGTACCACAATTCCATGCCTTACAGGCCCAAGATGAATGGGGCGGTGGAAGCGACCAACGAGAATATCAAGAAGATTATTCAGAAGATGACTGTGTCATATAAGGATCGACATGAAATGCTCCCTTTTGCGCTGCATGGCTACCGGACCTTGGTACGCACGTCAACCGGGGCAACACCGTTTTCATTGGTGTACGGAATGGAAGTCGTGCTACCATTTGGGGTGGAAGTCCCTTCTTTGAGGATCTTGGCAAAGTTCGGGTTGAAAAAACCAGAATGGGCCCAAGCGCACTTTGACCAACTCAACCTTATAGAGGGCAAGCAACTGACGGCTATGAGCCATAAGCGTCTGTACCAGATACGGGTAAAGAATGCTTTCGGCAAGAAGGTGCCCCTGTGCAAGTTCAACGAGGGAGACCTGGTGCTAAAGAGGGTATCCCAAACCCTAAAGGACAATAGGAGAAAGTGGGCTCCTAACTAGGAGGGGCCGTTCGTCGTAAGGAAAGCTTTTTCCAGAGGAGCCTTGGTGGTCGCCAACATGGATGACACCGAGTTGCTCTCGCCTGTGAATGCCGATGTCGTCAAGCGATACTAAGATTGACACTTGGGGCAATTAGGAGAATCGTTGCATGCTTGTTTTTGTGTTTGCCCCCCCCCCCCAAAAGTTTCCTGTCCTTTGTAAACTTTGGTCAAACATCTAATAAACGTCGGATTGATGAGTCATTTTCCAACCCTTGTGTTGTGTCTATTATTGCGTTGAGTTGCATATTCTCTTGATAATTCGAGTCCTTTCACTCAAATCCCTAGGGGTGCCACGAGCGCTTAATTAAAATTGAACATAACAAACTTTGTTTGACATTGTTGCATTTAAACTGCTCATGCATACGCATACCCATGCATATTTTTATCATGTGGATCAAAGGACAGGAAAAGATTTGTTTCGAGTGAAGGTCAATGTCGTGCCGAATGAAAGCCCAAGGGAGACCAAGGTAAGTGGAAGCGTTGTCATGTTTTTACTACGTAGTGCCATTTCCTGCTTTTAGAGACCTAGGGACAGGTACGAGCAGATGCTAGGTCCGTGATCAGTAGATCATCATCTCGCATCTGGCTCAAGACGTTAAAGAAGCGGTACTAGGAGGCAACCTAGAATTGGCTACAACGAAGCTTCCCGTGAAGAGGTCCAGGAAGGGCACCATTGAAGAGGGTTCCAATGGAGCCCCACAAGCTAACATAGGCTTCGACAAACACCGATTCCAAAAGTGCGAAACATCAATAGCGTTTTGAGGCCATCAAGGGATGGTCATTCCTCAGATAGAGACAGGGGCAGCTGAAGGATGATGAATTTCCGAACTTCCTTGGAGGAGGCAGAGCCATATGACCGGGATCGCCAAACTTGTGATTTATCCTTCATTACTGCTTTCAGTTATTTTGTTATTCTGTTATTTCCCTTGCGATCTGACATTATCTGCTAACAATTATTATGTCCATTGTGATTAAACTCAGGTTCCTTTTTTCTCTACTAACATTGATTGATGACAATAAAAGTTAAGAGTACTTGACTTTCTTCTCTTCAGCCAATAGAGAACATATTCATTTCAGGCTGCAGGTGTCTGCTATATCCAGCAGATGGAATCGGCAAAAAATGCACGAAGTAGTCCAAAAATAGATGGAATTACGGCAAAAAATGTGAATATGTGAAAGATAATTGAGATAAAAAAATACCATTTTTTACAGCATTCAGAATTTGTTGTGCCTCTTGTTCAGCAGCCAACAACAGCTGAATTCCACCTTGACCCCTATTTGATGTCATTCTATGATGAATACAAGCACTAACTATTTACAAATGGTTAATTGGTTGTATGAAACTATAAGAAAGTAAACATGAAGTGAGTCCTCCAGTAACATATATCAACAATTAGGCAAATAAATAGCCATGTTTTTCAATTTGAAATTCCAAAAAAGAGCAAGGAATATAACAGTAAAAAGAGAATTATTTTTATCATATGAAATTGAAAGTTTGAACTACACAAATTATATAACCAACCAAATGCTCTTCTCCCTCCAAACCAAGGGTGATAAAAATCATTAGACGCATTACCTATAGCAACATCATAAAGAATGGAAGCATGCATCTATATATAGTTTAGATTAAGAGTATTGTCCATCACAATTAGTTTTATTTGCAAAGTCAAAAACAGTTTCAAACTGTGTCTGCAAGACTGCAACCATTAATATTAAGGTTTCAGGTGTGTGAAGTTTTAAATTGCAGCAGCAGTTGCAGTTTCACATATGCCAAGATTTAAATCCGGTTGCAAACCATGATCTTGCAAATAAAAACCTATAAGAAGGGACATTAAACTTAAAAAGTGAAATTAAAGGATAGTAGGGATCCTCCAATTACAGAATAACAAATTTTACACAGTCAAATTTAGATCCAACTCCTCTAAAGTGAACAATTTCACAGTCAACTTTATTAATAATTTTAATTTTGCAGGTTAAAGAAAGAGGGGAAAAGCAATTTGCTAGATTATTAGTGGGAATAATAATAAGGAGAGAAATGAGTCAAAAGGGATGCAAGAAACGACGTGGAATTGGAATCGAATTGCATGCATGCATAATAGATCTGAAAGGGAAGAAGAGAAATGTGCACCTGTTGGATATTTGTTGTTAGATTAAGAAAAAATAGGGGGAGATGCAGAGATCACCATAAATTTTCAAGTGTTGTTCTGTGGTGTCAAAAAAAAAAGATTTGGAGACAAAGAAATGAGGTGAGGTTGCTGAATAAGGGTGATCAACAGGTCGAGAAGCTTCCTAGCTCAGCAATGTGACCTCATAAGTTTGGTAGCTCAGAGGTGTAGAGCTAATGTAGGTAGTAGCGCGGGAAGAAAAAGAAAGCATAAATTTGTCTGCTATTTTCAACTCCCCTAACAATGAAAAAAGATGTTAACATAATAATGAGCATAAGGTGAGGATAACAAAAAAAAAAGGACCATATAAAAAATAGCAGCATGTTGTTAAATAAAAGATAAAGAAAGATAGTGGAGAAAAGATGAAAGATTTAAAGATAAAAATAAATGCTGAAAAAAGATAGGATAAGAAAATAAAAGATTAAGATAAAGATAGATAAGATAAGAAAACTAAAAATAAGATGAATAAAAGATAAGTTATCAGAATTTGATAATGTTTGAACCTAGTCTACCTAGGATGTATGTGTAATGACCCGCCTCGTCGTTATGATATCACCA
Organism: Glycine max; assembly: GCF_000004515.6. NCBI lineage: Eukaryota > Viridiplantae > Streptophyta > Magnoliopsida > Fabales > Fabaceae > Glycine > Glycine max. The sequence goes on from NC_038247.2 coordinate 29,639,235, forward strand.
CTCTAAATGCGATAATTTCAATCTTTAAATGAAAACTCCCTTAATTTGCTTATGAAAATAAAAGTAATTTTGTTTCGACATACATTCACCAAACAACACACCATTACTTAAGTGAATACATATATACATATACATATACATATATATATAGGAATAGAAACTCCGTACACGTAATACACATAATGGAAAATAAATCTGTTCATATATATAATTAAAATCTGAGATTTACATCTTTAACTCAACAAAAGAAGACTTGAAAACCAACTATGGAGGAGTTGATTAACAAAACACAACTCTCTCCCAAAATAATCCCAATGTCATCACGTTGGCTTGGTGGCTCCTCACCAGAATCTCACTTCCTGCACCCTGCTGCTGTTATTCTGCTTCCACGAACAAGGTTCATGATCATCACAGGTATCAACCTCACGATACAAAATTGCAAGGGTGAGTTCATTATAAAAGAACCAATACTAAATCCAAATAACCACAATTATCAAGAAAACATAGGCAAACATCATGAGCTTACACAACATTCATTATTCAACACCCACATTCAACAATTATTCATCATCCATCCATGGATCCAATCAATTCTGCTCAGAATGATGCATGCACCTGACCTCAACTCTCAGATGCAATGTGGTACGTACCATCCCCAAGGAAATAGCCTAAACGTGTACACACGACACCTCACTTAGGGAAAATATGCAGTAATTGTCGAGGCCACCCTGTCGTGCACCGTAACTCCCCCCTCCCTTGGTGGTCAGCCTGGGCCACAAGGGAGTTCCCAAACTGAGTGACGCACCACCTAGTACAAAATAGTCCTCCTCACAAGGAACTACAAGTAGATACTGCCATAGTTTATACTACTTCCCGTGTCATATGAGGCATGAACCATGGGTGTCATCAAGTACATGACCAAGGATGAATTAAAGATCCTAAGCATCCCCTCAGAAATGCTTAAACTCTTTAACCACTCTATTTTCCCTCACAAGGGACATCCGACAAGGTCAATGCACCCCCCCCCCATGAACATACACAACATGCACATCTTATGTAGAAGCATATGAACATACACAACATGCACATATGATGCAAATGCGCTTTTCAAGTTTAAGTTCAAGACAATGATTCAAGAATACAAGACACAACATCAAGATGATCACTAGTATTTTAGGAAGGGAATTCCTAATTGATATAGCAAAAGGTTTGGCCAAGTAATTTAAGTTAAAAAGTGTTTTTCAAGAGATTTACTCTCTGGTAATCGATTACTAGAGGATGTAATCCATTACCAGTGGCCAAAAATGGTTTACAACAGCTACTAAATATTTGCATTCAAATTTTAGACTGTGTAATCGATTACACAATATTGGTAATCTATTACCAGCAGTTAATAAACGTTTTGATTCAAATTTTAAAACCTGTAATCAATTACACAAAACCTGTAATCGATTACCAGAGGAGATTTTCAGAAAATAACTTCCAAGAGTCACATCTATTCAAATGGTTTTTGAATGGCCATCAAAGGTCTATTTATATGTGACGTGGAAACACGAATTAAGAGAGAGTTTTCATTGCCCAAAAAGTTTTATCCTCTCAAAAGATTAAGAGAGTTTTTCTGAATTGAAATGTCTTATCCTCTCAAAGATTCCTTGGTCAAACACTTGCATATTCAATAAGGAATTGTGATTAATCTTCATTGTACAATCTATCTCTTTCAAGAGAGATTTCTTCTTCTCTTCTTCTTACTTCTGAAAAGGGATTAAGAGACCGAGGGTCTCTTATTGTAAAGGATTCCTGAACACAAGGGAAGGGTTGTCCCTGTGTGGTTCAGACTTTGTAAAAGGAGTTTTACAAAGAGAGTGGAAAATCTCAAGTGGGTTGCTTGAGGACTGGACGTAGGCACGGGAAGTGGTCGAACCAGTATAAACAAGTTTGCATTTCTCTCTTCCCTTAAACTTCTTTTATTTATTGCTATTTATCTTTGGCTTGAAAGAAGTTTATTTTGAATTGTCTTTTGAGTAATTCATGTTAAGGGTGCATTGTTAATCTAAAAAGAGAGAGTGAAATTTTAATTGGGGAATAGTTCTTGTTATCTTAATTCAACCCCCGTTCTTAAGATAATTGAGGCCATTTGTCTAACATCTTAATGCATTTCCAACATCATCAACATTTCATTTCAATATCTTTCTCAACATAAACATCATCTCATCTCAATGACATTGTCAACAACAACAACAACCTCATTCCATATTAACATAATCATCAACAGTAACATCAATTCATGTTGACATGATCATCATTAATAACGTAATCTTATATAAATATCATCATAAATATTAACATCACCACATGTCAGTTAAAGTCATCAATAGCAACATCAATAGTAGGTCGCATTCCGCATATACATATATCTTTTATGCCTGAGATTCACACTCCCTAGGTCTTCAAACAACACAAGTCAAATAAGGACAATAATTTTATTCATCAACAATATATATATCGCATCCCATTCGTCGAAAATATGGTTTTCTAGAAAAAAATTCAGCATGCAACAAGGAAAGGCATATATTCCCATAGCTAGGTTCCCTGACCCTAACCATAGTGTAAAAACGGTAAATTTATAATAAACTACCCTCACCTATCATGAGCTTCCCATCGGTTCCTCTTTGCATCACTTAGAGGTCTCTCTCTCGTTCACACTTGTTGGTCCAACGTAAGTCTCTATTACGCCAAAATGAAGGAAATTACTATGGATTTCAGAAATAAAGTTAACAACAATACTCTGAGTCAAATACCCATGTCACTACATGAAAGGGTTGAGGGCATTTCGGATTCTACTAAAGGAACATCAATTTGAAATTCTGATCACGTCAATGTGATCGGGGTTCAGTGAAGGTCACGAAAATAACACCCATTTCAGAAAAGGATACTTCTACAAAGTCTCTTTCTCTAGGGTTTTTCAAAGGAAACATAAAACATACAATGGTGGTTCCAAAGTCAGAAAAGATGTAAAGATAAGCTTAAACTACCAAGGAGCAAGCTTAGAATCACGGTTAGCTCGAAGAAAAATGAAAGGTCAGATTGGGGCTTCGTTCTTTAGCGAAACCTCGAGACAAGTTTGGTAGATTCCGCTCCGATTAAAGGGTTCCTCTCGGTGTGGGGTTTCAACGGTGAACTATGGCGGCTTGCAGCGGCCACTGGTGGCTGTGGGTTGTGTGGAAGAAGCTTGGGACATTGGAAATGGTTTTAGGGAAGAGGAAGAGAAAGGAAAGGTTGTTTTTCCAAGGCTACACGAAAAATAAGGCTTGCAACACTCAAGTGTTCCTGCTCTCAAGAAAGGAAGCATCTCGAACACACCAGTACTCATATCAGCAATGTTCAGGTCATGGACAACTTTCCTATGACCCTCCAAACTAAATTTCTAGATGATCCAACGGTTAACGAATGCAGAAGGGCAATTTTACCGAGATAGCTCTTGGCAGCTTCCTTGAGAAGCTTTCTCGTGAGGCTTCCTCAAGAAGCTTTCTCGTGAGGCTTCCTCGAGAAGCTTTCTCGTGAGGCTTCTTTGAGAAGCTAGAGATTTAACTACCCACACCCCTCTAATAACTAAACTAACCTCCTTGAAAATAAATCACAGATAAAATAACACAGTAAATAAAATCAAACATCAATTTATAATTACTAATAATATTTCAGGGTGTTATAATATGATTTTATAACTTTTCATTATCAATTCAAGTAATTTTATCCTACCCACATCTACTCATTTACTTGCCCCTCATTCCTCAGGATGATAAGCCTATTTTATTTATCTATCTCCCAAATGCCTTTGAAGAGATTAAACAAATAGAATGCATGAAGTTTGAATTCTAGATGTTTTCAAAAATGCATAGGCATAAAATTATCATTCTATTTCTAGCAATGACTTTCTTATAAAATCTTTTCTTTTTGTTCTATTAGAAGTTACCCTCTTCTGAGCATCTAACCCCCAAAATTAATGCAGACATATTTTCTTTAAATCTTATTTAGAAGTTACCCTCTTCCGAGCCCCTAACCCCTAAAAGAATGAAAAGATGAATAATGCATGAAAAGATAAACAGAAAAGATAATATGATAGAAAAAACCTGGTATTGCATTGATAAATAGTGAAGAGTACATCATGCATCGCTTGGCTTTTTAGGCCTTCCAGGCCCTAACTAGGGGGTTTAGCCACTCATGGCCATGAGGGCTTTACAATGACAGGGGGTGAAAGAAAGAAAGCGAGGATTTCCCCTATTTGAGATACTTAGGTTTAAGATGTATTCATTAGAAAGCTCTGAGTCTTCGGGGTTGTGGGGGTGTGTTTTCCCCCTTGGTCCGGCTCTCTATTTATAGCTGTTGAAGTGGGCTTTGGGCCTTTGTAGGCTCGCTTAGAGTGTGTAGATCGTGCGCTTAGCGGGCTCCTCATGCTTAGCGCCTGTGTCTGTTTTGCCCACTTAGCGCCTGCTGTGCGCTTAGCGCCCGTGTCTCCAAACCCACTCAGCGCAAACTTCACGTTGAGCGAGGCATCTGAATTGGACTTTGTCGTAGATTTCTTATTTTCTTCGTTATTCCTCCACTTTTTGCTTTTAGTACCTCCAGTTTTTTATATCTGCAGTCAAGATTTAACGAAACATCAATTCTTTCACACTTAAGCGCAAATAACTGCTAAATAATTATTTTTAAAGACAATTTTACTTAATTTTCTATTATCAAAGTATAATTATTTAGCAGTTATCACCTGGGTATAGGAGATCACCTGTGAACCAATAAGAAGGTTCTTCGGTTTAATATCCCTATGTATTACATGCTTTCCATAGCAATATATAAGAGCTCGGGCCAATGATGCAACATACTGCCTCAATCACAAAATAAACATCAATTCGTCAGTTAGTATGGAATTTTGTAATCCACAAAAAACAACATATGGGGAGAGGAAATGAATGAATGTTGTTATATGATATATACTTACAGTAGCTACAGGCCTTTCACTGAAATATTTTCATTTTTGCAATTCCTTGTAAAGTTCACCTTTGGGTGCATACTCTAAAATCAAATAAACTTTTTTATGCTAATAAGTTATTTCATAGAAAATGTCAATATCATTGAATTTAAACCTCTTTAGCTATATCAGCATAAAAAAACCATACCTGGTCATCAAAGTATCCATAGAGGCACAAAATATGGGGATGTCGAAGATGACTTTGTATTTTAACTTCACGTCGAAGTTGATGCACAACTTGGGATTGTTGCAATTGACTCTAGAAGAGTACTTTCAAAGCAACAATATGATTACTCTATATCAAACAACAATTTTGTTTTCACAATTAAATTAACATGTGTAAACAATAAGGTGAAGAAAACCATTTCAGATATATAGAAATCAACAAAGCTTGTGTATAATGTAATAGTTATTATGATCAAACCAAAAATTCCAAAATCCTGTTAGGTGAAGACACGTTAAATGCTCATGCAACAACTCTTTGGGCTTTAACTATGGAATATGCATAGCAGCTCACGCCCCTACAATCCTTGTGTTGAAATGAAATTGTCAATTAGAAGAAAGAACAATGGTGGTAAAGGCAAAGAACCTTAGACCACACTACCACAAAGATTGTAATACCTTGTCAGAAACCACAATTTCAAAAACTTGAGCTGCTACACCTATAAATAATTTCTCATTCAAATCTTCAATGAGAAAAAATATGTGAAAATCACATACAAAGCTTTCCAAAGCAACCAAGAATAGCACAAGCAAACTTATCAACAAACAAATGTATAAATAAGGCAAATAAATCAAGAAGGGAATGAAATAATCTGTAGAAATTAGTGCAATTATGAACTATTCACGATCAATAGGAATTAGTACTATAATTTTTATTTGAGAGAGAAATTTCAAAAATAATGGAAAACTCATAGTCTTCTCTCTGACCAAATAGACGTGACCGAATTTTCCTCTTCCAAGAGGCTTTCCGATATTGAAATCTTTAAGCATCCACCTTCTTTGCTCTGCAATTGAACCCGAAACCTTTGAAGAATCTTGACAAAATGAACCTCGAAAGAATCAGAAACATCACCAGGTTTTGTTTCCAATTAATCAATTCCACAAAAAGGAATAGTTTAGTTTTGAGATATGAAATCCCTAGATTTGAGAAACAAAGAAATGGAGAAAGAGAGAGAGAGAGAGAGAGAGAGAGAGAGAGAGAGAGAGAGAGAGAGAGAGAGAAAGAGAAAGAGAGGAAGAGAGAGACCTTGTGTTGTTGAGGTTGAGGTTGAGTCTCTGTTGTGATGGCCATGATGGATGGAAGCGCAAGGGATGGAGAGAGAAATTTTAGAGAGAGGTTTTCATGGACATAGTCTCTATTGTGTTGTGATGCATTGCGTTTTGCATAAACACACAACTCAACAAGTCGCCCAAGCTAGTCAACAAACAAGACAAATAAATTTTGCATAAACACACAACTCAATGGGTCATTGGAGCTAGTGAATAAAGGAGATGGAGAAATATGCTGAGGTTCTTGAATAAGGATGATCAATAGGTTGAGAAGCTTCCTGGCTCGGCGACGTGACCTTATAGGTTTGGTAGCTCAAAGGTGTAGACCTAGTGTAGGTAGGTAGCACGCAGAAAGAGGAAGAAAACATAAATTTTGGATTTTGAATTATGGATGAAAGCGCAAAAAAAAAAAAAGAAGCATTTTGAATTCTAAAAATAGGAGTGTACGGAATGCAGAAGTGTTGCAAGAACCAAACTAGCGTTGATTATTTTATTGGCAAAAATTTGTGAGAACGCCATGTGTGCAAGCTGGTCATTCTTTTATTAATAGGAAGTAGATTTATTTTAAAGAAAACACTTATAATCCATTATTATCAAATAGTATTTTTTTAAAAAAAATAATTAATCTTTAAATGAAATATTTAGAATTGGTGGCTTAATTTGAAATTAAACGTACCTAAAAAAAGATAAAATCAAGTTTGTCTAGATTGAAGAAGACGAAAAAAATTAAAGGAAACTTAGATACATAACTCATGGAGGTGACTTTTTGCGTTATTTTATTAATGTATAGGATATTTTATCAATCGAATGTTGGTGTAATCCCATAAATATAAATTGTGGGTCAATTACAAATTTTATTAACAAGAAATTAATTTTAATTTTTTATGGAAAGATTAAAATATATTTTTTTAAAAATGGAAATGAAAAGAAAATGGAAATCCACTCTAGAAAAATATATTTCAATCATACAATAGTTTTATTTTTTTTTCATTTTATTTTCAATTCCAAAAAAATTGTGGATGTAGCGTTATTTTTGCATGATTGAAGAAAAAGGAAAAAATTTTAGGTAAACATAATAATCCTCGGGGACTAACACGATTAAAGTAGAAAATCTTTTTTTTTTAAAGTAACAACTGATTTTCAATGATTAATTGTAATTTTATTCTAAAAAAAGTAACAACACAGTTTGCACAATGACTACACATATTCATCACGCAACAGATCAATGATCTCATAAGTCGTTCTTGGTTTCCTTGGTTTGTGCAATAGGGCAAGCATTTCATTTGTAGAATGTCCAAAAGTTGCACTCAACTTAATTGGACCTTTGGTACTAAATTATGAATAGATGAAAAACATTTTCCCCACATCATCGTTGCATTTGAACTCCATATAGTGGTATTCAACACAATCATCACCTACATATATTGGTTGACACTAAAAAGATCAAGTAAAATTCTACAACCTCCATTGGCATCAAAAATTGTTTTCCATAAGACATCAAGCGATATGTCCTCACTTATTGTAATGACTTGAGGATCACTAGGGAATTCAAACATTATCCCTTCATTCATATGATGTAAGCATGTCACCATCACAATACACAAGAATAGATACACTCTCCATATTTTGAGTAATATGGTGAAATCAGACAAAGGTGTTGAGTTGCATCTAACCCTTACTGCTATATATATTAGGTGATCATGTATTCTCCCGTGACTCATACCAACAACTAAGATCGCGATGACAATATAACAATTTTAGATTGCATCTTAATTAATTACAATTGCATTGCGCAATTCAAAAAAATAGTGTTTAGTCAAATTGTCTCGTAAAAAACATCATCCAGTCACATCGTCTCAAAACAAGCAATGTGAGATGAAATCGTTAGGGAAAAAGCAATGCGGGGTCAAATCATCTAAAAAAGAAATGCTTAGTCAATTCGTCTAAAAAAATACAGTGCTCAGCCAATTACTACATTGCTCAATGTTCAATCAATTAACAAGGGCAAACTAATAATCATCATAATAGAATATAACAAGGGCAATTAATGCCATCTGTGTCCACTAGTTCTATATTTTGAAGGTTATATATTTCTTGCCGGCTGTCAACGTACTTGTCAATTTTCTTGTGGTTGAAGTTGTTCATCAGGAACAACATCCTGGACAAAGTCATTAATATTTGGTTGATTGGTTGAAGAAATGTCAAAAATAGTTTGGTAAAAGGACGTAAAAGAAGGTATAGGCATACTTTGCATGTATGCATAAGTAGATTCTGATGTTTGAAGATTTGTATCTATGAGGTTGCTCATAAAGTGTTCTCTGCTAGCACTGAAGAACTGTGAATTGTGCCCATATTCTTGATGGTGATTTTGTTGTGACATGAATTCATATGATTGAGGAGGTGGTTGTAGTTCTTCATCAAACATGCTGACAACAACAAGTTGGCTCTATGGTGGAGGATGTTGTTCAGTTTCCATCTTTGGAGCTGAGCGAGATGTGACGGCAACGTTTGAATGAGTTGCAAACCATGTTGGTTAAACTTTTGAATTTGCTCAGTACCAATTCATGTAATGACTCATGTGTTCAAGATGTCCTTGAATATGTTGGCTGATTAACACATATTTGCATCTTTCCTTCCAAATTGCAATCCATTATTGATGCTCCTCTGCCCAATTTGTGTCAATGTGTCCTTTTATTCCAGTATGATGGAGTTTCTCAAGATTATGCAGTGGGTTTGGTATGTCTTGAGAAAGTCCAAATTAAAGAAAGACTTTGTCAATTTTTTGTCCTACTTCCACTGGGAAACAAATTAATGTGACACAAGCACTCCATATTTTGGAATCCTTGATAATTGATGGAACAAACATTGATAATTGATGATTAAAGACAGAAATAAACTAATTCTATGGTGAAAATAGTAAATGCAAGTAAGTAAAAGTTGACAGCAATAGGTAGAAAGCGTTGGGTCTTTCAAACAAACAAGTTGATGCATATAAGGATATTTCTCTAATTAATCATGTTCTTGTGTTCTATGCTATAGCCTAAAGTACTAAACTTCGATCCCTCGTTAGACTAATTTAACTCAAGCTTCATCCTCAGATCCCTCTTGTTGGACTAGGCTTAACTTTAACAGCCCTTGTAGGTTTAGACTAATTTAATCCAAGCTTCATCCGCAGATCCCTCATGTACGACTAGGCTCAGCTTAAACAGCTTTCGTAAGTTTAGACTAATTCATCCCAAGCTTCATCCGCAGATCCCTCTTGTAGGACTAGGCTCGGTTTAAACAGCATTATCATCACAACATAATAAGAAAACTAAAACCCCGCAATCCATCCCTGGTAATGCAGTTATTCAGCCCTGCTTCTATCAAGTTCTAAGGCAACAGTACATTTCCCAATGCTAAAGTCACCTAACAGTACACACAAGTGGGTGATCAGACCAAGAGTATGTAGTAATTAAGCATTGAACACACAAAACACAATTAATTAGATATAAAGTATTTACATCAACTGTTCATTAGAAATCCCCAACTAGGTTGTTTAGCTAGCCATACACAGAAACCCTAACACAAATGAGATAGAGAGTACAGAATAATTGTTGCTTACACAAGAAGGGGGATCCCTCCTTCTCTCCTTGGCACCTCACAATCACCCTAACACTCACCAATCTCTCTAAAAATGTAGAACCCTAGGCTTCTCTGCACCATTGCTCCTCTTTGCTGCCTCCAGAGTCTTCCTCAAAGTCTGTGCCACTCTGGAATGTTCTGTAATAATTCTCCTCCTTTAATTTTGTCAAATCAGGCTTTAAATAGGCGCTAAAATTGCGATGTCGCGCTTAGTGTGAGTTAGTGAATTTGAGCTTAGCGCCAGTCATGCGCTGAGCCTGGCTAAGGACAACCATCGCGCTTAGCGAGCTGATCTCACGCTTAGCGCAAGGCCTTGACTCTTGAGCTCTGCCAGATTCCTTTGTCACTCTAAGCGCGCTGAAGCGGCGCTTAGCGTCAGATGCGCACTGAGCCCAAATGGTCCACTGAGGGTGACTGCTCTTTTAACACTTCAAGAATTAGCCTCTTTTGACCTGAAATTGTGGAAATTTTATCATTAAATCACATGGGAGATACTCTAAGGACAGCTATTCAAACAAAACAAGATTTATATACAAGTTCCTACAAAATAACTATAAATTGGGGAACTATACAAGTTTTAGAAAATGTTTTCTATACAAAAGTTAGTCATATAAGACGACTAACAACTCCCCCAAATTTATAGTTTTGCTTGTCCTCAAGCAAAGAAAGAACAATTCACTTGTCCTCAAGTGACAAAATATAGTGGTCAATCCAAATGGTGTTTGTTTCACCGAAAAATTTAATCATATGAAATGAATATCATGGAATGCTTCAATCAATTGCTTTTCACAAACATGCAGCTTTTCAAAGATAGGAACATATGCATTAGAGTCACATTGAAATAAGCTGGTGAGAATGGCAGATATCAAGGAAGGATCATCAACCAAAACCTCAATTCATTGTTTCACTCAAGCTCGAGTGTTTAGGCTCATTCCATCATAAACAACTAACACAAGTCCCAACCTTTGCATTTCATCTCATACCACACAAAAATAAATACACAAACTGAATTCGAAAGGCTTTTTAGGCTTGTAATGAGGCTGGGCTATCAACAAATCATGGTTTTTCTAGGATTCAGAAGCTTAAATTCTAGGAGAACATCATCCATAGATCAACCTTTACTTTTTATTTATTCCCAACCCAATACTTGCTCTCTTTGGCATTTAGCTTTCATTTCATTGATTTGGAGCACACACACTTTTATTCATACTTACAGTTTTTTTTAGATATACTTGACTGTGTGTGTATGCTGCTCTACTTTGACCATTTCATTCCTTTACCCAGTGTCTCCCCCAAATTTGGGACAAATTTTGCTTTGACATGCAACTCCCCCAAATTTGGGACAAATTTGTCTTGAACCAAGCTTTTCTATGGATGATGCTCTCCTACAACCTAAGACAATGTAGTAGAAGATAACCTGTATAGGCTCAAGGTTCAATCAATCAAACATTCATTCAGTTCAACTGGGTGCAAGGGATAATTCATTCATTCACATGGTCAGCTTTTTGGCTAAGTGGCTATCACAATCAAACATGGCCTTCATCATCCTCAAAGTCATGCATTCAACCCATACTTCAGAGATTTATGCAAAAATCAGTACTAAATGATAGTCATTTCTCTCAAAATTTAAGGATCACACTCTCACTGGGATATGATTAATGCATTCCTTCACAATCAATCTGACAAACTGACTAACACTTTCAGTCATACTACCAATCACATGTTTTTTCTCTTCTAATGACAGCACACTTGATCCAAACAAAATCCATACATTCCAGTCCATTCAATTCATACAATTCTCATTCAAATCAATCACAAACATCTCATTCATAAGAAATCACATCATGAATATCATAATCAATCAGTTCATTGTTCAAACATGCTTTTGCACAAACTATCTACAAACAAAATAACTGAAATTTAAAAGACTGAAATTTCAATGATTGAAACTTAAAACTGAAATTTAAAACATAAACTAAATAAACTGACAAAAATAAACTATTCGAAAATGCAGAATTTAAAAGGTCTGGTCCTCCTAATGGTGGTCATCTGCATGCTTATTCAAATCTAGCACCGGAGCAGCTGATAGATCCTGTGAGATGTGCTGCTCTGCCTCCAATGCTGATGCAGATGGCTGAATATCCTCAAAAATAGGTGTAGAAGATGGCTCTAGCATGAGCTTTGGTGAAGGTACTTCCTCTTGAGCCACAATTAAATTAGAAGCAAATGAAAAGGGCTCAGGAGGAGTGTGCTCATCCTCTGCTACTGGTGTATGCTCCTCTATAGGCCCGGGCTCTTGGGCTGCGAAGGCCCCACCCCCTCCAAAAAGAGAAGGCTGGACTCCTGGCCAAGCTACCTGGGTGTGGAATTCCTCCATACTCATGATAGAGGGTATGCCCAAGCTCTGCATCATAATGACCTGTCCTCTGTGCAAGCTCTGCATCATGGCATGTAGTGTCTCTGAAGTAAATGAAAGTGGTCCAATAGAAGCTGGTAACTGAGCTGGTAATGGTGCAGGTAAAGCTGGAGCAGAAGAAGCTGGTACTGAAGAAGGAACTGATGTGGTAGGGGGAACCTCAGAAGATGGAGGAGCCTCAAACCGCTTACCCTTGGCCTTCCTTGGTCCTCTGAAGGTCACTGTTGGATCATCAAGATTCCAACAGTTCTTCTTCATATAAGCAATGTTAATAGCGGGGCTGAGACTCTCCAGGGTCCTAGAATCAGAAGTGACTCCTTTAGCTTTACACAAAGTTGTGATTAAGGTTGGAAATCCAAGCCTAGAGGAGTCGTGCTGGGTGATCAGTGATATCTGATGAGAAATTATATAGCCCACATTCATATCTATCTTCAGCACTATGTTGTAGATTCACTTGGCCATATCCAAAGTAATGTCTGATGTGTGAAAGGTGGGCATCAAGTTGGAGAAGGACAGTACGCTCCAGGTGTGAGCAACAGTAGTCAAATTCTTCCTGAGGATCTTTAAGGGCAAGCCATCAACATTAAGCTCGAATCCCCTCCTTGGGATACAGAGCTTGGCTGCCAATTCTTGAGGATCAGGCCTCAGGAGTGCAAACCTGGAGTAAGCACATAGTGTTTCCCCCTCTTCTATGATCATAGGGGTCTTTAGGAAAGTGTCCAGAGTGTCCTCATCAAACTTAATCAAGTGACCTCTGACTTGCACCTACTTAGGTGACTTATCTTTCGGATCGTAGAGGTTTGCATAGAATTCTCTGACAATGGCAACATCGATACTACCCTCTATAAAACTAGTTAACTCTTCATCCCATTTTCTTCTCTCTATTTCCTCCTTGAAGTCATCAAACTCAGTGTAGTAGATCACCACATTCCTCTCTGGGAGTATTTTCCTGGTGACTACAAAATCATTATATCTGTCCCAAGCTTCCTGTGAATGGAATCTTGAACTCAAAAAATGCTTTTCTGCATATTAGGCTTAGCGCAACAATTGGGCTTAGCCTATATCCACAATTTTCTAAAATAGTAGAGGACTTGAGCTTAGCGCAGTAGGGCACGCTTAGCTCAACCTCAGTAGAATGAACCTCAGGCTTAGCGCACAGGGCATGCTTAGCCTGAATACAAAAACTTAAAAATAGTGAGATAGTTCAGCTTAGCGCAGCAGGGCACGCTTAGCTCAACCTTTATGAAACATAGCAAGGGCTTAGCGCACAACCTCCACTTAGCCTTATTCAAAGGACTAAAAAATAAAAGCATATTGGCGCTTAGCCCGAGATGTTAGGCTTAGCGCTGAGACAAAATTTTAAAAATTCAGAAGTGTCTAAACACTGATGACGCTTAGTGCGCAGGCGCGCTTAGCGTCTTCCTCATTCATGTTCATCAGAAGTGATGAACACGCTTAGCGCGGCATGGTCGCCTTAGCGCGTTCTTCTGGAAATTGAAATTTTCTTTGATGCGATGATCACGCTAAGCACAACATGCGTGCTTAGCATGTTCATCGCAATTCTTAGTAGAACGAAGGGGTCTTGGCCCCTTTCAGCCACATTGCCCCTAATGGGCTTCTAAGTTACCTAAAATCCTAAAATGACTAATCCTAAAACTAAAAACCCTAACTTAACACACTACTGTCTAAGAAAAGCATGAAATCATCTATCTTATGGTTTGAAAGATGAAAATGAAATAGGAAATGTACTACTTACTTGGATTGCAGATGAGGATGCAAGATAAAAGCAAGAAGAATGCAGGAATACTTGAAGGCACAAGAAGAAAAGCACAAAAGCACTAATATGGGCACACAAGAGAGTGAAAGGCAGTGAAGTGTAAAGGTAAATGCCATTGGCAGTTCTATATTTTTTTTCCTATTCGAATTGCACGCTTAGCGCACAGCGGCGCTTAAGCGCTTAGCGTGCCAACATGACGTTTGGGTTCTAAGTTACCCTGCACTTAGTCTAACCTCGCGCTAAGCCCAACTTGAAGTTTCAAATTCCAGAGAGAATCTAAGGCTTAGCGCTTCCTGCAACACAAATTTTTTTTGCAATATGCGCTTAGCCTAAGATGTAAGGCTTAGCACGCAGTCAAGCTTCAACTTACAGAGAGTAGTTCAGGCTTAGCACAACACAAGCGCTAAGCGCCCTTCCAAACATTCGAAAGACAGTAAGGGATTGGAGCTTAGCGCATCCTGCCGCTAAGCCTAACTCGTGAAAGTTCAATTCCAGAATGGATATGGGGCTTAACTCAGAACATCGCGCTTAGCGCTGCCCTAAAAAATTTTCCAGAGAAGGAGTGGCACTTAGCGCATCACCTCCCGCTAAGCCCACTACTTGAAATTCAATTCCAGTGAAGATGTTGGGCTTAGCACAGTGATGTGCGCTTAGCTGAACTAATCAACCAATCTATCCATGGGTCTATACACTTAGCGCGAGCAAAGCTCGCTTAGCGCGTGAAGACTTGATGCTTAGCGCGTGAACAACTGAAAAAACTTCTAAGTTCTTTTTCTATTCACCTCTTCACCAAAGCTAAAGAGACCCCTTTTCTCAATGTTAATCAAGCTGAAATCACACACAATCACAAGCAAACAACTATACTATATGCAAACAAAATAAAAAATAAAAACTACTAGGTTGCCTCCCAGCAAGCGCTTGTTTAACGTCATTAGCTTGACGCATCGTCCTGTTATCCTGGGTCCAACAAGGTTCCAATCTCCAGAACCTTTTTCTCAGGTCTCCTTTCCTCCATCACATGAACCTTCATACAGACATTTCGGTTAGGTGGATCTTTATCTTCATGAAACATGTCAAAGTTGATTTTCTGATCTTCTATGCCCATTTGCAGAATTTTCTTTCCCATGTCTACCACGCAGCTGGCGGTAGACATGAATGGGCGTCCAAGAATAAGAGGAATGTCATGGTCCTCTTCTATATCCATCACAACGAAATCAGCTGGAAAAATTAGATGCTTGACCTTCACCAAAACGTCTTCAATCACTCCATATGGCCTTGTGATGGAGCGATCAGCCAACTGTAAGGTCATTCAAGATCTACTAACAGAGGTAGATACATCAAGTAAACTATGTTTCTTGACTTTTCTAGTATCTAGACCCCACCAATCAGCCCTATCATGTATGCCCTACAATTGGCTGCTAATTGTTGTGGTATGGGTTCTGCTAGGAGAGTCAGTATGTTTTCTTTTAACCATTTTATTTTTAGTGTTGATCTCACCAGTGCATTCTTTGGGGAACAACACCTACATATTTTGCACACATTTGTTCCCAATCATAATATGTTGAGCCAATAATTGGTTTCCAATCAATGTGTAAACCCAATTGAAGAGCAACATCTTCCAAAGCAACTATGCATTCACCAACTGGAAGATGAAACGTGTGTGCTTAGGTATCCACCTTTCAACCAAAGTAGTCACTAAAGAGTCATTGATTTTAATCTATCTGAGCTTTGCAACATCTGAAAACCTAGCTTTAACCAACAAACATTCAATTATGGGATCTAGAGAAGGCATAGCATGAGCATATGACTGGATTACATCATATGTTGCTTGCTGAAATCAAAATAACAACAACCTGAATATTCATAAATCATAACATAATTAACATTCAATTAAACAAAATGTATCACATACTTCTCCAAATCTATGAAGGTGTTATTTCCAAAGAAGAGGAGTGTAACACCCTGAAATATTGCTAATTATAAATCGATGTTTAATTGTATTTATCATGTTATTTGACTATATGGTTGACTTGAATGAGTTGAGGTATGGCTTGAATTAGTCATGTATGATTTTCTTGATGTGGATGTTGAGTTATGTGGAGTTTTATTGAGCTAAGTGGAAATTATGAGATTTCAACTTTTACCTAAACCTATTTCAATAAAATCGCGATCCTGGATTCCTTAACCGCTGGATCATCTTCAAATTTTGCCAGAGGTTTCTAAGACAATTCTCCATAGTTTGACCGTTAGGATTTTGAAAATAAAAACTTTTGATCTCTTGCTTAGCGTGATAAGCGCGCTAAGCACAATTCCAACCCGAGAGGGAATTGCGCTGAGCGAGAATTTTCATGCTTAGCGAGAATTGTCATGCTAAGCATGAAAAGTGGACTCCCGCTTAGCGAGATGAGCTTGCTAAGCGAGATCTGTAGATTATAAATACATTCTTCAGCATGAAAAACATGATTTTTTCACTCTCCTTCTCTCCAAACGCCCACCCAAACACTAACACCTTCTTCTCCACCACCCACGACCACTGATGGCCACCACGAGCCACCATTGCTTGTCGCTGAACCCCCACACCAAGAAGAGCGTTTTAATTGGAGCTGAATCCTCATAATCCACCGAATCCTTAAGGTGGAGAAAATTCCCTCAATCCTTCCTTTTGTAGCTTCTCTGAGGTAATCTTGACTTCTAAGCCTTTCTCTTAGTTAGTTTGAGTTTCTCATAGTGTCTCTTGTGTTTTGGGTACTATAATAGGGTGTTTTTTTACACTTCCTTGGGAAAACCCTTGAAAATGAGACGTTGTAAAAGTTATCTTTTTATAACATTGATGTTATTTTCATGACCTTCACTAAACGCCGGTCACATTGGCATGAGCGGAATTTCAAAATGACGTATCCTTTTAGTAGAATCCAAAACACCCCTTAACCTTTTTTCTTTTGACAGGGGTATTTGACTCTGAATGTTGTCATTAACCTTGTTTCTAAAATCTATACTAAATTTCCTTCAATTTGGTATATAGAACATTGCATTTGGACTGACGAACATGAACGAGAGAGGTCTCTGAGTGATACAAAGAGGAACTGACGTAGAGCTTACAGTGGGTGAGGGGAGTTTATTATAATTTACAGTTTTTTATACTATAATTGGGGTCAAGGAACCTAACTATGGGGTTGCATGCTGGTTTTCAAGAAAAACAATGTTTTTGACTAATGGGATGCGATACGTCTATTATTGATAAATGACATTATTGTTTTTATTAGACTTGTGTTGTCTGAAGACCTGGGGAGTGTGAATCTCATACATGAATGATATATATATATATATATATATATATATATATATATATATATATATATATATATATATATATATATACATATATATATATATACGGGATGTGACTTATTGATGATATTTTTATTAATGATATTAATTGATAAGAGGTGACGTTGATGTTTATGATAATGTTGATATAGAGAATGATGTTGTTATTGAAGGTGATATTGCTAATAATTGATACGAGACTATGTTGGTGTTTATGATAATATTGATATGAGATGATGTTGTTATTGATGATTATGTTGATATGAGTTGATGTTGTTATTGATGATTATGTTAATATGAGATGATGTTGTTGTTGTTGATAATGTCATTGAGATGAGATGATGTTGATGTTGAGAATGATATGGAGATGAGATGATGTTGATGTTGAAAATGACATTGAGATGAGACAATGTGGATGTTGATAATGACATTGAGATGAGATGTTGATGATGTTGAAGATGTCATTGTGATGATGTATGTTGTGTATGTACATGGGGGTGCAGTGACCTTGTTGGATATCCCCGGTGGGGGAAATAAAGTGGCTAAAGATTTCTAATCATCTCTAGACGGGGATGGCTTAGAATCTTTAATTATGCATGGTTAGTGCATTGATGGTGCTCATGTTTCATACTTCATATTGCATGGAAATAGTATAAACTTTGTCAGTAAGTATTTGTAGTTTCTCATGAGGATAAATACTTGTACTTGGGGGGAGGGAAGTTGCCTGTTCACGATAGGGTGACCTCGACACTTATTGCCTAGTTTTTCCTAAGTGAGAGTGTCGTGTGGACACGTTTAGGCTATTTCCTTGAAGATGGTACCACATTGCATTTGAGAGTTGAGGTCAGGTGCATGCATCATACTGAGTATGATTGATTGGAATTGTGGATGGACGTTGACTATTTGTTGAGTGTGTGTTGGACTAATGAATGTTTGTGTAAGGAATGCTATTTTTTAATGTTTTCTT
This sequence comes from Glycine max, assembly GCF_000004515.6. NCBI lineage: Eukaryota > Viridiplantae > Streptophyta > Magnoliopsida > Fabales > Fabaceae > Glycine > Glycine max. The sequence continues at coordinate 29,657,641 of NC_038247.2, forward strand.
ACTAATTATGGTTATTTGATTTTTGTATTAATTTCTTTTATAATAAACTCACCCCTCGCAATTTTTGTACCGTGTGGTTGGTACCTGTGATGATTGTGAACCTTTGTTCGTGGGAGCAGAATGACAGCAGTAGAGTACGTGAAGTGAGATTCTTTTGTGGAGCCACCAAGCTGACGTGATGACGTTAGGATTATTTTGGGAGAGAGTTGTGTTTTGTTAATCAATTCCTCCGCTGTTGGTTCCATAATTCTTTTTTGAATTGAGGATGTAAAACACATGTTTAATTATATGTATGAACAAATTTACTTTCCATTATGTGAATGATGTGTACTGAGTTACTATACCTATATATATATGTATGTATGTATGGATTCACTTAAGTAATGGTGCGTTGTTTGGTGAATGTATATCGAAAAAAATACTTTCATTTTTCATAAGCAAATTAATGGAGTTTTCATTTAAAAATTGAAATTTTCACAGTTTAGAGTGGTGATATCGTAGTTATGAGACGGGTTATTCCAAGGAGCAGCTATAGATTCCATGGTTTAGGTTTTGATACTAACGTCAAGAAGAAGTTAAAGAGGGACATATGAGAATGAGAGAAAATGAGTCTATGAGTGTATATGATGGCAATAAATGTATTGTATTTATAGAAAAAATTTAGCAGTAACACAATTTATTCAGTGGGATCTTATTCATTCAACTTGTGTTGCTTCAATCGGTGTTATCTAGGTCATTGATATTTTGTCAATGGGATCTTCATCGTTCAATGTGTGTTGCTCTAATTGGTGTTATCTAGGTTGTTGATTTTGTCAATGGGATCTTGGCCATTCTTTTTGAAGTTCATGTGACAAGTCATTAAACATTATAAATATATTTTACATTGAGGCAATCTAATACATCACCTCAATCAAAAACCTTATTGCTACCCTAAACCATGACTTCATCATTAGACATTGTGATTGTATATTACAATGGCCCCATCACAAGAACTAAACATGGGTCAACTTTACAATAAAATATCCCTTGATGCCTTGAAACAATGTATTGGAGACAAGATTAGTCTACCAAATGATAAAGTGGTCATAGATATATATATTTTTTATGTCCTATATCATTTGTTGGTGATTGTTTTCAGTATAGGCATGCATACTGCAAGATGAAGAGGACATAATTACTATGCTTTCTATATTTCTCTCCAACCTCACATGCTTTGAGTTATATCTTACCACTATAGACACACCAATACAAACATGTGCACAACCACCACCAATGTCTACGAGCTTTTTGAATTTGGAGGGTTTTGATGAATACCTCAATGAAGCAATGAACCTTGACTCGAGTTTTGAACAAAAATCCCCTAATTTATTTGATTGTTATTTTATTATTTAATGATTTCTAGTCATCATACATGTTGTTCATTGTTGTATTGTTGAATGTTTGTCGTGTTTGTTTTCATGCCAAAAGTTTGATGGAATGAAATCTTGATGCTTAAGTGATTTTTATTGTTTTTGGTCACTTCGTTAATGTGTTTTAGGGCCAAATCAAGACTCAAAAGTTATCTTAATGACTTCATTGACATGAAAACTACATGAATGAAACATTATTTTAACAAAAATAAATGATACACATAACAATCTAGGCATCAAAGTTTCTTTCATGGAATGAAATCTTCAAGTTTAAGTTTTTTTCTTCTTATTTTTGCCACTTTGTTAATGTGTTTTAGGGATGAATTGAGACCCCAAGTTGCCTTAATGGCTTCACTGACAGGAAAACTATGGAAATGAAATATTATTTTAACCAAAATAACTGATACACATAACAATATAGGTGTCAAAAGTTTCCCTTGTAGAATGAAATCTTCAAGTTTAAGTGATTTTTTTTTCTAGTTTTTTGCCACTTTGTTAATGTGTTTTAGGGCCGAATTGAGACCCTAAAGTTGTCTTAATGGCTTCCTTGACATGAAAACTATGGGAATGAAATATTATTTTAACCAAAATAACTTATACACATAACAATCTAGGTGTCAAATGTTGCCCTCATGAAATGATATCTTTAAGTTTCAATGATTTTTCTTGTTTTGGTCACTTCGTTAATGCGTTTCAGGATTGAATTGAGACCCAAATTTTTTTTAATGACTTCATTGACATGAAAACTATGAGAACAAAATATTATTTTAACCAAAATAAATTATACACATAACAATCTAAGTGTCAAAAGTTTCCATCATGGATTACTTTTTTTTAAATAATAGTGATTTTTTTCTAATAAAAAATATGCATATGCATTTTTATTACGCAATTTAATACATGAATACACTAAATAATGAAACCTAATCTAAACCTTAATTATGTACCATTTTTATTAAGTCTAGACCCTAACTTTAACCCTAATTTTGGACCTCGCACCCTATGTCTGTCGCACAAACCCTAATCCTAACATATAAACTAAACCATGGCCACTAACCCTAGGACAAAGACACCTTTGCTTTATGCCAATAAGTCAAAGACATTTTTTCTTTATGCCAGTACGTCAGAGATACTTTTGCTTTTGCTAGTGCCTCAGAAACACTTTTACTTTATGCCAAGAAATCCAATGTTTCAAACCCTAACCCTAGGTCATGAACCCTAACCCCTATCTATAGAAGTCATATTCACCTTCATTTAAAACATCTACACAACACTTTCTTTCTCTATTACTTTCTTCCAACATTGCAAACATAATACACAACATGTCTTCCTCATCTGTCAATTGGTTAGTACACTCTAATGGTCAAATAATCGAAAGAGATGAAGGGAATATGTTTCAATGCCCCTGCCTGATGTTCTTTCAAACAAAGCAAGACCTCACACTTGAAGCCTTGAAAATAAATATCCACCAAAGGATCCAACTTCAACCACTAGACTAAGTCTATAATATTTCATTTCAATACCCACAACTTGTAGGGCATAAAATAGTCTCAAGTTTACAACAATGCAACTTGTTGACAATGAAGATGTCAAAGGTATGAATTTTGTTGTTCGCCAACATGAGGTTCTTACATGCATTAAATTGTATGCAAACATCTAGCTACATACACTTCCCACCCAAAACCCTCAACTAATATCTCATGAACCTTAATATTATCCTTAGTCCTATGTTTCACATACATCCGATGCAACCCAAGAGACTTTCTATTTAACCCAACCACAACAAAATTTATTTGAACCCAACACATCTTCTTTTACTAAACTTCTTTTCGCACCATTTTCCACCAATTTGTTAGACTCACAAACATTTGGTGTTACAGAGGATCAACCACACTCATACTGAAGTACCCCTGCATTAGAGCTTACTTCATCAACCCAACCTGTCATACCCTAATTTCATCCGGGGACCATTGTTTGGTGGCATGCAACCTTCGCTTGACCGCATCGAGGTACTTAACCCCCATCATTAGGTAATCCGTAAAGTTTCGCAACATTCCGAAAGTAAAAAAGAAACATTGTTGTGCAATCCGTAAAGTTCCGCAACATTCCGGAAGTCAAAAAGAGCATTGTTGCGTAATCCATAAAGTTTTGCAACATTCCGGAAAGAAAATGGATGTCGTTACGGAATCCGTAAAGTTTCGTGAGATTTCGGAAAGAAAACAACCAAAAACACAAAAATGGGGGGTGAACTTATCAAGATAGGGGTGTAAATAGAAATTCGAGTCTAGGCCCTTTCGGAGCATTTTGAAAGTTGGGTTGCTTAAGGAGGAAGCAACTGGGCGGCAAGCTCTTCCAAGTTTTTGAAAAATGGTTTCCGGGGCTTCCGTGACTTCCGTAATGCTTCTGTAAAATTTCTGAAAACCTTGGGTAAGCATATTTCACTTAACATTGATGAAAGGGAAGAGAAAAAAAGATGAAAATCAAATCCGAAACACTTTCGTAACTTTTCCGTAGAATACGAAAAGGGGGTGAACTTAGTAATTCGGGTGCGCTTAGAAATCTTCTTCATTAAGTCTCTGGGCGGCAAGCACCTCTCTTTTTCTCTATAAATAGGGGAGGGGGCTGTTTCAAAAAATAGTCATCACCCCTTAGCTATGCATTTTGGCTATTTTGGGCAAAAAAACATGTTTTCATGAAGAAAAAATCGAGTCGAAGTGCTTCCATAACGCTTCCGTAAGCGATTCTGTGGAAATTCTTCATCGTTCTTCACTGTTCTTCATTCGTTCTTCGGTCTTCAACCGGTAAGTTCCCGAAATCGAGTCTTTCAATTCATTCTATGCACCCTTAGTGGTCCCTACTTGTTCGGTGTATTTTTACTTTAATTTCGCTTACTTTCAGTTTTCTTTTCTTCCGTTTTTAACGTGCTTTAACCGTTTATTTAAGCCATTTTCTCACCTAATAAATGATAAAATGAATTTCAACCGATCATTTGCGTTGTAATCTCGTTTAATGACTGTTAAAACAAAATCTATCCGATCATTCACGTTGTAATCTCGATTAAACCAAAAAAAGCAAAATAATAATAAAATAACCAAAATATCTTGAAAAATAATAATAAAATAATCAAAATATCTTTGAATAAAATAATATAAAAAAATCAATCGGACATTTTTCTTTGGAAGTTTCCTTGGATCAATTGACAAATAACCAAAGTGAAACTAAGGCTAAAATCAACTCACAAATCAAGCTTTGTCCGCAAAAAATCACTAAAAACTGTTTTAAGGTCCAATGCCTTAAACGATCCTCTTTGCTTTTATCGGTTAACATGGACCGTTCAAAAGCATAAAATCAACATGTAACTTTACAATTTGCGAGAACAACGTAGGTCTGATTTCCTCTTCGATGGAGGATACATAGGAGCAAAAGCCCTGCTTTTGTCGACCTCGTGAGATGGTTAGAGGTCCAACGCCTTAGCTTTCTCACCAAGTAAAATGGATCATTTTAAGGTCCAATGCCTTAAATGACGCCCTTCCAAGTAAAAAGAATCACTTGATTCGCCCCTTCTGATAGAACTACATAGGTATGATTTCCTTATCACAATTGAGGAATACATAGGAGCAAGGGAAACGCCCTTGTCGACCACAAAAAGATAAAACTACAAAAAAGGCATAAAAAGACATAAAAACATAAAAAGGGAAAATAAAACAAATTGAAGTCATATTTGCACACTTGATTAAAGGCTGCCGTCCCTTGTGACGGACGCGTGGGGTGCTAATACCTTCCCCGTGCGTAAATACAACTCCCGAACCTTTCACGATTAAAGTTCGTAGACCACACCTTTCCGATTTTTCCGACGTTTTCCTTGAATAAACGTTGGTGGCAACTCCGTGCATTTTCCTTTCTTGGAAGACGCACCCGTGAGCCCTCGCGTCGCCCTCCCGCCGAAGGGTAGGTTGCGACAGTTGGCAACTCCGCTGGGGACTATTGTTAGAGAGTTAGGCCAATCAATCAGTGTGCTTTCTTTACTATGACTTCCCTTTTGTTCTTTTTCTTTGTCTTTTTTTCCTTATGTTCTTGTATATATAAACTCTTTTGATGCTTTTAGTGTGTTTTAAAATGTATGCATGAGGTAAATATTTATTCATTTGATGCACACAAACACCAACACTATTTGCACACACAGTGAGTTGAAAAGGGGCCCTATACCCGGGTCCATAGGAACATAAGGAGTGAAGGTGAATCTGTGGTCATGCTAGGTCTCCGACTTGCTTGATTACAGTGAACCCTCATCTAGAGTTTTTCTCTTTGATAACATATTGTTGCTAGTAGTCCCTACTGCCGCAATATGTTCTTCGAAGGGGATGATACCTCTAGAGACCATCAAGAGAGATATGACCACCTTGGGAATTATCATTAAAAGGCCTTTTGGTTTCTCCCGTGTAGGTCCCTAAAATAAGGGCACAGAGCAAACACGCTGCGTGCCGTTTTAAACACTGCCATGCGTGTAGTCCTAAATGTCATGTACGCCTTTGCTTGTAATTATTTGTGGATATTGTCGTACTATGTGCGTCCCCGTGTTATGCTTTTGCGCGTCAACATCATATCGTCACGCACGCGTTGTATGTTGGTCTCATCTTTTGTCATGGGAAGCCGGAAGATCCATATCACCTTCTTAAACTGCACACATGGGGCACTGCACCCCCAAATGTGCAAGTAAGAAGAGATAATTTTCCGGGCCCTCGTGTCCGTAAATGCATTCATATCATGCATCGCATAAGCATCTCTTCATGGCATCATAATGAACATATCGTTCCTGCATTTGTCCGTTATCATATTCCAGCATCACATTTTGCATGAGTCATTGCATCATCATGAATATGCTTTCAACATACTTTTTGTTCTACAAACTGCATACCTTTTGTTTTCATGTTCGCTCATGCATGATCCTTGCATTTTCCTCTACAAAACAAAAACAAAAAGGGAAGCATGAAAATTCATGATGCATTCTTAGTTGCATATATTCGGTACCATGAGCCAACTATGTTGGGATCATAAACCCATTTCACTTAAAAACAAAATGATTGAACATGGTACCAACTGCATGGTTAACTTGGAAATTATGTTTCTTCGGGCATCTCAATTTCATAATTACATTTTCCATGCATAGCTTAAAGTATGCCCGAGTTATTCATCCCTATGAAATGTTGCTGAAGTATTGGCGATCAGAATTGCCATTCCTTTGATTATAGGGTTGAACCAAGCTCATGCTTTTATTAAAAGGTTCATCAAGTCAAGTTGAAATATGGAAGTAACCATCTTGCAAAAATTAGGGCAAAAGATGGATCGAGTTACATCATTGCTTCGTCTACTGCCAAACACATTTAGGATTGTTGATGTCCTTGTTACTTCTAGTTTCACCTTGACAAAGATGTCATGGACCATGTTGAAAATCTAAATTGATTCAACCCCATGTCCTGCATAAAAATTCACAATAATGTGCATCATTCGCATACATTCATGCTTTTCATTGGTTGCATTGCTCGTTGCATTATTTCCTTGAATAAAAAAAGAACTTAATCATTGTTATCAAAAAGAAAAGAACACACTTTACGGCACCCTTACCGAACCCGTGCTAGAACTAGAGTAATGGGTGAAGTAGAGGAGGTGCAAGAGCAGATGAAGGCCGACATGGAGGCCGTGAAAGAGCAAATGGCCACAATGATGGAGGCCATGATGAGCATGAAGAAGATAATGGAAGCCAATGCGGTTGCAGTTGCCGCTACCAGGGCTGCTGCTAAGGTGAACCTGATGCCCCCATCTGATCTCAACCAAATGAATCATCTAACCTCAGATATGGTGGGCAAAGATTTGGGAAGTACGGACGACCCCATGATGTGCAAATTCAAAACGAGCACGCCTTCCCGCCACATGGCTTGCCTCCCAACTATACGCCACCCAATGTGGCGTACACTCCCAATGAGAATGTCAATAACTCCAGTCCTATACCCATTGAGAGCCAACAACCCCAAACTGATCATGCACATGTCTCTTAAACCGTGGGGGAGACACATGAAATTCCCCACCACAATCTAGCTGACTTCGAGCCTTGCTCGGATATGCCACTGAAGGGCAAGCAGTTGGTGGTATACCCCTGCAAAACACTTTGGAGGGCCCTCAGTATCACCCACAACTACACCTCTTGCATTCCACAACAAGTAAAAACCCTCATGCTATTGCAGAAATGGGAAAGTTGGATCATCTAGAGGAAAGGCTCAGGGCCATTGAAGGAGGTGAAGATTATGCCTTTGCTAACCTAGAAGAGTTGTTCCTAGTACCCAATATCATCACCCCTCCCAAGTTCAAGGTGCTGGACTTTGACAAGTACAAGGGGAATACTTGCCCCAAGAACCATCTAAAGATGTATTGTCGGAAGATGGGGGCATACGCAAAAGATGAGGAATTGCTGATACATTCCTTCCAAGAAAGTCTTACTGGGGTAGCTGTTACCTGGTACACTAACTTGGAACCTTCTTGAGTCCATTCTTGGAAGGACCTAATGGTTGCCTTCGTTAGGCAGTGTCAGTATAATGGCTTCGGATAGGATGCAACTACAGAACATGTGCGAAAAGGGGGCACGGATCTTTCAAAGAATACGCCCAAAGGTGGAGGGATCTGGCAGCCCAAGTTTTTCCCTCAATGATGAAGAAAGAAATAATAACAATGATAGTAGACATATTACTAGTGTTCTATTATGGAAAATGGTGGGTTACACACCTTCAATCTTTGCAGATTTGGTCTTCACTGGCGAAATGATCGAAGTGGGTCTAAAAAGAGGCAAATTTGATCATCATGCTTTGATAAATGCAAAAAAACTGGGGCAAATGAAGAGGGTGAGAATGAGGGAGAAACCCATGCTATGACTGCCATTCCTATACAACCAAGTTTCCCACTAACCCAACAATGTCATTACTCAGCCAATAACAAACCTTCTCCTTACCCACCACCCAGTTATCCACAAAGGCCATCCCTAAATCAATCAGCCAAGTTTCCAATGACGAACACCACCTTTGGCACAAACTAAAACACCAACCAAGAAATGAATTTTGCAGCGAAAAAGCCTGTAGAATTCACCCCAATTCCGGTGCCCTATGCTAACTTGCTCCCATATCTACTTGATAATTCAATGGTAGCCATAACCCCAGCCAAGGTTCATCAACCTCCATTTCTCCGAGAACACAACTCAAACGCAACGTGTGCTTGTCATGGAGAAGCCCCGGGGCATTCCATTGAGCATTGTAGGGCCCTGAAGCGTAAGGTGCAAGGTCTAATTGATGCGGGATGGTTGAAATTTTAGGAGAATCGCGTTTAAGTCCTGGCATTGACAAGAGATGCCACACATGGGGCAATTTTGAAAGCTGTTGTTAGATGTCTCTAATGACTCATCAGGATTTTCAAGTTTATACCATTGTTGTAAACCACAATTACAATGCTAAATAAAATGGATAAATTAGATATCTTTGTCCCTCATCCTCTCACAAATGCATCTTTGCTTATTCAACTTTCACCGAGATGTGGGTGCAAGCCATTGGTCTGTTTGCTCAAGCGACCTGCACTCTTGAGTATGGACTTCCAAGACCGTTCAATCAGAAATTACTCGTGCTACACATTTGGTGAGGGTGCCGTAAAACAACAAATAAAGCAAAAATAAGTTTCAAAATAAAAATAAAAAAAAGCATTTGATGGACTGTGTTTTCAACTAAAAATATAGACGTTCATGTGACCTCATTTTATCATTCTGGAAAGTTTTTCTTTTTTAGAGAGAAGTGAGTTATCAAGAATAGGAATTATTTGACTTAATCCATCAAGTGAAAAAAATCCTTCAACTATTTCTCGTCCTTGGAAAATTATTTTTGCAAGAATCAACCGCTTCTTTCATTCTCCCTTGCTACAAGGTCATGACGAAAGATAACAATTGGTACCTCAAAGCCCTACACTAATGTCCCATCTTTTGGAATTTGGGATGACCGGCCCTCTCAATGAGTCAATCTCTTGCTTTCTCAAAAGGGTGGACCCTTGGGTACTAGTACCCTCACCTTCCGAGGACTACACGTCCTCACCTTCAGAAGGCTACACGCCCTCACCTTCAGAGGGCTGCATGCCCTCGCCTTCAGGGGACTACACGTCCTCGCCTTCAGAGGACTACACGTCCTCGCCATCAGAGGAGAACACGTTCTCGCCTTCAGAGGACTACACGTCATCACCATCAAAGGACTACACGTCCTCGCCATCAGAGGGCTGCACGCCCTCGCCTTTAGAGGGCTATGCAGCCTCACCTTCAGAGGGATACATGCACGCCCTCAGAGGACTACGCGTCCTCACCTTCAGAGGGCTACATGCCCTCGCCTTCAGAGGGCTACACGCCCTCACCTTCAGAGGACTACACGTCCTCACCTTTAGAGGACTACACGTCCTCGCCTTTAGAGGACTACACATCCTCGCCATCAGAGGACAACACGTCCTCGCCTTCAGAGGACTACACGTCCTCGCCATTAGAGGGCTGCACGCCCTCGCCTTCAAAGGGCTACGCATCCTAACCTTCATAGGTCTACATGCACACCCTCAGAGGACTACGCGTCCTCACCTTTAGAGGGATACATGCCCTCGCCTTCAGAGGGCTACACGCCCTCACCTTCAGTGGACTACACGTCCTCACCTTTAAAGGACTACATGTCCTCGCCATCAGAGGACTACACGTCCTCGCCTTCAGAGGGCTACACACCTTCACCTTTAGAGGACTACACGTCCTCACCTTTAGAGGGTTGCACGTCCTCGCCTTCAGAGGGCTGCACACCCTCTCCTTTAGTGGGTTGCACGCGCTCACTTTTTGAGGGCTGGACGCCCTCGCCTTCAAAGGGTGACACGTCCCCGACTTTAGAGGGCTACGTGTCCTCCCTTTCAGTGGGCTCCACATCCGCACCTTAAGAGAATTTAAGGTTCTCTGCCCTTAATGCTTAACTGAGACTTACGCTCCAGGTTACGGGGGCTAGTAGTTTCCTTTTATTAGTTCAGTTCCTGGGCCACCCCGCTGATCCTGGAGGAGGGCCAACTGTGCGAGCACAACTTGAGGAGGAGGCTATCGTACAACCACTATGCATACTGGGGAAAGATTTCACCCGTGCCGTTACAAAGAGACGAGTGTGGATCATGTGCACCAACATGACCACTCTTACACAAAGGTAAGTATGCACATTGCTCAACTGATTTATGATGCCATCCACTTTTTGCAGGGGTCGCGCCCACAAGACACCCAGTGGACCCGAAGAAGTCCACAGGGCCCTGGGGTTTCCAGTTTGGTTTACGGGCCTCTGTCAGTCCTACAGGGTGCCCGTCCCCCCCAGCAAGGTCATACCATCGTGACATAGGTAAGTATGCACTTCTCTCAACTGATTTCTGATGTCATCTATTGTTTGCAGGGATCGCGCCCGCAAGACACCCAGTGGACCCAAAGAAGTCCAGCAGGGTCTTGGGGTTTCTAGCTCTGATTACGGGCCTTTGTCAGTTCTACGAAGTGCCCGTCGCCCCCAACAAGGTCACTAGGCCCCCCATTAAACGGGCTTTCATCAAGAAGTACTGCGCCCCCAGGCAGGCGTAGGGCGAGACACCACAACAACCTGGGGATGGCTGACAGCGGGCAACAGACACACCGCCACCACCTCTAGAGTTCACCTCAGCTCATCCAAAAAAGGTTAGAGCGTTGCCTATGACACATGGCCGACCAATAGGCGACCAAGTCCAAAGCCAAAGGTAAGCAATGTACTAGGTCCGTGGCCGACAAGTCATCACGCGTCCAGCTCAAGACGTCAAAGAAGCGCTACTAGGAGGCAACCTAGTACCTTTTAAATTTCTACTTGTTATTTGATCACCCTTGTTTCTCAAGTCATAGTAGGACACACCTAGTTGCTCATGATCCTAGGAATTTAAATAAAACAAGCACAAGCTCGGAAGGTAGTCATACCTCACAAAATATATATATGTATGTTTATGTAGCAAGATACCTTGGATATGCATGTATATAGCAAAAATACCTCACAAAAATATACACATGTTTAAGTAGCAAAATACCTAAAAAAAAAACAAAAACAAAAAAAAAACAACAAAAACAAAAACAAATTCCCAAGAACACAAAATATATCTTTCGGCTGAAAAGCCAGCATGCTTTTGAAAAGAATTAACTTCCAGCTTTTCTTTGAAAGAAATTCACTGATCATGACTAGTTTTAGAAAAAGATGTGTATGCACCTAAAGGGTGAATGTTGTGAAAATTTTCCCGAATACCCAAAATAGACTCGGATGAATGCATGAATTGATAAAAGAACATGTTTTGGAAACACTGGGTTGACTTAAATTGGAAAAAATGATTCCTAAACCCTAGTATCATGTGACCATAAAAACATGGTGCCTGAGTGTCCACATGGGTGCATGCATGACCAGTTTTGCATGAAATTTCCTAATCATCATTGTTGCATGTGTATCATGGAAATAATGTGGGACATCCCCTTTATCCCCGAACCACTGGCCAAACCCTGACATATATCACGTCTAGCCGTTCTACAAGCCTTGAGCCAAAAAAATCATATGTTGCTCTGATCAGTTGAAGGTTTTGTTTCTTTACTAAAGCATGTTCACATTTTAGTGAAAAAACACCGAGACTATTTTAGTCTCACAGTTATCAAGAACTACGTAGGTCTGAGTTCCTCATCACAAATTGAGGATACGTAGGAGCAAAAGCCCTACTTTTGTCAACCACCCCACCTTTGTTACCGTGACCCAAGAGTCCGGTGGCATGCGAAGACACCTGACGGTAACCCGTAAACATTCTTTTGCTATCTCTAAGACTCAACGCATGATAGCATGCAGAGACTAACGTCGTCTTCTGCACCCTTTTTCAATCGCAGCCAACAAGCCCGTTGACACGCGGAGATTTACGTCATCTTCCACACAGACAACCTCTGTCTAGCACTGACCCGTGAAGTTAGGGGGCAGGCGAAAATACCCAAGTGGTTATCCGTATAAACATTCTTTTGCTATCTCTAAGACTCAACTCATGATAGCATGCAGAGACAAACGTCGTCTTCTGCATCCTTTGTCAATCGCGGCCAACAAGCCCATTGACACGCGGAGATTTACGTCATCTTCCGCGTAGACAACCTCTGTCAAGCACTAACCCGTGAAGTTAGGGGGCAGGCGGAAATACCCAAGTGGTTATCCGTATAAACATTCTTTTGCTATCTCTAAGACTCAACGCATGATAGCATGCAGAGACTAACATCGTCTTCTGCACCCTTTGTCAATCGCGGCCAACAAGCCCGTTGACACGCGAAGATTTACGTCATCTTCCACGCAGACAACCTTTTTCAGTACTAACCCGTGAAGTTAGGGGGCAGGCGGAAATACCCAAGTGGTTATTCGTATAAACATTCTTTTACTATCCATCAGACCCAGAGCACAATAGCATGCAGAGACTAACATCGTCTTCTGCACCTTTTGTCGTCCTGACCCGTGAAGTCAGGTGACATGCGGGGGAACCTTATGGTCCTGCACCATTTGTCAACTAGGGGCAAACGAGCCCGTTGACGCACAGAGACTAACATCATCTCCTGCACCTTTTGTCGTCCTGACCCGAGAAGTCAAGTGACATGTGGGGGAACCTTATGGTCCCGCACCTTTTGTCAACCAGAGGCAAGCGAGCTCGTTGACAGGCAGAGACAAATTATGGTCATCTGCACCTTTGTCATCCAGAGGCGGTGGGCCCGATGACATGCGGGGAAACCTTATGGTCCCACACCTTTTGTCAACCAGAGGCAAGCGAGCCCGTTCACACATAGAGACAAATTATGGTCATCTGTACCTTTGTCATCCAGAGGCGGCGGGCCCGATGACATGCGGGGGAACCTTATGGTCCCGCACCTTTTGTCAACCAGAGGCAAGTGAGCCCGTTGACACATAAAGACAAATTATGGTCATCTGCACCTTTGTCATCCAGAGGTGGCGAGCCCGATGACATGCGGGGAACCATTTGGTCCCGCACTTTTTTCACATTTTATCATCCAGAGGCGGCGGGCCTCATGACATGCAGGGGAACCATTTGGTCCCGCATCTTTTTTTTCACTATCCAGAGACAATCAAGTTTGGAGCCCCACGAATTGATTGCCCAGCGCTGTTCATGCATCCTCCACCATCATGTCCGGAGCCCCATGAATTGATTGCCTAGCGCTATTCATGCATCCTCCACCATCAAGTCCGGAGCCCCACCAATTGATTGCCTAGCGCTGTTCATGCATCCTCCATCATCAAGTCCGGAGCCCCATGAATTGATTGCCTAGCGCTGTTCATGCATCCTCCATCATTGAGTCTGGAGCCCCATCAATTGATTGCCTAGTGTTTTTCATGCATCCTCCACCATCGAGTCTGGAGCCCCATGAATTGATTGCCTAACGTTGTTCGTGCATCCTCCACCATCGAGTCCGAAGCCCCACCAATTGATTGCCTAGCGCTGTTCGTGCATCCTCCACCATCGAGTCCAGAGCCCCATGAATTGATTGCCTAGCATTGTTCCTGCATCCTCCACCATCGTGTCCGGAGCCCCACGAATTGATTGTCTAGCACTGTTCGTGCATCCTCCATCATCATGTCTAGAGCCCCATGAATTGATTGCCTAGCGATGTTCGTGCATCCTCCATCATCAAGTCTAGAGCCCCATGAATTGATTGCCTAGCGTTGTTCGTGCATCCTCCATAATCAAGTCCAGAGCCCCATGAATTGATTTCCTAGCGTTGTTCCTGTATCCTCCATCATTGATTCCGGAGCCCCATGAATTGATTGCCTAGCGCTGTTCATGCATCCTCCACCATCAAGTCTGGAGCCCCACGAATTGATTGCCTAGCGCTGTTCGTGCATCCTCCATCATGAAGTCCGAAGCCCCATGAATTGATTGCCTAGAGCTGTTCGTGCATCCTCCACCATCAAGAGTCCGGAGCCCCACGAATTGATTGCTTAGCGTTGTTCGTGCATCCTGCATCATCTAGTCCGGAGCCCCATGAATTGATTGCCTAGCGCTGTTCGTGCATCCTCCATCATTGAGTCCGGAGTACCATGAATTGATTGTCTAGCGCTGTTCATGCATCCTCCGTTATCAAGTACGGAGCCCCCGGTGAGGGGAAAATACAGTTTTTGTTATTTTCCCAATCAGTTCCTTCACCAAAAAATGTGTATACGTGTATATTATGTTATTTTTTGTTCTGTGTTGTTCAGAGAAAAAGAAGGAGAGACGGGAGTCAATTATTTCAAATTGTTTTAGTTGCAACCATTGTAATTAAGATCAATTAAATCCCCATGATGGGCAAAGGATGGTCTTCGGGAATCATCATAGATTAATTACGGAAAAGGCTGAGACGGACAAAATCAGTGTCTTATCTTTACTTTCCTCCTATCTCCGATAAAAGGTAAGTAAAGAGGGGCAACTGTCATACCCTAATTTCGTCCGGGAACCATTGTTTGCTGGCATGCAACCTTCACTTGACCGCCTCGAGGTACTTAACCCCCATCGTTGGGTAATCCGTAAAGTTCTGCAACATTCTGGAAGTAAAAAAGAAACATTGTTGCGCAATCCGTAAAGTTCCTCAACATTTCAGAAGTTAAAAAGAGCATTGTTGCGTAATCCGTAAAGTTTTGCAACATTCCGAAAAGAAAATGGATGTCGTTACGGAATCCATAAAGTTTCGTGAGATTTCGGAAGGAAAACAGCGAAAAACACAAAAATGGGGGGGGGGTGAACTTATCAAGATAGGGGTGTAAATAGTAATTTGAGTCTAGGCCCTTCCGAAACATTTTGGAAGTTGGGTTGCTTAAGGAGGAAGCAACTGGGCGGCAAGATCTTCCACGTTTTTGAAAAATGGTTTCCGTGGCTTCCGTAAAATTTCTGAAAACCTTGGGTAAGCATATTTCACTTAACATTGATGAAAGGGAAGAGAAAAAACGATGAAAATCAAATTCGAAACACTTCCGTAAGGCTTCTGTAACTTTTCCGTAAAATACGAAAAGGGGGGTGAACTTAGTAATTCGGGTGCGCTTAGAAATCTTCTTCATTAAGTCTCTGGGCGGCAAGCACCTCTCTTTTTCTCTATAAATAGGGGAGGGGGGCTGTTTCAAAAAATACTTATCACCCCTTAGCTATGCATTTCGGCTATTTTGGGCAAAAAAATACATTTTCGTGAAGAAAAAATTGAGTCGAAGTGCTTCCGTAATGCTTCCGTAAGCGATTCTGTGGAAATTCTTCATCGTTCTTCACCATTCTTCGTTCGTTCTCCGTCGTTCTTCGGTCTTCAACCGGTAAGTTCCCGAAATCAAATCTTTCAATTCATTCTATGCACCCTTAGTGGTCCCTACGTGTTTTGTGTACTTTCACTTTAATTTCGCTTACTTTCAATTTTCTTTTCTTCCGTTTTTAATGTGCTTTAACCGTTTACTTAAGCCGTTTTCTCACCTAATAAATGATAAAATGAATTTCAACTGATCATTTGCGTTGTAATCTCGTTTAATCACTGTTAAAACAAAATCTAACCGATCATTCACGCTGTAATCTCGGTTAAACCAAAAAAAGCAAAATAATAATAAAATAACCAAAATATCTTGAAAAATAATAATAAAATAATCAAAATATATTTGAATAAAATAATAAAAAAAATCAATTGGACGTTTTTCTTTGGAAGTTTCCTTGGATCAATTGACTAACATGGACCGTTTTAAGGTCCAACGCCTTAAACGATCCTCTTTGCTTTTATCGGTTAACATGGACCGTTCAAAAGCATAAAATTAACATGTAACTTTACAATTTGCGAGAACTACGTAGGTTTGATTTCCTCTTCGATGGAGGATACGTAGGAGTAAAAGCCCCGCTTTTGTCGACCTCGTGAGATGGTTAGAGGTCCAACGCCTTAGCTTTCTCACCAAGTAAAATGGATCATTTTAAGGTCCAACACCTTAAATGACCCCCTTCCAAGTAAAAAGAATCACTTGATCCGCCCCTTTTGAAAGAATTACGTAGGTTTGATTTCCTTATCACAATTGAGGAATACGTAGGAGCAAGGGAAACGCCCTTGTCGACCGCAAAAAGATAAAAATACAAAAAAGTCATAAAAAGACATAAAAACATAAAAAAGGGAAAATAAAACAAATTGAAGTCATATTTGCACACTTGATTAAAGGCTGTCGTCCCTTGTGACGGACGCGTGGGGTGCTAATTCCTTCCCCATGCGTAAATACAACTCCCGAACCTTTAACGATTAAAGTTCATAGACCACACCTTTCCAGTTTTTCCGACGTTTTCCTCGAATAAACGTTGGTGGCGACGCATTTTCCTTTCTTGGAAGACGCACCCGTGAGCCCTCGCGTCGCCCTCCTGCCGCAGGGTAGGTTGCGACACAACCAAATAAGCTCGAGTTTACAGTAGAGCTTGGTTTACCTAACAAAGAACTCGGTCCCTATAGTGAGGATGAAGATGAAATTCGGTGCAATCAATCCCATGAAGATCGTGAGGAAGAAGTTGAGTTTGTTTCTCCAATGACAACCATACCATCATACTACATGCCACCATACATGCATAATGTTTACCTTTAATCTAATTTTAAAGATTTTGAATAGGTAATACATTGGATCACGAAGAAGTCCAAATCCAGTGGGGAGTCTCTTTGAAGGGATGTGTTTTCAAATAAAAGAAGAAGTACAACATGCTTTGTAAAAGAAGTAACAACAAGGCATAACTATCAGACTCAACAAAGCTAACTTTCATTTATGATGACAATGGTTGTGCTTGGAGGTGCAGGGAAACATACATTCTTGCAAATAAGAAATGGGAAATGGAAAAGCTTTGTGAATCTCATACATGTTTAAATCCATCAATCTTACAAGATCATGCAAAAATGTCTTATCTGCTGATTTGTAAAAGCATCCACACTTTGATTGAAAATGATCCATCAACTTTAGTGTCAGCCTTGATAGCACACGTCAAAAGCACTAGAGGATACACTACCACGTACCAAAAAGCATGGTTTGCAAAGCAAAAGGCCATTGAAAACATCTACGACAAATAGGAAAGATCATTCCATGATTTGTCGAGATTGTTGCAAGCTATGCAACAATTTGTTCCAGGTATGGTTGCGGAAAAGGAAACACTACCGATGCCACCACAAAAAGGTCAAACATTAGAGGGTTTTGTGAAATTCCATTATCTTTTTTGAAGTTTCACATTGTGTATCGATGGGTTTCAATATTGCAAGCCTGTGGTTCAAGTTGATGGAACATGTTTGTATGATAAGTACAAGAGGACCCTCTTTGTAGTAGGTGCACAAGATGACAACAATAAAATCCTTCCAATAGCCTTTGTCATTGTCGAGGGTGAAACAGCGGAAGCATGACTCTTCTTTCTCAAAAATTTAAAAAGGCATGTCACCTATAAGATAGTCTATGTTTGATTTCAGATGTGCATGAGTCAATAAAAAGTGTTTACTCAAGATGTTATAGTGGGTGGACGACACAAAATTCTGTGCATGTGTTCTGCATTTGACACATTACACAAAATTACACGAGGAGGTTCAAGAACAATGACATAAAAAAACTACTTATCAATATGGGTGAGTGTCAAACTTCTTTATCTTCATATTAAATATCACTTAATTTTGTATTATTCATAATATTGAAATTGAATGTTTATAACTACGCATCATATGCAAGGACATAGCCTACGTTCAATCACTATTGCAACAATTTGAAGGAGGAAGTAGATGATGACTGTCATACCCTAATTTTGTCCAGGGACCATCCATTATTGGGATGCAACTTTCGTTTGACCACTTCGAGGTACTTGGCACCCATCGTTAGGCAATTCGTAAAGTTCCATGACATCCTGAAAACCAAAAAGGGGTTGATTACGTAGTCCGTAAGGTTTCGTAACATTACGGAAAGAAAACAAGCATTGTTACGAAATTCGTAAAGTTTCGTAACGTTACGGAAAAAGAATCACCAAAAAAAGGCAGAGGGGTGTACTTAGTAAAAATGAGGGTTCAAATAGCAACCAGACCCACTTGGGCCTTCCAGAATATTCCTCCAGAAGGCGGTTGCTTCTGGGGGGAAGCAACCTAGCTCGCCTGGGCGAGTTGAGCTGGGTGGCAAGCTTCTCCCCTATTTTCCTATAAATAGGGGGAGAAGTGAGACCTTTAAAGAATACGCACAGCGGTGGAGAGACCTGGCAGCACAAGTGGCCCCTCCCATGGTTGAAAGGGAGATGATCACCATGATGGTAGACACATTGCCAGTGTTTTACTATGAGAAGTTGGTAGGTTACATGTCGTCCAGCTTCGCGGATCTAGTGTTCGCCGGGGAAAGAATCGAAGTAGGGTTGAAAAGATGGAAGTTCGATTATGTTTCCTCCACAAGTGCCAATGCTAAAAGAATCGGAGCAACTGGGGCAAAAAGGAAGGAAGGGGATGCCCACGTCGTCACTTTGGCGCCCGCGTAGGTCAAACCCCCGTAGACATCTCATGGTACACATCAGTACGCGCAACATCATCCGAGCTTCTCAGCTCACGCCGGGAACTCCTCTAATTCAGCACCCGTGCAGCCTAAGGCACTCGTCCAGAGGGAGGCCCCCCAAGTTCCAACTCCAACCACGACTCGCCCAGCCGGCAATTCCAACGCAATGAGGAACTTTCCGCCGAGGCCAATTCCAGAATTCACCCCACTCCCAATGACGTATGAGGACCTCTTGCCGTCCCTCATCGCCAACCAATTGGCCGTAATAACTCTCGGGAAGATCTTCCAACCCCCTTTCCCAAAGTGGTATGATCCTAACGCAACTTGCACGTACCATGGGAATACCCCGGGGCATTCCATCGAAAAATGCTTGGCCATTAAATACAAGGTCCAACATTTGATAGATGCTGGATGGCTGACATTTCAAGAGGATCGGCCCAACGTGAAAACCAACCCGCTCGCCAATCATGGAGGGGGAGCGGTTAATGCCATTGAGTCAGATAGGCCGCGCAGGTCTAAACCCTTGAAGGACGTGGCAACCCCTAGGAGGTTTATCTTTGAGGCCCTACAAAAGGGAGGTGTGATTCCCCCCGGTGGGCATAAAGAGGATTCTTGTTTGTTGCATCCCGGTGAGCTACATAGCATGGAAACATGTTTGGCAGTAGAGGAATTATTGCAGGGAATGATAGATCAAGGCAGACTGGAAGTCGGTGATGAGGGGAGGGAAGAGCAGCATATATGTATGCAGTCCGTGGATGAGAGAAGTTTTGGAAGGCCTAAACCTTTGGTGATATATTTCACCAAGGGCGCAGCTTCGCAAAAGCCCCGATACCCCTCGGCAGCTAAACCTGTCCCTTTCCCATACCAAAACAACCACGCAGTCCCATGGAGGTACACACCTCCTAACAAAATGGAAGAAGAAGCCACCGACATCAGTTCGTTGTCGGCCAAGGTAACCAATATCACGGGGCTGAGCGGTGTGACCCGCAGCGGTCGCGTGTTTGCGCCCCCCGACCTACCAATTCAACCCACAAACGTCAAGGGGAAGGCAAAGGTAGTGGAAGAACAAGATGATAAAACGCCCCTCACTCCGAATGAGGATATTTCGGTGAAAGGTCTTCCAAAGAAAAGGGATGGTTATGGCAAGAAGGAGGTGTCGCTAGAGGAAGCCAACGAGTTTCTCCGCATAATTCAGCAGAGCGAGTTCAAGGTTATGGAGCAGCTCAACACAACCCCAGCCAGGGTCTCGCTGTTGGAATTACTCATGAGCTCGGAGCCTCATCGGGAGTAATGGTGAGTTGCCCATCCTCTATGCCATATGTGGAAGCCGCAGAGGAGTCATTAGAAACCGCTTTCCAATCTTTCGAGGTGGTAAGCATTTCCTCCGTGGATTCCTTCTCTGGGCAACCTTGCCTGTCAGATACGGCAGTAATGGTGGCCCGGGTAATGTTGGGGAATGGTTACGAGCCCAAAATGGGTTTAGGCAAGGACAACAGCGGCATAACTAGCCTGATAAACCTCAAAGGAAATCGTGGGAAGTTTGGGTTAGGCTATAAACCCACATAGGCAGATATAAGGAAAAGCATTGCGGGAAGGAAAAGCGGAAGTCAAGGCTCGCGATTAAGACAAGAAGACGAAGGAAGCCCGCCCTGCCACATAAGTAGGAGCTTTATTAGCGCAGGTCTAGGGGACAAAGGCCAAGTCGTTGCACTATGTGAAGATGATGCTCCGAGTGGGTCGGATTTGGTACGACCATGCCCTCCTGATTTCCGACTAGGAAATTGGCAAGTGGAGGAGCGCCTGGACATTTACGCGACAAGCATAATGTAAACCTTTTATGGCTTTAAAAGCTCTACAGTTGGGCCTAGGCTTTAGAGTTTCCTTTTGTTAAGGCTTTGTGTCTTTTGTTCCTGAGTTTATAATACAAAGATCTTTCTTCATCTGTTCTTGTGTCTCTACCCATTCTCATCCATTTGCATTTTTATTTCTTTATGTTTAAAACGCCAGATCCGACGATGAGTCCCTCGAAGGTACTAATACCTGGGACTCGCCCATCAATTTCGAGCAAGAAACGAATCAAATAGAAGATAAAGAGAACGAGGAAGTGGGACTTCCCCCGGAGTTGGAAAGGATAGTCGCCCATGAGGACCAAGAAATGGGGCCTCATCAAGAAGAGACAGAACTAGTAGACTTGGGAACTGGCAATGGAAAAAGGGAAGTAAAGATAGGCATAGGTATGACTGCATCCATCCGTGAAGAATTAACAGCCCTGCTAAGAGACTACCAAGACATCTTTGCTTGGTCATACCAAGATATGCCCAGTTTGAGTTCTGACATTGTACAGCACCGATTACCCCTAAATCCCGAGTGTCCCCCGGTAAAACAGAAACTGAGAAGGATGAAGCCCGAGACATCCTTAAAAATAAAAGAAGAGGTAAAGAAACAATTTGACGCTGGGTTTTTGGCTGTCGCACGGTACCCGGAATGGGTGGCCAACATTGTACCAGTCCCTAAGAAGGATGGGAAGGTGCGAATGTGTGTGGATTATCGGGACCTGAATCGGGCCAGTCCCAAAGACAACTTTCCTTTGCCGCACATCGATATCCTTGTGGATAATACGACCAATTTCGCTTTGTTTTCCTTCATGGATGGGTTCTCCGGTTACAATCAAATAAAGATGGCGCCAGAGGATATGGAAAAAGCTACCTTCGTCACCCTGTGGGGAACGTTCTGTTACAAGGTGATGTCCTTTGGACTCAAAAATGTCGGGGCAACTTATCAACGGGCTATGGTAACTTTGTTCCACGATATGATGCACCAAGAGATCGAGGTCTACGTGGACGACATAATTTCCAAATCTAAGACCAAGGAGGAACACCTTGTCAACCTGCGGAAGTTGTTCGAAAGGCTTAGGAAGTATCAATTGAGGTTTGAAATTCTGATACTGAGGACAGATGTCGTACAGGATGTCACGACATCGCGCTTCAGAACATGCAGATTGTATATGACAGTATGAACAGATTAAACAAGTAAATAACACAAGAGAATTGTTAACCCAGTTCGGTGCAACGTCACCTACATCTGGGGGCTACCAAGCCAGGGAGGAAATCCACTAAAATAGTATTAGTTCGAAGATCTAACAGCCACTGTATACAACCTTCTCACCTAACCACTACCCATGCAACTTCTACCTAAGAGCCACTCTTAGATATGAGAACCCCTCTCACTCCCTCTCAATCACTCACCCGTTTTTACAAACAAATCAAAGACATACCAGAGATTGCTCTCTGAACAATAGAGATCAACTCTACACACTCAGGTCCAACACTTGATGTTAGGGTAGCATCAAGGTGGCTCACAAAACACTCAAGTCACAACACTCACAAAATAACTCTTCAATCTCTGACTTGATTAAAAACCCGTGCAGCCTTCATGTTTATATAGCAGTGTACGTATCTGGGCTGCAACAACTTGCGCTGGATAAGCTCTATCATTCTCCTGAAAAATCTGCACTTAAAGATCTAAAAGATAAAGTTTTATCTTTTAGTTTTTATCTTCAATCTCTAATCCCTGAACGAAACTATTCAAGTTTGTAATTCAATCTTTAATTATCTTTTAATTCGTTCCTAAAGATAGAACTCCTAATCTGTTGCTGACTGCACATTAATCTGTTAAAGATATAACAGATTTATGTGTCCAGTATTTTCGGGCAGGATGTCCTGGACATTGTATCCGACATCGTGGATCCTGCAGCTTCAATTCTTCATTTGACATTTTATCTTGCCTTGTGCATTGTGCAGCCCAATCTGATTCCTTGGCATAATGTTAGACATCATGTGCAGCAACTCCAGCTTTCCTTCATTGTCTAAGTGCTTATGTTTTAACAAAATTTTAGCCAATCTTTTAAAACTAAGTAAAGCTAAGCACTAACAATCTCCCCCTTTGGCAAATTTTGTCTAAAACATACTTAGACACTTCCTGAGCAGGTACGAGCAGTCATGCAAGTGGGATCAGCAACTTTCATTATCAGAGTAATCAAGCACAGCAGTATCTGTAGTGGTGACAGCAAAATTCTGCAAGTTGCAAATCTACAAGTCTTTTCTAGGATGTCAAGACATCGCACGTGACATCAGCTTTCTGCTCCCCCTGTCTCCATGCTCTTGCTGCTGTGAAGTGAATATTCTGCTAGGCAGCAGTTCACTGCAGCATCTTCTATCAGCTACTAGTTTCAGTAGCTTACATCAATCATCATCAGCAGCAGTAGTATAAATACTACTCCCCCTCAAAATCATATAAATACTGCTCCCCCTCAAAATCACAAATCATGCATAATATCCTCCTACTCCCCCTTTTTAGACAGAATTTGGCAAAAGTAGAATGCATGAAATTAATGTGCAAATATTACAGACCAATAACAATCAATTGTTCAAAGGGACATGCCCCAATAGCTAGTCATGGGGTGGCATCAGAATCATCATCATCTGATTCTGTATCCTCTGCTGCATCTTCTTCTTCCTCAGCTGCTTCTCCATCATCAACGCCATTGTCTGAGAGTCTTTTGATCAGGCGTTCCAGCTCCATTTTCTTCTCTGTGTTGGCTTTGATGGTTGCCTCCAGCACCTTGCATGTGTCCTTGAGTTCAGCAATCAAATCATCCTTGGACACAGCACCTGAAGCAGCAGCTTTCCCTGATGTCGAGACAATGTCTGGGACATGTGTCCCCTCAAACAGTTTGTAATGCAGGGATAGAGGAGATTCTCTCTTCTTCACAGAGTCAATGTTGTTTAAAATATTGGGATGTTGACTCAACATAATGCCACACAATACAGTTGGGAAGGCAATGGGTAATTTGACAGCAAAAGATTCTGAATGCTTAATAGTTTGATCAAAAATATAGTTTCCAAAATTAAATTTGGACTTGGTTCCAACAGCATACAGAAATTTACCCAAACCTGTGGCAACAGTGGAAGTATGATTGGTGGGTACCCAGTTGGCAGTGCCAATCCTATGCAGGATTGCATACTTCACACTTAGCTTCCCTGCAGAAAGCTTCCCTTTCTTTGGCCAATGCTGGACTTGCTTGGCAGTGATTTCCTTGGCAATTTGATGCTCAGAAACAGCAATATCCACCACTCCTTCAGTTGGTCTGCCCAGGTACTTGTTGATTACAGCAGGGGAGAATCTAATACATTTTCCTCTGACAAACACTTTCTGATACTCATCACTCTTTCTGTTTGTTATGTCAGAGGGAATGTTGACAATGAATTCCCTGACTAGACTTTCATAACAATCTCCCAACTTGGTGACAGTTTTCAGCAGTCTAGCAGCCTTGATGAGGTCCATGATCTCCTTGCAATCCAAGGCATCTCTTCCCAGTTCTCTTTCTAAAGCAAGTCTGCGTTGATATACAAATTTCCACCTTTCAACATTGCCAATGGAGTGGAATGAAATGTTGTCCAATGGGGCATCAGGGACATTTCCAGGCACCTTTTTCCCTGATTTCTTGGCTCTCTTGATGTCGGGAACATCTAGTTCGACATCATCATCAGAATCAGATGAGGAAATTTCTTTCCTCTTCTTGGAAGGGATTGCAACTTTGCTCCATCTGGATGTGGTAGGAGTGATTGGTGTGATCTTCTTCTGTGCAGTAGTTTTGATTCGTCCAGACCTAGTAATGGGGGTTTTTCCCTTTCTGCTTTGTAATCTTTCTGCAATGCCAGGTGCCAACTTTTTGGCAATGGGTTCCTCATCAGATTCTACTTCTTCTAGGTCAATGAAGTCACCTGGAGCAGGTTCTGGTGCCCTTGGTGCAGGGGTCTCCTCTGTGGCTTGATCCTCTTCCTCTGTTGATTTCTCTTCACTGGATGAAAAGAGGATTTCAGCATTTGGGGTGGAAGATGTTGGGACATCTTTATCAGCATCAGGGACAGAAGCATTTTTCAAAATGCTATTCACAAAACTGCGGATCTTCTTATCCATCTCAGTGTCTTCTTCCCTAGGGCTTGTTGCAAAGCTAGGGTTTTCAGAAATCTTCACTCCCTGTTGTCTTTTAGGGACCAGTTTCTCAGGAACAGGGCCTGGACCAGGAATCATTTGTATGGATTGGATATTGAGTGCAGGTTGTTGCTGGTTTGATGGAGTTTTGGAGGATGATGGAGATGATGGTACAGAGGGTGAAACAGGGGATGAGGTTTCTTTTGGTGAGGTAGCCATGGAGAAGCAGAGCTTTGGGAGTGGTTTCGTGAATATCTGAGAAGTGTTGGGGAATGCTGATGAAAACGAGATTGCCACGAAAATGTAAGTTTGAATGAGGAATGTAGGAGAACGTGTGAAACGGAGGTTGAATTTGTTTTGGCCCAGTAGTGAACGTGCTATTAATGTTGAGTGAGAAGTTTGAGCACGTTCAGATAGAAGTAACTGCTATAACTCCTCTAGCAGACAAATGCCCAGCTTGCCCCTCAGTTTTTCAAACTGATTTGCATCCAATGCCTTTGTGAAAATATCTGCTACTTGTTCCTCAGTGGCAACATGCTCCAGTGTGATAACTTTATCATCAACAAGATCTCTAATATAGTGATGTCTAATGTCAATGTGCTTGGTTCTGCTGTGTTGAACAAGATTTTTAGAAATATTAATAGCACTCATGTTGTCACAGTACAATGTCATGAC
The DNA here is from genome assembly GCF_000004515.6 of Glycine max. Classification (NCBI taxonomy): domain Eukaryota; kingdom Viridiplantae; phylum Streptophyta; class Magnoliopsida; order Fabales; family Fabaceae; genus Glycine; species Glycine max. Next base: position 29,683,304 of record NC_038247.2, read on the forward strand.
ATCTTGTTCGACATTGTACTCCTTCAGCATCTGCTTCATCCAAACTAGTTGTGAACAGCTGCTTCCTGCTGCAATATACTCTGCTTCTGCAGTAGATAGGGACACACAGTTCTGCTTCTTGCTGAACCATGAAATAAGATTGTTTCCCAAATAGAAACATCCACCAGAAGTGCTTTTTCTGTCATCTGCACTTCCAGCCCAATCAGCATCACAATATCCAACCAGCATTGAATCTGAACAATGACAGTACATAATCCCATAGTCACTGGTGCCATTTACATATTTCAGAATTCTCTTTACTTGATTCAAGTGACTTATCTTAGGATTGGCTTGATATCTTGCACAAACACCTACTGCAAAGGTGATGTCAGGTCTGCTTGCTGTTAAATATAGTAAGCTCCCAATCATGCTTCTGTACAGACTTTGATCAACACTGGTGCCAGCTCCATCCTTTGACAGCTTCAAGTGAGTAGGTGCAGGTGTTCTTTTATGGCTGGCATTTTCCATCCCAAACTTCTTGACAATGTTCTTTGCATACTTGCTTTGTGAGAGGAATATGGAGTCTTCCATCTGCTTCACTTGGAGTCCCAGAAAATAAGTCAGCTCTCCAACAAGACTCATCTCAAATTCAGATTGCATCTGTTAGACAAAATGTCGAAGCATCTCATTCGACATCCCTCCAAACACAATGTCATCAACATATATCTGTGCTATCATCAGGTTTTCAGCATCTTGTTTGACAAAGAGAGTCTTGTCAATTCCTCCCTTCCTATACCCTTGCTGAGTAAGGAACTCTGTTAGCCTTTCATACCAAGCTCTTGGAGCTTGCTTCAATCCATAGAGAGCCTTCTTGAGCCTGTATACATGATCTGGATGAGTTGGATCTACAAATCCCTTTGGCTGCTCCACATAGACTTCTTCATTCAGGTATCCATTCAGAAACGCGCTCTTCACATCCATCTGGTACAGCTTGAATTTGAGGATGCAAGCTACACCAAGTAACAATCTGATGGACTCAAGTCTAGCAACAGGGGCGAAAGTTTCATCAAAGTCTACACCTTCAATCTGAGTGTAGCCTTGAGCAACAAGTCTGGCCTTGTTTCTGGTTATAACACCTTCTTCATTGGTTTTGTTCTTGAAGATCCACTTGGTGCCAATCACATTAGTTCCCTCGGGTCTAGGAACTAGCTCCCAAACTTCATTCCTTTTGAATTGCTCCAATTCTTCTTGCATAGCATTGATCCAGAACTCATCAGTCAGTGCCTCTTTCACATTCTTTGGCTCAGTTTTGGAGACAAAGCATGAATTGGAGACAATCTCAATCTCCCTTGATCTTGTAGTGACTCCTCTGTTTGGATCTCCTATAATTAGCTCCTTGGGGTGCATCTTCTGGATTCTAATGGAGGGACTCTTGTCAGGTTGATTGATGTTTGGTTCATCTGTAGCAGAATCAGAGTTTTCTGCATTTTCTGCATTTTCTGCACTTTTAGCTGTATCTGCTACATTGTCTCCCGATGTTCTGACATCGTCTTCGCCATCCTTCTTTCTTGCTGGAGTTAGATCATCAACAACCACATTGATGGATTCCATCACAGTTCTGGTTCTGGAATTGAATACTCTATATGCTCTGCTGTTTGTAGAGTATCCCAAGAATATTCCTGCATCACTCTTAGGATCCATCTTTCTCCTTTGCTCTCTATCTGCCAAAATGTAACATGGACTTCCAAAGATGTGGAAGTGCTTGACAGTTGGCTTCCTCCCTTTCCAGATTTCATACAGTGTGGTTGGAGTCCCTCTTCTAAGTGTGACTCTGTTGTGGATATAGCATGCTGTGTTCATGGCTTCAGCCCAGAGATTATAGGGAAGTTCTTTGGCATGAAGCATGACCCTAGCAGCTTCTTGCAAAGTCCTGTTTTTCCTTTCAATTGTTGTGGTGTGATGGCTGCAGAGAACTCATGAGTGATGCCTTCAGATGTGCAGAATTCAGTAAACTTGCTGTTTTCAAACTCTCTGCCATGGTCACTCCTAATTCTCTTGATGACACAGTCTTTTTCTCTTTGAAGTCTTAGACTCAACTCTTTGAATACTTCAAAGGTGTCTGATTTCTCTCTGATAAAGTTGACCCAGGTAAATCTGGAGAAATCATCCACAACAACATAGGCATACCTCTTTCCTCCAAGGCTTTCAACTTGCATAGGCCCCATCAAGTCCATGTGAAGTAGTTCCAGCACCCTGGAAGTGGTCTGATGTTGAAGCTTCTGGTGGGACATCTTGACTTGCTTTCCAATCTGACATTCACCACAGATTTTGCCTTCTTCTATTTTCAGATTGGGAATGCCTCTAACAGCACCTTTGTCAATGATTTTCTTCATGCCTCTTAAGTGCAGATGTCCAAATCTTTGATGCCATATTTTGACTTCATCTTCTTTGGAGGATAGACATGTGGAGGAGTAACTGGTTTCTTGAGGTGTCCATAGGTAACAGTTGTCCTTTGATCTGCTGCCCTTCATTAGAACTTCACTCTTCTCATTTGTCACCAAGCATTCTGACTTTGTGAAGTTTACATTGAATCCTTCATCACACAACTGACTGATGCTGATCAAGTTTGCAGTCAGTCCCTTCACCAGCAGTACTTTGTTCAGACTAGGAAGTCCATCATGGACTAGCTTTCCCATTCCAGTGATCTTTCCTTTAGAGCCATCTCCAAATGTCACATAGCTAGTGGAGCAAGGTTCAATGTTCACCAGGAATTCTTTAACTCCTGTCATGTGTCTGGAACAGCCGCTATCTAGGTACCAATCTTCCTTAGCTGATGCTCTAAGTGAAGTATGAACAACAAGACTAACAATCTTGTGTTTTGGAACCCACATCATCTTCCTTCCGCTGCTGCTACTTTGAGTTCCATGATGTGGATGGCCATGTAGATGATAGCAAAAGGGCTTTATGTGACCATACTTGCCACAGTAGTGACACCTCCACTTCTTTCTTTTGCTCTTTTTCTGCTGCGTTCCATGATGTCGAGACCGATGTTGTGACATCGTGGCTCCAGTGCTGTTTTTGGCAGGAACAAATTCTGTCATGGTTGTTCTGCCAGTAGATTTATGATTAAATCCAAGTCCTCTCTGGTTTCCAACATTCTTCCCAAGCTGTAGCATCTCATCAAGCATATCTGAGCCTTTATTCAGCATCTTTATTGATTTTGTCATGTTTTCCAGTTTAGAGTTCAGAAAACCAATTTCTCCTTTAAGCTCAGAGATCTCCTCTTCATGTGCCTCCTTCTCAGCCTCCAGATTTGCAATGATCTTCTTCAGTTGAGCTTCTTGCTGAAGAATCTTCTCACTTTTGATGCATAGTTCTCTATAGGATATAGCAAGCTCATCAAAAGTGATTTCAATATCAATATCACTTGAATCTTCATCAGATTCAAATCTCCCAGTGAGTGCATTCACATCTCTGTCAGAATCACTTTCTTGTTCACTCTCTGTATCATCAGACCAACATACAGAAAGTCCTTTCCTCTGCTTCTTGAGATGGGTGGGACATTCAGCTTTGATGTGTCCATAGCCTTCACACCCATGGCATTGAATTCCTTTGCTGTGACTGGGCTTTTCATCTGACTTCTTCTGGTATTCACTACCTTTCCTAATGTCGAAAGGGATGTTCTGGACATGTGGTTTCTGCCTCCTGTCCATTCTTTTCAGCACTTTGTTGAACTGTTTTCCAAGGAGCACAACTGCGTTAGTCAGACCTTCATCAGTATCCAGGTCATACTCATCTTCTTCTCCTTCATCATTGGACACGAACGCCAGGTTCTTGCTCTTCTTTTCAGTCCTATCCGAGAGTCCTAGCTCAAAGGTTTGAAGGGAACCAATGAGTTCATCTACTCTCATGTTGCAAATGTCTTGGGCCTCCTCTATTGCAGTGACTTTCATGTCAAATCTCTTAGGCAAAGATCTGAGGATCTTTCTCACCAGCTTTTCATCTGTCATCCTTTCTCCCAAGGCAGTGCAAGCATTGGCAATTTCAAGAATGTTCATGTGGAAGTCATGAATGCATTCTTCCTCCTTCATCTTCAGATTTTCGAATTTTGTAGCCAATAGTTGCAATCTGGACATCTTCACTTTGGAGGTTCCTTCATGAGTGGTTTTCAGAATCTCCCATGCATCCTTGGCAACTGTGCATGTGTTGATCAATCTGAAGATATTCTTGTCAACTCCATTGAATAGGGCATTCAATGCTTTGGAGTTTCCAAGTGCCAATTCGTCTTCTTCTTTTGTCCAGTCTTCTTCTGGCTTCAATTCATCAGTGGGCTTTCCTTCTGTGTCCAGCATCTTGGGATGTTCCCAGCCTTTGATGACAGCTTTCCAGGTTCTGCTATCCAGTGATTTGAGGAAGGCCACCATCCTTGCTTTCCAGTATTCATAGTTGGTTCCATCCAGAATTGGTGGTCTGTTCACTGGTCCTTCTTCTTTCTCCATATTCATCAGAATTTATCTCCCTAGATCTCACTCAGTGATTTAGAGTGCCTGCTCTGATACCAATTGAAATTCTGATACTGAGGACAGATGTCGTACAGGATGTCACGACATCGTGCTTCAGAACATGCAGATTGTATATGACAGTATGAACAGATTAAACAAGTAAATAACACAAGAGAATTGTTAACCCAGTTCGGTGCAACGTCACCTACATCTGGGGGCTACCAAGCCAGGGAGGAAATCCACTAAAATAGTATTAGTTCGAAGATCTAACAGCCACTGTATACAACCTTCTCACCTAACCACTACCCATGCAACTTCTACCTAAGAGCCACTCTTAGATATGAGAACCCCTCTCACTCCCTCTCAATCACTCACCCGTGTTTACAAACAAATCAAAGACACACCAGAGATTGCTCTCTGAACAATAGAGATCAACTCTACACACTCAGGTCCAACACTTGATGTTAGGGTAGCATCAAGGTGGCTCACAAAACACTCAAGTCACAACACTCACAAAATAACTCTTCAATCTCTGACTTGATTAAAAACCCGTGCAGCCTTCATGTTTATATAGCAGTGTACGTATCTGGGCTGCAACAACTTGCGCTGGATAAGCTCTATCATTCTCCTGAAAAATCTGCACTTAAAGATCTAAAAGATAAAGTTTTATCTTTTAGTTTTTATCTTCAATCTCTAATCCCTGAACGAAACTATTCAAGTTTGTAATTCAATCTTTAATTATCTTTTAATTCGTTCCTAAAGATAGAACTCCTAATCTGTTGCTGACTGCACATTAATCTGTTAAAGATATAACAGATTTATGTGTCCAGTATTTTCGGGCAGGATGTCCTGGACATTGTATCCGACATCGTGGATCCTGCAGCTTCAATTCTTCATTTGACATTTTATCTTGCCTTGTGCATTGTGCAGCCCAATCTGATTCCTTGGCATAATGTTAGACATCATGTGCAGCAACTCCAGCTTTCCTTCATTGTCTAAGTGCTTATGTTTTAACAAAATTTTAGCCAATCTTTTAAAACTAAGTAAAGCTAAGCACTAACAAGGTTGAACCCCGCTAAGTGCACTTTTGGGGTCAAATCAGAGAAATTGCTAGGTTTCATCGTAAGCCAGAAAGGGATAGAGGTGGACCCCGAAAAGGTGAAGGCCATCCTTGAAATGCCGGAACCCCGTACCGAGAGGCAAGTCTAAGGTTTCCTGGGACGTTTGAATTATATTGCCAGATTCATATCACAGCTCACTACTATTTGTGAGCTGTTGTTCAAACTCTTACGCAAAAACTAAACCGTCCGTTGGAATGAGGATTGTCAAGAGGCATTCGGGAGGATCAAAAAGTGTCTCATGAATCCTCCTGTGCTTATGCCACCGGTACCCGGGAGGCCTCTCATCTTGTATATGATGATTTTGGACGAGTCGATGGGATGTATGCTGGGGCAACATGATGAGTCCAGAAAGAAAGAGCGTGTTGTCTACTACTTGAGTAAGAAGTTCACGGTCTGTGAAATGAATTACTCACTGCTCGAAAGAACGTGTTGTGCTTTAGTCTGGGCGTCCCATCGCCTAAGACAATACATGCTAAGCCATACCACCTGGTTGATATCCAAGATGGACCCGGTTAAGTACATCTTTGAAAAGCCAGCTCTTACGGGATGGATCGCCCGGTGGCAAGTCTTGCTATCCGAGTTTGATATAGTTTATGTCACCCAAAAGGCGATAAAAGGAAGCGCCTTAGCAGATTATTTGGCTCAGCAGCCTCTTAACGACTATCAGCCCATGCATCCCGAATTCCCGGATGAGGACATCATGGCCTTATTTGAGGAAAAACTAGACGAGGACCGGGACAAATGGACCGTGTGGTTTGATGGAGCGTCAAACGTTCTAGGCCATGGCATTGGAGCAGTATTGGTCTCTCCAGATAATCAATGTATACCTTACACAGCCAGGCTGGGGTTTGACTGCACCAACAATATGGCTGAGTACGAAGCATGTGCCCTGGCCGTCCAAGCAGCGATTGACTCCAATGTCAAGCTACTCAAGGTGTACAGGGACTCAGCGTTGGTGATCCATCAGCTGAGAGGGGAATGGGAAACTAGAGACCCCAAGCTAATACCCTACAAAGCCTATATCAAGGAGTTGGCTAATTCCTTTGATGAGATCTCCTTCCATCATGTTCCCCGGGAGGAAAATCAAATGGCTGATGCGTTCGCCACTTTGGCGTCCATGTTCCAGCTAACACCGCATGGGGATCTACCATACATTGAGTTCTGGTGTCATGGCAAACCCGCACATTGTTGCCAGGTGGAAGAGGAACGGGACGGTAAGCCTTGGTATTTCGATATGAAGCGATATGCCGAAAGCAAAGAGTACCCACTGGAGACTTTCGACAATGATAAAAGGACATTGAGGAGATTGGCGGCCGGTTTCTTCATGAGTGGTTGGATTAAGTGGTTGACTGTTAGGGACGAATTCTCCATAATCCAGGATAAGAGAGTGGCTTCTGAATCAGAGGAAACAACCCGTTTTTAATATTAGTAGTTTCGTATTCCATTTTATTTGTTCTGCTCTTTAATTACCAAACAACCAAACCCCCCACCCCCCCCCCCCCCATCGCAAGTATATTATGAAACATTTGGCTTGTCACTGCTCGTTGGGAAACGACCTAGGATCACTTCCTAGTTACTGCATTTTCATGTTTATTTTGATTCGGGTACGGCCTCGATCAAATTTGGCGCCGTTGTCGGAGAGCAGTGTCCAAAGGTTCATAATAGCTAGCTAGTGTTGTGTGTTTAATCCTTTCGTGTTTTATGTTTAATTGTTAGTATTGTGTTAGTATGTGTGTTAGTGTTGTTTAGTGTCCTGGTATTTTGTTTAATGTGTGTTCTGTTTCAGTTTTCCCATTAAGTGTTTCCCCTGTTTCAGTCTTGGGTGTTTTTTTGTGAAGATTGTGCTTGAAAATAGAGTAGTAGTAGAAATCAGCTTGCGGAAAAACAGAGTAGTAGTAGAAATCAATTAGAGACGGATTTTAGCGACCACCCATGCTGAATTATTTGGGATTTTTTGTTTTAGTAGCTAGGGTTGTTATTTTTGGCTGAATTTTTGTGTGGTAACTTCTTTTAATCCATATTTTGTGGGAAAAATAGCTAGAGCCTTTAGTTTGGTCAAATTTGAAAGTTCCAAAAAACTAGCAAATTTTGTGTTTGTCAAAACTTCAAACGGCCATAACTTTTGCTCCGGTTATCAGAATCGCAATTATTATATATGCATTTGGGGTTGAAAAAAATTTCCTATGCCATGGTAGCTGGCCATAGGCCCGCTGAGGTCTCCATCGTCCAAAAAAAGTGATTCTGTCAAAAGTTTTTTATTTTTCAAGTTTTATTCACTTATTTTTCTTAACCTACCCATTTTAGCTTTCATAGTTAGACTTTGAATTTTTGTCTGAAATTTTTTGTGCTATCTTCTCATCATTTTATAAGGTTTCTCACAAAATTTCAAGTCATTTGGATATCATTTGAGGGTAGCTGTAGTTCAAACCTACACCTTTATTTACATGACAAGGCAACTAGTTGTGTGCATGCTGAATGTAGTGTATGACTAGAGGCAATCCATCTGACTTACAACCCTTTGATCCTGAGATAGATAGGACATTTCATAGATTAGTTAGGCATCATTTTATACCTTTTGATCATTCTGAGCATTCCATAACTAGTGAATCTATGCATTCTGTTATTGGTGATTTTGAACATCCTGATCTTGAGCATTATAATTTTGAGCATTCTGATTCTGAGCATTCTGATTTTGCACATTCTGAGAACATGGCACAACCTCCACCTCGTGAGAGGACTCTAAGGGAAATGGCTGCACCTGATTTCACCTATGAAAGCTTGTGCATCCAATACCCTAATGAGGATGTCCTATATGTTCTTAAAACTGGACAGATTCATTTGCTTCCAAAGTTTCATGGCCTTGCAGGTGAAGACCCGCACAAACATTTGAAAGAATTTCACATTGTCTGCTCCACCATGAAACCCCCAGATGTCCAAGAGGATCACATATTTCTGAAGGCTTTTCCTTATTCATTAGAGGGAGTGGCAAAGGACTGGCTGTATTACCTTGCTCCAAGGTCCATCACGAGCTGGGATGACCTTAAGAGAGTATTCTTAGAAAAAGAATTCCCTGCTTCCAGGACCACAGCCATCAGGAAGGATATCTCAGGTATTAGACAACTCAGTGGAGAGAGCCTGTATGAGTACTGGGAGAGATTTAAGAAACTATGTGTCAGTTGCCCCCACCATCAGATTTCAGAACAACTTCTTCTCCAATATTTTTATGAAGGACTCAGTAATATGGAGAGAAGTATGATAGATGCTGCCAGTGGTGGAGCCCTTGGAGACATGACCCCTGCTGAAGCCAGAAATTTAATTGAGAAGATGGCCTCCAACTCCCAGCAGTTTAGCGCCAAAAATGATGCCATAGTCATTAGAGGAGTGCATGAGGTAGCTACAAACCCATCTGCATCATCTGAAACTAAGAAGCTTGAAGGCAAACTGGATGCGTTGGTCAACTTGGTAACCCAGCTGGCCTTGAATCAGAAATCTGTACCTGTCACAAGGGTTTGTGGTTTGTGCTCCTCTGCTGACCACCATACAGACCATTGCCCTTCCATGCAGCAACCTGGAGCAATTGAGCAACCTGAAGCTTATGCTACAAATATTTACAATAGACCTCCTCAACCTCAGCAGCAAAATCAACCACAGCAAAGCAATTATGACCTTTCCAGCAACAGATACAACCCTGGATGGAGGAATCATCCTAACCTCAGATGGTCCAGCCCTCAGCAACAACAACAGCAGCCTGCTCCTTCCTTCCAAAATGTTGCTGGCCCAAGCAGACCATACATTCCTCCACCAATCCAACAACAGCAACAACCCCAGAAACAACCAACAGTTGAGGCCCCTCCACAACCTTCCCTCGAAGAACTTGTGAGGCAAATGACTATGCAGAACATGCAGTTTCAGCAAGAGACCAGAGCCTCCATTCAGAGCTTAACCAATCAGATGGGACAATTAGCTACCCAATTGAATCAACAACAATCCCAAAATTCTGACAAGCTGCCTTCTCAAGCTGTCCAAAATCCCAAAAATGTCAGTGCCATTTCATTGAGGTCGGGAAAGCAGTGTCAAGGACCTCAACCCGTAGCACCTTCCTCATCTGCAAATGAACCTGCCAAACTTCATTCTATTCCAGAAAAAGGTGATGACAAAAATCTACCTAACAATTTCTGTGCAGGTGAATCTTCTTCCACAGGTAATTCTGATTTGCAGAAGCAGCACATTCCCCCTCTTCCATTCCCTCCAAGAGCATTTTCCAACAAAAAAATGGAAGAGGCAGAGAAAGAGATCTTGGAAACGTTTAGAAAAGTAGAGGTAAACATACCTCTGTTGGATGCAAATTCCAAGATATGCCAAATTCTTGAAGGAGCTGTGCACTAATAAGCGGAAGCTTAAAGGAAGTGAATGAATTAGCATGGGCAGAAATGTCTCCGCATTGATTGGTAAATCTGTTCCTCAAATTCCTGAAAAATGCAAAGATCCAGGTACATTCAGCATACCTTGTATTATAGGGAATAGTAAGTTTGACAATGCCATGCTAGATTTAGGAGCCTCTGTTAGTGTTATGCCTCTGTCGATTTTTAATTCTCTATCTCTAGGTCCCTTGCAGTCAACTGATGTGGTAATTCATTTAGCTAATAGAAGTGTTGCCTATCCTGTTGGTTTCATAGAAGATGTCTTAGTTAGAGTTGGTGAACTGATTTTCCCTGTTGATTTTTATATCTTGAATATGGAAGATGGATTTTCTCAAGGATCAGTTCCCATCATTCTAGGCAGACCCTTTATGAAAACTGCTAGAACTAAGATAGATGTTTATGCAGGCACACTGTCCATGGAGTTTGGTGATATAACTGTTCATTTTAATATTCTGGATGCTATGAAATACCCATCTGAAGATCTTTCTGTATTTCGTGCTGAAATAATTGACCATGTTGTTGATGAATACATGACTGATCTTTATTCTAATCTGCATGCCTCTCACTCTTCATGCATTGAGTCTGAAATTGTACTTGATCATATGTCTGAATTTGATGCTGAGAGTGAATCTGAAAGTGATATTGATTGTATGCCTGGTGGTGGTGTTTTACCTTTTGAGATTGATTTTATAGAGTCAGATAGGACTAACCATGTTTCAGGAAGACACATACCTCTGACTTTCTTTATGAGGTAAAGGCTGAGAAACCATCTCCTTCTACCACTGTCCAGCCGACCACACCAGAATTGAAGCCTCTGCCATCAAATTTAAAATACGCTTACTTGGATGATAGCAAGAGTTTTCCAGTGATTATATCTGCCTCCCTTGCTGATGAGCAAGAGGAGAAGTTGTTGTCAGTTCTCAAGAAGCATAAGAAGGCTATAGGCTGGACCCTGGCGGACATTCCTGGTATTAGCCCATCCACATGTATGCATCGAATAAATTTAGAGGATGGAGCTAAACCAATAAGACAGCCACAGAGAAGACTCAACCCGGTGATTCTTGATGTAGTGAAGAAGGAGATAACCAAGCTTTTGCAAGCTAGGATCATTTATCCTATCTCCGACAGCCAATGGGTGAGTCCCGTCCAGGTAGTCCCGAAAAAGACTGGCCTCACAGTGATCAGAAATGAGAAGGAGGAGCTGATTCCTACTCGGGTGCAGAACAGTTGGAGAGTCTGCATTGACTATAGGAGGCTGAACTAGGTTACCAAAAAGGACCATTTTCCCCTGCCATTCATTGACCAGATGCTTGAACGCCTGGCAGGTAAATCCCACTACTGTTTCCTTGATGGTTTTCCTGGTTATATGCAAATTACTATTGCTCTTGAGGATCAGGAAAAGACCACATTCACCTGCCCCTTCGGCACTTTTGCTTATAGGAGGATGCCTTTCGGCCTGTGCAATGCCCCTGGTACCTTCCAGCGGTGCATGATTAGTATTTTCAGTGATTTTTTAGAAAATTGCATAGAGGTGTTTATGGATGATTTCACTGTATATGGATCCTCTTTTGATGGTTGTTTGAATAGTTTGGAAAAAGTTTTGAATAGATGCATTGAAACTAACCTTATTCTAAATTTTGAAAAATATCATTTTATGGTTGAGCAAGGTATAGTTTTAGGCCACATTATTTCCAATAAGGGTATTGAAGTAGATCCTGGAAAAATTTCTGATATTTCACAATTGCCTTACCCCTCTTGTGTGCGAGAGGTGCGATCTTTTCTTGGTCATGCAGGATTCTACAGGCGCTTTATAAGGGATTTTAGCAAAGTAGCCCTTCCACTGTCCAACTTGTTGCAAAAGGAGGTGGAGTTTGACTTTAATGACAGATGCAAAGAGGCTTTTGATTGCCTCAAAAGAGCGTTGACTACCACCCCCATCATCCAGGCACCCGATTGGACAGCCCCTTTTGAGCTTATGTGTGATGCATCAAATTATGCATTGGGGGCTGTCCTTGCTCAGAAAATTGATAAATTGCCCAGGGTGATATATTATGCTTCTAGGAATTTAGATGCTGCCCAAGCAAATTATACTACTACTGAGAAAGAGCTTCTAGCCATAGTTTTTGCTCTTGAAAAATTTCGATCTTATTTGCTTGGTACTCGCATTATTGTTTATACTGACCATGCAGCTCTAAAGTACTTGTTGAAGAAGGCTGATTCTAAGCCTAGGTTCATCCGATGGATGCTCTAGCTCCAAGAGTTTGACTTGGAGATCCGTGATAGGAGCGGAGCACAAAATCTAGTTGCTGATCATTTGAGTCGGATCGAACGTGTCTCTGATGCAGATTCACCTATTCGGGATGATTTCCCGGATGATCATTTGTATATATTGTATAGTATTTCTGACTCTCTTTCTACTCCCTGGTTTGCTAACATTGTAAATTATTTAGTTGCCTCTGTTTTTCCTCCCTTAGCATCTAAGGCCCAAAAAGATAAGATTAAAAGTGATGCTAAGCATTTTATTTGGGATGACCCCTACTTGTGGAAATTGTGCAGTGATCAGGTCATTAGACGATGCATTCCAGATCATGAGACTGACTCAGTCCTGCAGTTCTGTCATTCTTCCGCACCGGGAGGTCATCTGGGTGTTCAAAGGACAGCTCGCAAAGTGCTTGATTGTGGTTTTTATTGGCCCACCATCTTTAAAGATGCGTGGAAGATCTGCAGCACTTGTGAGCAGTGTCAGAGAGCAGGAAATACACTGACATGGCGACAACAAATGCCTCAGCAACCTATGCTATTCTGTGAGGTGTTTGATGTCTGGGGTATAGATTTCATGGGTCCTTTTCCTGTCTCTTTTGGTTATGTTTATATTCTCCTTGTAGTTGATTATGTTTCAAAATGGGTGGAAGCCAAGCCCACTAGAACTAATGATGCTAAAGTTGTCGCAGACTTTGTCAGGTCTAATCTGTTTTGCAGGTTTGGAGTACCTAAAGCAATTGTTAGTGATCAAGGAACCCATTTTTGCAACAGGACAATGCATGCCCTGCTTAAAAAGTACGGGGTGGTACACAGGGTATCCACACTATACCACCCCCAGACTAATGGACAGGCAGAAATTTCTAACAGGGAAATCAAGAGAATTCTAGAGAAGATTGTGCAGCCAAGCAGGAAAGATTGGAGTACCAGGCTTGATGATGCTCTCTGGGCACATCGGACTGCCTACAAAGCACCCATAGGAATGTCTCCTTATCGGGTTGTCTTTGGAAAGGCATGTCATCTTCCAGTGGAAATTTAGCACAAAGCATACTGGGCAGTGAAGACTTGCAACTTCTCTATGGATCAAGTTGGCGAGGAAAGGAAGTTGCAACTGAGTGAGTTAGATGAAATCCGCCTAGAAGCCTACGAGAATGCCAAGTTCTACAAAGAAAAGACCAAGAAGTTCCATGATAGCATGATAGTTAAAAAAGACTTCGTGGTTGGGCAAAAAGTGTTATTGTATAATTCTAGGCTTGGACTCATGAGTGGTAAGTTGAGGTCTAAGTGGATTGGTCCTTTTGTTGTTACTAATGTTTTTCCTTATGGTACAGTTGAGATCAAAAGCGACTCCACAAACAAGAGCTTCAAGGTCAACGGACATCGACTTAAGCCATTCCTCACGAACCCTTCTTTAGTGGACGTAGTGGTGGAAGAGACTTCCTTACTCCACCCTACTCTTCCTCCACCATGACTTAGGAAGTTTTTCTTTTCCTATCTCCTTCTTTGCTTTTATTACACTTGTCCGATTCTCTTTGATGATTTAATTGTTTTTAATCTTTTAATTGTGCTACATTGAGGACAATGTGTTGTTTAAGTATGGGGGGGAGTGTTCTTTGGTTTTGCTAGTTTTGTTGGTTTTGTTAATTTGTTAGTTGTGTTAATTTGTTAATGTTGTTAGTTTCGTTGGATTTTCAGTTTAATATTTTGGGTCAATTTCGTGTGCACGTACGACTTTGCATGTTTTTCTTTGAATTATAGGATATGTTCAAGAAATGGGTAATTGTTTTGAAAATAAAAGTTCTTGACATTTTGTGACTTGAAATCCTTGATTCTTCTCTACATGTCATGATAGTTTTGAAAGCTCAATTTGAAAGTGATGATTTTACCTTTGTGAGAATTTGAGCCATCCATCATTATAATCATTTGGTGTGTTTTGCCCCATTGATTGCTTGCACAATAGCCTTGGCTTGATTCTTGTTGATGCGTCCTAATTCACATGCATATTTGGAAATGATTAAGGCAATTTTGTTCTTATAAGCTTCTAGTCAAATGGACTTACCTTGAATTAATTCCTTTGATAGCCCTTTTGAGCCTTGTTTCCCTTTCCTTGTTTTGGAGCTCACTACAAGCCTTAAGTGAAAAACCATGATATTACCATATCCTTAAGGAATTTTGGAGCTTTGGAATTGTTTTGGGAATAAGTGTGGGGGGTTTTTGTTTCATTGGACAACTTGTTTTGTTGGCTATGCCTCATGTACATTGTATATTGGTTAAATGTTGGACATGCTGAATGAAATGTTGTTTCTCAAAGGCTAAAGAGTAAAAAAAAAAATAAATAAATAAGAAAAAGAAAAGCAATAAAGTTGAATGAATAAGATCTTAAATGGCACAAGAATGATGAAACTCTTGGTTCTACTCTTCATGTTTAATTTTTATCTTTACTTCTTTTTATTTTCTTATTTTTTTCTTAATATGCACTTATTCCCCTTTGCTCCTCTATTCCTTTGGGATTTAGCCACTTATTCCATATTTCTCCAATACCTTGTCCTTGGCCCCATTACAACCTTAAAAGACCTTTTGATCCTCATGTGCTTGTGTTTATGGGTTGATTGTCAATTTTAGAATCTTGCCAAGTTTATGTGGTGTTTGCTTTCATGGGTGCTTTGAGGGTAAATAGTAGCCTAGACACTTGAGAGATAGAGTGTATATCTTGTGAGGCTTTGTCACTTTTCATTCTTGAGCTGATTAACTATTTTGCCATGATTGGGTTGCTTGGATGATTTTCATGAATGTGTTGAATTTTTGGATCTCCTTATGTTACATGTTACCCATTCCTTTCATTCCTTGATGTTCATTGAGAAATATGTGAATGTTTTTGTTTGTCTCCCTTTGATATCCTTGGATTTTGTTCTTTGTTTCATTTTGCCCAGGAGTGCAAAAGGCTAAGTATAGGGGGTTTTGATGTGCCATCATTTTCTTCTATTTTCTAAACCCATTTTGCACCATTTTAATTTTTGATTGGTCTTAATTGTCAATTAATTAGGCAGTTTTATTATTTGGGCTCATTTAGCTAATTTGATGTTTTTAATCTAATTTCAGGAATTAATGAAACATTGGGCTTAATCCGGATTTTGGTTGTGGACTTGAAGAGGGCAAATAAAGCAGCGCTTACCTTAGTTAATTTCTAATTAGGAAATTTCACAATTTTATTTTATGTTGTTCAGTGTTTATTTCGTTTTGGGCCAGAGTATTGTAATAGGGCCCAGTGACTTTGAGTGACTCTTTTTAAATAGCTTCCTTGGGATTCGTGCAGGGCATTCTATTCTGCTAGGCTATTTTCATTATTCAGAGCTTTGGTTTTAGGTTTTCACGTTTTTCTGTTCCCTTGTTACAGTTTTCGTTCTTAATGCAAATTTCCGTTTTCTGCTTCAAATTACGAGTTCATTCTTGCTTCTTCTTCTACGTTCATTTACGTTCTTGTTCATTTACGTTTCTGCTTCATGTTTCATTTGCGTTTTCTGTTTGAATCCATGGAAGGCTAGATTTTCTGGTGTTGTTTCCTTTTGAGGACGAAGCCCAACTCTCTTTGAGGTTTCGTTTGTAATGTGGTTTCCTGGCAGTTTTCCCTTCACTAGTTATCCCAATTTCGTGAATATTAATCAGTGCACGCTTCGTGTTCGATTAATTGCCTCTGAGCCTAACTTGCGTTCATGCTTAATGGACGAAGGGCTAACTGGTGTATGTGGTGCCTAATCACGTATTGAAAACCCTAAGTTGATTTTCGCTTAGTAAATTGAAATAGGGTTGGATTAAGTGGTTGACTGTTAGGGACGAATTCTCCATAACCCAGGATAAGAGAGTGGCTTCTGAATCAGAGGAAACAACCCGTTTTTAATATTAGAAGTTTCGTATTCCATTTTATTTGTTCTGCTCTTTAATTACCAAACAACCAACCCCCCCCCCCCATCGTTACTGTTACTGCAAGTATATTATGAACATTTGGCTTGTCACTGCTCATTGGGAAACGACCTAGGATCACTTCCTAGTTACTGCATTTTCATGTTTATTTGATTCGGGTACGGCCTCGATCAATGGATACCAAACTTCAGTACGAACTTCTACTGGGGCAACGCCGTATTCCTTGGTTTATGGAATGGAAGCGGTACTCCCATTTGAAGTAGAGATCCCTTCCCCGAGGATACTAGCAGAATCGGGCTTAGAAGAATCAGAGTGGGCTCAAACACGCTATGACCAACTCAACCTTATTGAAGGTAAGCGCTTGAAGGCCATGAGCCATGGGCACCTGTATCAACAAAGAATGAAGAATGCGTTCGACAAGAAGGTACGCTTGCGCAAGTTTCATGAAGGGGACCTTGTGCTAAAAAAGATGTCCCACGCTGTCAAAGATAATCGAGGGAAGTGGGCCCCGAATTACGAAGGACCTTTCATTGTGAAAATGGCTTTTTTCTGGAGGGGCTCTGGTGCTCACAAACATGGATGGCGAGGAACTACCCTCGCCCGTGAACTCCGATGTCGTTAAGTGATATTACGCTTGAAATCTGGGGCAATTAAGGAAACCGCTACATGTTCTTTTTATTTGTGTGTTTGTGTGTTCTTTTTGGTTTCCTCCAGAGATTCCTGTCCGCTGTAATTGTCTCGTCACAGTTATTTAAAAGAAGAGAACATGGGTCTGAGGCTTCAGTCCTCACTTTGGTTTTAAACCATGTGCAGTTTGTAATAACCTGAGCCCTTTCGCTCAATTCATGGGGTGTCCCAAGCGCTTAATTAAAACTGAACCTAACCAGCTTTCGCTAAGAAGATTATTGCATTTGAAAACATACATGCATATGCATACGCATGCATATTTTTGTGATAATAGGGGCAGAATCGTCTTAGGCCACGGTCAGAGGTCGAGACATAGTTAAAGGCAGAAGCCAATCAAGGTAAGACCACAATGCGGTCACGATTTGCCACGCATTGTTGTTTCCTACTTTCAGGTACTTAGGGACAGACGGAAATAGAGGCTAGGGTCATGACCGACAGATCGTCGTCCCTTCCCAGCTCTGGACAAGCGGAAAACGCCGCTGCAAGGCAGCCTAGTATCCTTTAAATTCACACTAATTATTACTGTTGTTTGTTTAAAATAAATAATGGATGCCTAATCTACCTTGAGTGGGTTCAAGTAAGTGAACGCTGACCTGTAGAGGGTCATGCTCATGTCTTCCCTAAAAAAAAAAAAAAAGAACAGGTTCTGGGCGAGCAACCCCTGTACGAAAATGTTTAAAAGAAGGGCAGGGGAACGTTTTCTGCACTCAAAAAACTTCCCCCTCACTCAAAAAATGCCAACACCATAGGAATTGAGGATTGTCGCAACCTACCCTTCGGCGGGAGGGCGACGCGAGACTCGCCGGAGGCGTGTTCCACGAAAGGAATACGCGCGGAGTCGCCACCAACGTTTATTTGAGGAAAACGTCGGAAAAACCGGAAAAGACGAGATCTACAAACTTTTTAGTGAAAGGTTCGGGAGTTGTATTTACGCACGGGGAAGGTATTAGCACCCCACACGCCCGTCCCAAGGGACGGCAGCCTTTAATCGAATGTGCAAACATGACTTTGATTTTTATGTTCCCTTTTATGTTCTTATATCCTTTATACCCTTTTTATATTTTTTCTCTTTTTGTGGTCGACAAGGGTGTTTCCCTTTGCTCCTACGTATTCCTCAATTTGGGATGAGAAAATCAGACCTACGTAGTTCTTTCTTATCAAGTGATTCCTTTTTTGCTTAAGAGGTGATCATTTTTAAGGCGTTGGACCTTAAAAATGATCCATTTTACTTAGTGCGAAATTGAAATGACAAACTTCAAAAGCCTATTTTTGTGGACGAGCTTGACTGGGCGAGTTGATTTTAGCCTTTAGTTTCACTTTAGTTATTAATCAATTCGATTAAGAATGAGAAATCCCAAAGAGAAAACGTCCGATTGATTTTCCGCTTTATTTTACTAAAAGATGTTTTTTTTTATTATTATATTATTTTTTACTTCTTTTTGATTTCCAACGTGGTTACGGCACGGCCGAACGGTCGGAATTTATTTTAACCGAAGTTAATGGATAATGCAATTCAAACGTTCGGTGGAAATTTATTTTATTTTTAAGTTAAGCGAGAAATGACTGAAGTAAAATGGCTTAAGCACGTCAACAGGGGGTATAAAAAGTAAACAAAACGAGAATAAAAATGCACGAAACACAATGTGGACCACTACGGGTACATAGAATGAATCGAAAAGCTTGGTTCGAGGTACTTACCCGTTGAAGATCGAAGAACGATGAAGAACGAATGAAGAACGTCGAAGAACGGTTGAAACCTTTGCGAGATTCCTCACGGAAAACGTTACGGAAACGTTTCGGAAGCGCCTCGGCTTAGATTTTCTTCACGGAAACAATTTTTCCAAGCAAATTCGAAAGAGAGAGAAGTGCCAAAGGGGCTGGACCCTTTTCTTCTTGCATTCCTCCCCTATTTATAGCAAAATAGGGGAGGTGGTTGCCGCCCAGCTCGCCCAGGCGAGCAGGGTTGCTTCCTCCAGAAGCAACCGCCTTCTGGAGGAATATTCCAGAGGGCCCAAGTGGGCCTGGGTGCTATTTGCACCCCCATTTTTACTAAGTACACCCCCCTCTGCTGTTTTTTGGTGATTCTTTTTTCGTAAAGTTACGGAAACTTACGAATTTCGTAACGATACTTGTTTTCTTTCCGTAATGTTACGGAACCTTGCGGATTACATAATCATCCCCTCTTTGACTTACGGAATGTTACGGAACCTCACTTAATTATGCAACGATGCTTCCATTTGATTTCCGATGTGTCACGGAAACTTACGGATTGTGCATCAACATTTTTTTGGTTTTTCGGCATGTCCTGGAATTTCACAAATTGCCTAATGATGGGTGCCAAGCACCTCACGAGGACCAAAGAATGGTCGCACGTCATCGAGCAAAGGTCCCCGGACGAAATTAGGGTATGACAGTTGCCCCTCTTTACTTGTCTTTTATTGGAGATAAAAGAAAAGTAAAGATAAGACACTAATTTCGTCCCTCTCGATTCGACGAGAGTCGCGGGTGACCATAAAATCTCCACATGCAAATGACTTGTTGTTCCTAGAATTTCACAAATTGCCTAATGATGGGTGCCAAGCACCTCACAAGGACCAAAGAATGGTCGCATGTCATCAAGCAAAGGTCCCCGAAAATCAGTGTATGACACTAATTTCGCTCCTCTCGGTTGACGAGAGTCGCGGGTGACCGTGACTTGTCGTTCCTAGGATTTCACAAATTGCCTAATGATGGGTGCCAAGCACCTCACAAGGACCAAAGAATGGTCACATGTCATCAAGCAAAGGTCCCCGAAAATCAGTGTATGACACTAATTTCGCTCCTCTCTGTTGACGAGAGTCGCGGGCGACCATGAAATTTCCGCATGTAAATGACTTTGTTGTTCCCGGAGGAACAAAAGGTGCAGAAGACTGTGTCAGCCCCTGCATGCTATCAAGCGTTCTGTCTTACAGATAGCAAAAGAATGGGTGCGAATAACCATAAGGTATCTCCGCGTATCATGGGTGCAGAATGACCAAACTTGGTCTCTGCTTGTCATCGGGCCCGCCGCCTCTGGATGACAAAAGGGTGCGAATAACCATAAGGTATCTCCGCGTATCATGGGTGCAGAATGACCAAACTTGGTCTCTGCTTGTCATCGGGCCCGCCGCCTCTGGATGACAAAAGGGTGCGGATAACCGTAAGGTATCTCCGCGTATCATGGGTGCAGAATGACCAAACTTGGTCTCTGCTTGTCATCGGGCCCGCCGCCTCTGGATGACAAAAGGGTGCGAATAACCATAAGGTATCTCCGCGTATCATGGGTGCAGAATGACCAAACTTGGTCTCTGCTTGTCATCGGGCCCGCCGCCTCTGGATGACAAAGGGTGCGAATAACCATAAGGTATCTCCGCGTATCATGGGTGCAGAATGACCAAACTTGGTCTCTGCTTGTCATCGGGCCCGCTGCCTCTGGATGACAAAGGGTGCGAATAACCATAAGGTATCTCCGCGTATCATGGGTGCAGAATGACCAAACTTGGTCTCTGCTTGTCATCGGGCCCGCCGCCTCTGGATGACAAAGGGTGCGAATAACCATAAGGTATCTCCGCGTATCATGGGTGCAGAATGACCAAACTTGGTCTCTGCTTGTCATCGGGCCCGCTGCCTCTGGATGACAAAGGGTGCGAATAACCATAAGGTATCTCCGCGTATCATGGCTGCAGAATGACCAAACTTGGTCTCTGCTTGTCATCGGGCCCGCTGCCTCTGGATGACAAAGGGTGCGAATAACCATAAGGTATCTCCGCGTATCATGGGTGCAGAATGACCAAACTTGGTCTCTGCTTGTCATCGGGCCCGCTGCCTCTGGATGACAAAGGGTGCGAATAACCATAAGGTATCTCCGCGTATCATGGGTGCAGAATGACCAAACTTGGTCTCTGCTTGTCATCGGGCCCGCTGCCTCTGGATGACAAAAAGGTGCGCGTCACATGACCTCAGGGTCAGTATGACAAAGATTATGGGGCGGCCGACAAAAGCAAAGCTCTTGGTCCTACGTATCCTCCAATGAGGAACTCAGACCTACGTAGTTCTGGATAACTTGTGAGACTTGGAAAGTCTCCATCGGAAAATGCTGACATTTCCGGAAAGGGCGCAGATGACCATATTGGCCTCTGCTCGTCAATCACACTTGGGGTCACTGAAAGACGAAGTGCGGATAACCGTAAGGTGTCTCCGCGGGCTACCAGCTCTGGGGTCACGGCAACAAAAGGTGGTGTGGTCGACAAAAGCGAGGCTCTTGCTCCTACGTATCCTCCAATGAGGAACTCAGACCTACGTAGTTCTGGATAACTTGTGAGACTTGAAAAAGTCTCGGTGTTTTCTCCACTAAAAATGCAAACATGCTTTAGCAAAGAGACAAATATTCCAACCGATTTAGAGCAGCATATGCTTTTTTTTTTTTTTTGAGTGACAAACAATGCGCCTACCAGGGAAGGAGAGTCTGCTGATGAGATCCCCCATAACCATAAATGAGATCTTGGATGTTAGCATTTCGTTTCTAAATGACCATTTAGAGGAAACACTGGGTTCGACAAAAATAGAAGAAATCTACTCAAAGTGTATCAATCTCGCACAGGTAAGTGTTTCATCCTAATTCCGAACCATAGATATGTCATGACTTGACTTTGCAAATTATTTCCTATCAAATCAAAAATTACATGTGTGATTATGGATCAATAGGGCTTCCCTTGGGAATAGGTTCTTTTGGTGGTTTCTTCTTTCGGCTTTTGTGTGTTTTTGGCTTTTGATTTTTCTGGCTTTTTTCTTTTTCTGTTTTTGTTTAGTGCGGGGCGAGAAAAAAAAAGTCGCTAGCGCACGGGATTTTGGTTGGTAATCAAAGGGAGAAGACCATTTTAGGTCGTGGCTTCCTTTCCTTCCTTTTTCGTTCATTTGGTGACGATTCTGTATTGTTCAGATATCGTCCGGTCCAAAGACCTCTCTGCATATTCCTTCTGTTTTTCCTTAGATCCCCGATCAGGGGCTTTCTTTCCTCCTTCTTCTTCTTTTTTTCTTTCTCCCACTCTTTGATTGGGAATTTCCTTTCTCTTTTTTTTCTCTTTCTCCCACTCTTTGATTGGGAATTTCCTTTCCTTCCTTTTTTCCTTTGATTGGAAATTTTCCTTCTCTTTTTCTTTGATTGGAAATTTTCCTTCTCTTCTTTTTTGCTTCCGAGGGTAAGGATTGACATTCTCACCCTGAGTCAAGGTTTATGGTGAGTCAGGATTTTGGCTCAAGACTTGTAGAATGGCTAGGCATGATACATGTCAGGGTTTGGTTTGGTTCAAGGATAAAAAGGGATGCCCCACATTATTTCCATGACACCAATGCAAAAATGATGATTTGGAAATTTTATGCAAAATTGGCCATGCATGCACCTATGTGGACACTCAAGTGTCAAATTTTTATGGTCATGTGATGCTAGGGCTCAGGATTCATTTCCTCTATTTTAAATCAACCCAATGTTTCCAAAATATGTTCTTTTATCAATTTGTGCATTCATCCAAGTCCATTTTGGGCGTCTGGGAAAATCTTCACAGCATTCACCCTTCAGGTGTAGACACATTTTCCAAAAATTGGTTATGATCAATGAACTTTTTCAAAGAAAAGTTGGAAATCGTCTCTTTTCAAAAGCATGTCGTTTTTTAGCTAGACAACTTATTTTCTTTTTTTTTCACCTTTTTCCTTACTTGCCCCTTTTTTTCCTTATTTGCTCTCTTTTTCTTTTCACTTTCTTTTCTTTTCTATTTCATTTTCTTTCCTTTTCTATTTCATTTTCTTTCCTTTTCTATTTTTATTTTTATCATGATTTTTTTGTTTATTTTACATATATTCTTTTGGACGATGTTCCTAAACGAAGAACTCTACACGGTTCCAGAATTTCAAACATCATCGATAGTAATGATATATAAATACTAACGCACCAACCTAAACAAAAATGTATGCGCTGTACAAATGACAATCGAAACAACAAAAACAAACATTAGTCTCTCAAGTCAAAACAATAACATAGAAAAAATGACAAAAGAAATATGAAAGAAAACATGAATCTGGGGATCTCCCAGTCACGTGTCTCCACTCCCTCCCAAGAAGTCAAGCAAATCAGCCATCTCCTCATCCTCGTGGGCTTCTTCTCCATCGCCGGGAGCTTCTGGGGGTGCCTCTCCTGCTTGGGCCTCGGGCCAATCTCCGGGCCATGCAACCTCTGCCCTGAACTGGTCTGGAGTAGGGCATGAAAAAGGAGCGAAGCCCTGGCTCTGCATGCTAAGGCTCATCTGGTACAGACAATCATGGGTCCGTACATGTGCTCGGTGGTTGGCCGCCTGCTGGCGAACCAAATGCCGTAAATACTGCTCCATGTCAAATGCCCCAGCCTGGCCAGCCTGATGAGGTGGTGGTGGCGCGCCTGCGGCCTGTGGAGCATCACCCTGAGCCTGTCTCTGGGTACAGTACTTCTCAATAAAAGCCCGGGTGATGGGCGGCCGAATCACCTTGGTAGGTGCAACGGGGACTCCGAACGACTGGCAGAGTCCTGTGATCAGTGCGGGGAATCCCAGGGCCCTGTTGGACTTATCTGGGTCCAAAGGGTGCCTAGTGGGCGCCATACCTGCAAAAATATATATGGCATCAGCGATCAACTGAGCCACATGGATGCTCATCCGTGTCAGGATGGCGTACACCAGCTGGCACTTAGGCATGGGGAGGTCGGAATTATGATCGGTGGGCAGGATGTTGCTGAGGAGCAACGTCATCCATATCTGGGTCAGGGTGGTCATATTGGTGCGCATGATTCGCACTCGCCTCCCTGCAGCAGTCCGGGCGAAATCCTGTCCCGGTATACATAGCAGCTGGGCGATGGCCTCCTCATCGAACCCATCAGACCGGTTCCTCCTCTGGCCATACTCGCATTCCTGGCCCTCTTCCAATACCATCGGATATCCCAGGAGCTGGCTGATAGCGTCGGCATCGAACGGGATCCACTGACCCCTAACCCAGGATCTCATGTCACGCACGCCTTCCTCTGTTGGCCAAGCATTGGCGTAAAACTCAAGGACTATTTCTGGATCAAACTTGGCCATGGGAGGAACCAGTGGTGCCCACCGCCGGCGCCCTATTTCCTCCTGGAAATCAGTATACTCGTCCTCCCTGAGCTGGACGCGTCGCTCTCGGAGAAACGACCATCCCTTGATGGCTTCGAAACGCTGCTGGTGTACAACGCTCCTAAAGCGGTGACTGTCGTACTCCGGGGCGGAACTAGTTCCTTCGGCCGCCTTGTCTTTCCTGGACCTCTTTGAGGCAAGCTTCCTCGGTGCCATTCCTGCGAAGGCAAACATTTGGAAAGTTAGTTTTAGTGGGACATTACTCTTAAAGCAAAAATGGCATGTAACCTCCTCCCATAAATACAAACATCAATGTAAATTTAGAGCAAGCTTATGCGCATATTTCCTTACAAACGTTCTCTTGCACAAGACATTTAACCGAAAAAAATGCACCCATATACAATCAAGGCAGCTTCGTTACCTAGATTATTTACACGTACCTCCAAGATGTATTTGTTACTTACATCACACACATCTCTTTGGCTAAATTCACATACATGCATACTCAAAGCATTTTGGGGTACCAAAAATTGCACATGTGCACATCTTGGCATTTCTAATACCTATTCATACGCAAACTTCATGATGAATCTTGACTACCCACACAATAAGGTGCTACATTTCATGCTCTTTTTTTCAAGTTTTTGCTACCTAAAGCCGCATGCAAATTCAAGCATATTTTCCTTTGCTGACTAAAATTGTATTCAAATTAAAAGGTATATATTTTTTGTAATATGTTTTCTTCACATAACATGCAACACATTTATATACATTTTTTTGTGAGACATTTTTGACTACCAAAAATTGTATATACATACATTCAAGTATTTTGCTATTCATACCCAAAGTGCAAATTGCCAAAGGTATCTTGCTACCTATTCTAAACCTACACATTCATGACGAGCCCAATTCCTAAACATCTAGGCGTAGGGAAAATATTGTAGCGTGGCCCATAGCTGATTGCTGGCCAAAAAAGGGTAACTTTACCCAACATG
This sequence comes from Glycine max, assembly GCF_000004515.6. Classification (NCBI taxonomy): domain Eukaryota; kingdom Viridiplantae; phylum Streptophyta; class Magnoliopsida; order Fabales; family Fabaceae; genus Glycine; species Glycine max. The sequence goes on from NC_038247.2 coordinate 29,708,325, forward strand.
CACCTCCCTTTGTGCTCTTTTTGCATAAAATTTCAGTTTCTAGGACTAGGATATATGTGGGGCAATTACTCTAGCTCTTTCAAAAATGAATGCATGTCCCCAAAAATATGTGCAAACCAAATTGCCCCATGGCTTGTTTCCCTACAAAAAATCACGCGCTAATGCCATTGAGGCATTTCACCGAACACTTGGTGGGCGCGCGTTTAGGCATCAATAGCAAGAGAACGGGGACAATGTGGCATGCCCCATTACTTCAAAATGCATTATAGGCCTAGGGCCATCTCATACAAACCCCCAATTCAACTTAATCAAGCGAGAAAACAAACCAAAATTGCCCCACATATTTGAGCACATTCCCACAATTTAGAGCACCAAAAGGAGATCAAAATACACCAATGAAAAGCTAGAAAGCTTAGGGATGGAATACTTACTTGTTGGTGATGAACAAAAGCGCGGAACGGAATCAAAAAATGCGAAAAGTGATGACCCTAAGACTGCAAACTCGTAAATCCCGTGGGTATGGCTTTTGAAAGGGGGAAAAGAAGTTTTTTGAATGAAAAAAACGCCCCCCCTTTCGTCACTTTTATATTTTGGTGCAGAGGTGGCTCGCCCAGGCGAGCCCAGCTCGCCCAGGCGAGCTAACCTGCACTTTTTTTTTTTTTTTTTTGAGGGGAACATTTAAACATGCCCCTCCCTTCTCATGGATTAGCATCTTGCCTAACTTGAACTTACTTAGGTTAGAATTAGGCGTTGATTACTTATTTTATTATTGTTATCATTTTTTTCTTTTTAAAACAAACAAATAGTAAAAGAAAGCTGCAAAATACAAAGGATACGGGGCTGCCTTGCAGCGACATTCTCTGCTCGTTTCGCACAGAGAAAAGCAACGATCGGTCGGTCGTGACCCCATCCCCGCTTGCGTTCGTCCTGCAAGTAATAAACAACCAGGTATGGCCAATCTTGACCGCGTCATTACCCTACCTCGATTGGTTTCTGTCGTTCATGTTTTGTCTCTACTCCAGAAGGTAGCCCAAGGTGATCCTGCCCCTGTTTTACCACAACAATATACATGCGTATGTGTATGCGTATGCATGAATGTTTTCAAACGCAGAAAATTTAGGGGAAGTTGGTTCAGGTTCAATTCTAATTAAGCGCTTGTGGGATCCCATAAACTGAGCGGAAGGGCTCAGGTGATCACAGATTAATGCAAGGTGTGAAACTAACGTGAGGACTAAAAGCCTCGAATCCACGTTCATTTCTTTGAAAGATTGTAACGAGAGATACAACAGACAGGAAATCCCTGGGGGAAATCCAGAAAACGCATAAAGATAAAGAACATGCAGCGACATCCTTAATTGCCCCAGCTTCTAAGCATAATATTGTTTGACGACATCAGAGTTCACGGGTGAAGGTAGCTCTTCGCCATCCATGTTGGTAAGCACCAAAGCTCCTCCGGAAAAAGCCCTCTTCACGACAAAAGGCCCTTCGTAGTTCGGGGCCCATTTCCCTCGATGGTCCTTGACAGCATGGGACATTTTCTTTAGCACAAGGTCTCCCTCATGGAACTTGCGTAAGCGTACTTTCTTGTCGAATGCACTCTTCATTCTTTGCTGGTATAAGCGCCCATGACTCATGGCCGTTAAGCGCTTACCCTCAATGAGGTTGAGCTGATCGTAGCGTGTTTGAGCCCACTCTGATTCCTTTAATCCGGATTCTGCCAAGATCCTCAATGACGGGACTTCTACCTCGAACGGTAACACCGCCTCCATCCCATATACTAATGAGAACGGCGTTGCCCCAGTTGACGTTCGCACTGAAGTCCGGTAACCGTGTAACGCGAATGGGAGCATCTCGTGCCAATCCTTGTATGACACGGTCATCTTTTGGATAATCTTTTTGATATTCTTATTGGCAGCTTCCACTGCTCCATTCATCTTGGGCCGGTAGGGCGTGGAATTGTGATGCTGGATTTTAAACTCCTCGCACATTTCTGCCATCATCTTATTATTCAGGTTGGTGCCGTTGTCCGTGATAATCTTCCTTGGCAAACCATATCGGCAGATGATCTCTTTCTTAATGAACCTGACCACCACATTCCTCGTGACATTGGTATATGAAGCCGCCTCGACCCACTTGGTGAAATAATCTATCGCTACGAGGATGAAGCGATGACCATTCGAGGCCTTGGGCTCAATGGCCCCGATGACATCTATTCCCCACATGGAGAAAGGCCAAGGGGCGGACATGACATTCAGAGGATGTGGTGGGGCATTGACATTATCTGCGAATGCTTGACATTTGTGGCACTTCCTCACATGGACACAACAATCACTTTCCATGGTAAGCCAGTAATAACCTGCTCTTAAGATCTTCCTGGCCATAGCATGCCCGTTGGCGTGCGTTCCAAACGAGCCCTCATGGACTTCCTCGATCATGTGATTTGCCTCCTTGGCATCCACACATCGCAGGAGTGTCATGTCGTGATTCCTCTTATACAGTGTGCCTCCGCTCATGAAGAAACTGGCTGCCAACCTCCTCAATGTCCTTTTATCGTTGTCGGCAATCTCTGGCGGGTATTCTTTGCTTTCGACATATCGCTTGATGTCGTAATACCAGGGCTTTCCGTCCCGTTCCTCTTCCACTTGGCAACATTGTGCGGGTTTGCCACGACACTGAAATTCAATGTAGGGTAGGTCCCCGTGTGGTGTTAGCTGGAACATAGATGCCAACGTAGCAAGTGCATCCGCCATTTGATTTTCCTCGCGGGGAACATGATGGAAGGAGATCTCATCGAAAGTCTTAGCCAATTCCTTGATGTAGGCTTTGTAGGGTATCAGCTTGGGATCTCTAGTTTCCCATTCCCCTCTCAGCTGATGGATTACCAACGCTGAGTCGCCGTACACCTTGAGTAGTTTGACATCGGAGTCAATTGCTGCCTGGACGGCTAGGGCACATGCTTCATATTCGGCCATGTTGTTGGTGCAGTCGAATCCTAGCCTGGCTGTGAAAGGTACACATTGATTGTCCGGAGAGATCAACACTGCCCCAACGCCATGACCTAGAATGTTTGACGCTCCGTCAAACCATACAGTCCATTTGTCCCGATCTTCGTCCAACTTTTCCTCGAACAAGGCCATGATGTCCTCATCCGGGAATTCCGGATGCATGGGCTGGTAGTCGTTAAGAGGTTGTTGAGCCAAATAATCTGCCAAAGCGCTTCCTTTTATCGCCTTTTGGGTGACGTAGACTATATCAAACTCAGATAGCAAGACTTGCCACCGGGCGATTCGTCCTGTGAGAGCTGGCTTTTCAAAGATGTACTTGACCGGGTCCATTTTGGATATCAACCAGGTAGTATGGCTCAGCATGTACTGCCTTAAGCGATGGGACGCCCATACTAAAGCACAACACGTTCTTTCGAGCAAGGAGTAATTCATCTCACAGGTCGTGAACTTCTTACTTAGGTAGTAAACAGCGCGCTCTTTCTTCCCGGATTCGTCATGTTGCCCCAGCATACACCCCATTGACTCGTCCAAGATTGTCATGTACAAAATGAGAGGCCTTCCAGGTACTGGTGGCATAAGCACGGGAGGATTCATTAGGCACTTTTTGATCCTTCCAAAAGCCTCTTGGCAATCCTCATTCCACCGGTCAGTTTGGTTTTTACGCAAGAGTTTAAACAACGGCTCACAAATGGCGGTGAGCTGCGATATGAATCTGGCAATATAATTCAAGCGCCCCAAGAAACCTCGGACTTGCCTCTCTGTACGGGGTTCTGGCATCTCAAGGATAGCCTTCACTTTTTCGGGGTCTACCTCTATCCCTTTCTGGCTTACACGAAACCAAGCAATTTCCCTGATTTGACCCCAAAGGTACACTTAGCGGGGTTCAACCTTAATTGATATTTCTTAAGCCTTTCGAACAACTTCCGCAGGTTGACAAGGTGTTCTTCCTCGATTTAGATTTAGCAATTATGTCGTCCACGTAGACCTCGATCTCTTGATGCATCATATCATGGAACAAAGCTACCATGGCCCGTTGATAAGTTGCCCCGGCATTCTTGAGTCCAAAGGACATCACCTTGTAACAGAACGTTCCCCACAGGGTGACGAAAGTAGTCTTTTCCATATCCTCGGGCGCCATCTTTATCTGATTGTAACCAGAGAAACCATCCATGAAGGAAAATAAAGCGAAATTGGCCGTGTTATCTACGAGGATATCGATGTGTGGTAACGGAAAATTGTCCTTGGGACTGGCCCGATTCAGGTCCCGGTAATCTACACACATTCGTACTTTCCCACCTTTTTTAGGAACTGGTACGATGTTGGCAACCCATTCTGGATACCGAGCGACGGCCAGAAATCCAGCGTCAAACTGCTTCTTCACTTCTTCTTTTATCTTCAAGGACGTTTCGGGCTTTCATCCTCCTCAATTTCTGTTTTACTGGGGAACACCCGGGATTTAGAGGCAATCGGTGCTGCACAATGTCAGAACTCAAACCGGGCATATCTTGGTAGACCAAGCAAAGATGTCTTGGTAGTCTTTAGCAGGATTATTAATTCTTCACGGATAGGTGCGGTAATGCCTGTACCTATCTTTACTTCCCTCTTTCCACTGCCAATTCCTAAGTCTACTAGCTCTGTTTCTTCTTGATGAGGCCCATTTCTTGGTCCTCTGGGCGACCATTCTTTCTAGCTCCGAAGGAAGTCCCACATCCTCATCTCCTTCATCTTCCGTTTGGTTCATTTCTTGCTCGAAGTTGATAGACGGGTCCCAGGTATTAGTACCTTCGGGGGACTCGTCATCGAATCTGCCGTTTCAGAAAAAGAAGTAAACATGCAAATGAATGAGAATGGGTAGAGACCAGGAACAGATGAAGAAAGATCCTTGTATTATAAATTCAAAAACAAAAGACACAAAGCCTTAACAAAAGAAAACTCTAAAGCCTAGGCCCAACTATAGAGCTTTTAAAACCGTAAAGGTTTACATTATGCTCGTTGCGTAAATGCCGGGGCGTTCCTCCACTCGCCAATTTCCCAGCTGGAAATCAGGAGGGCATGGTCGGACCAAATCCAGAGTACTTGGAACATCATCTTCACATATCGCGAACACTTGACCTTCGTCTCCCAGACCCGCACTTATAAAGCTTCTACTTATGTGGCAGGGCGGGTTTCCTTCACTTTCTTGTCTCCAACGCGAGCTCTGACCACTGTTCTTCCTTCCCGCGATGCTTCTTTTCATGTCCGCCTGAGTGGGCTTATAGCCTAAACCATACTTCCACGATTTCCTTGGGTTTTTATCAGGCTAGTTATGCCGCCATTGTCTTTGCCTAAACCCATCCCGGGTTCATAACCGTTCCCCAACATAACTCGGGCCATCATTACCGCTGCATCGGACAGACAAGGTTGCCCAAAGAGGGAGTCCACGGAGGAAATGCTGACCACCTCAAAAGACTGGAAAGCGGTTTCTAACGATTCTTCTGCGGCTTCCACATAAGGCATGGAGGATGGGCAGCTTACCAAGATATCTTCCTCGCCTGACACGATGACCAAGTGCCCCTCCACTACGAATTTCAGCTTTTGGTGGAGTGTAGAAGGCACAACTCCACTGAGTGGATCCACGGGCGCCCCAACAGGCAGCTGTAGGGGGGTTAATATCCATTATTGGAAGGTGACTTGACAGGTGTGAGGGCCTATTGTACTGGGAGATCGATCTCTCCCCTAACCTCTCGGCGAGTGCCGTCGAAGGCCCGAACCACCATTGAACTTGGTTTTAAATGGGAAGCATTGAATGGTAACTTGTCCAAAGTGCTCTTAGGCATCACGTTTAAACTGGAACCATTATCGATGAGCACCTTGGCCACGATATGGTCCATACACTTGACTGATACGTGTAAAGCCTTATTATGCCCTCCCCTCGGCGGGGATTTCTTCTTCGGCGAAGGCAAGATAGTTGTTGGCAGTGATATTGTTGACCAGCCCTCCGAAACCTTCTACCGAAATATCTTGGGCCACGTGAGCCTCGTTCAGCACTTTTACTAGCAGAGCCCGATGAGGCTCGGAGCTCATAAGTAACTCTAGCAGCGAGACCCTAGCCGGGGTTTTGTTGAGCTGTTCGATAACCTTGAATTCGCTCTGCTGAATTATCCGAAGGAACTCGCTGGCTTCCTCTAGCGACACCTCCTTTCTACCATCCTTTTTCTCCGGGGGCCCCTTTGCTGGAATATCTTTATTCGAAGCGTGGGGTGCTTCGCCATCTTGTTCCTCCACCACTTTTCCTTTTCCCTTGACGTCGGCGGGTTGGACTGGTAGGTCCGGAGGTGCGAACACACGACCACTACGGGTCATTCCACTCAGTCCCGTGATATTTGTTACTTTAGCTGACAGCGAGCTGACGTCAGTGACTTCTTCTTCCTTCTTCCCCGGAGGTGTATATCTCCACGGGACCGCGTGACTATTTTGGTACGGGAAAGGAACAGGTTTGGCCATTAAGGGGTGTCCGGGCTTTTGCGAAGCTGCGCTTTTAGTGAAGTATATCACCAAGGGTTTGGGCTTCGCAACACCACTCCCCTCCGTAGATTGCATGCATATATGCTGCTCTTCTTTTCCTTCAATGCCGACTTCTAGTCGACCTTGGTCTATCATCCGTTGTAACAATTCCTCTACTTCCAAACACGTCTCCATGTCATGCATCTCGCCGGGATGTAGCAGACAGGAATCCTCCTTACACCCACTATGGGGAATTACACCTCCCTTTTGTAGGGCCTCAAAGATAAACCTCCTAGGGGTTGCCACATCTCTCAACGGTTTAGACCTGTGGGGCCTATCGGATTCAACTGCATTAACTGCTCCCCCTCCATGATTGGCGAGCGGGTTGGTCCTCACATTGGGTCGATCCTCTTGGAAAGTCAGCCATCTGGCATCCATTAGATGTTGGACCTTGTATTTAAGGGCCAAGCATTTTTCGATGGAATGCCCCGGGGCACCCCCATGGTACTTGCAAGTTGCATTAGGGTCATACCACTTCGGGAAAGGGGGTTCGAGGACCCTTCCGGGAGTTACCACGGCCAAATGATTGGCGATGAGGGATGGTAGAAGATCTTCGTACGTCATTGGGAGCGGGGTGAATTCCGGCAATGGCCTTGGAGGGAAGTTCCTTGTCGTGTTGGGATTACCGGCCGGTCGAGCCGTGTTCGGAGTTGGAACTTGGGGAGCTTCCCTCTGGGTGGGTGCCTTAGGCTGCACGGGTGTTGAACTAGAGGCGTTCCCAGCATGAGCCGAGAAGCTTGGGTGATGTTGCGCGTACTGATGGGTACCATGAGGTGTTTGCTGGGGTTTGACCCATGCGGGTGTTGAAGAGACGGCATGGGCATCTCCCTCCTTCCTTTTTGCCCCTGTTGCCCCGATTCTTTTGGCATTCGCGTTTGTGGAGGAAACGTAATCAAACTTTCCTCTTTTCAATCCAACCTCGATTCTTTCCCCGGCAAACACCAGATCCGCAAAGCTGGACGGCATGTAACCTACTAGCTTCTCATAGTAGAACACTGGCAGAGTGTCCACCATCATGGTGATCATCTCTCTCTCAACCATGGGAGGAGCTACTTGTGCCGCCAAATCCCTCCATCGCTGCGCATATTCTTTAAAGGTTTCACCCTCTTTCTTAAACATATTCTGCAGTTGAGTACGGTCAGGAGCCATATCAGAATTGTACTGATACTGCCTTAGGAAGGCGGTAATCAGATCCTTCCAAGTACGGATACGGGAAGCTTCCAAATTAGTGTACCACACTACCGCAGCTCCGGCCAAGCTGTCCTGAAAGAAGTGTATCAACAGCTTTTCATCTTTAGAATGAGCGCCCATCTTACGGCAGTACATCTTGAGATGGTTTTTGGGACAAGTCGTCCCTTTATACTTGTCGAAGTCCGGCACTTTGAACTTCGGGGGAATAACAACATCGGGTACTAAGCAAAGATCCGTCATGTCTGCAAACGGATAGTCCCCAAATCCTTCCACAGCCCTCAATCTTTCCTCAAGGAGATCGAGCTTCCTCCTTTCTTCAGTTGCCGGGGGCGGCCCTTCCATGGACAAAACTATTGGCGATGCTGCAATGTTGGGTTGAGGCAACGTGCCTGGTGCCGGCCCTTCGGGGATCGGGGGATAAAACTCGACATCCCTCCGAGCATAATCTTGAGGGTCTTTATGGACTTCGTCGGGCTGCTGAGGAGGCTCTTTTTCATGGACGGGAGAAGCAATGTGGCCCGTATCTTCTTGCAAGATGGGTGGTGAATAGTTGGGCGGCAATCCATAAGGGTAAGCCGCTCGGTTGTATCCCAGGTGAGGGCTGCCATCGTGCCCCAGTGTGTCCCTTCCCCGTCCTACTATGTTTGAGGGAGGATGGTGCGTAGTTGCCAAGAGAGTCGGGTCTGCTTCGGCAGCCGAACTGACAGCGGCGGCAGTGGCCGCGTTCTTCTCCATGAGCTGTTTCATACCTAACATGGCCTCCATCATGGAGGCCATTTGTTCTTTCAGAGCCGACATGTCGGCTTTCATCTGTTCCTGCGTCTCCTCTTGATCACCCATCGTTCTAGATTTGGATCTGGTGCGATAGGGATCCCTTGCGGCGCGTTTAGTTATGGTGTTATGCTAGAGATGAGATGTAGGAGTGATTTGATTTGCACAAGTTATGAGATGTAGGAGTGATTTGATTTGCACAAGTTTTTTTTGAGTAGGAACATGGGACCAACTCATTTTATTTCAAAAAGGAAGTCATATCCAGTCAAGGTCTAAGAGACCATACAAGTTTCCTAACGATTTCTAATTATGTGGGCCATTAAGTCTATCATATGCTGACAATAGCCGAGAAGCCCATGAATCTCTTCGGGGGTGGAGTAGGTGTCTGCCATCGCCTTGGCCTTGGCTAACAATCGGGGAAGTTCTTGACTCCCGTTCAAGGTAAGAGCAAACCGATCCATCCACATGGTTGCCTCTTGGTGTAAAGAGTCGATCACCCTTCCTCTAGCCTCTTTTTCCGCATATACTTGAGCATACTCATCCGCGATTCTATGCTCGTGGGCCGTGGCTAGACCTAACTCTTCTTCGTACTTGGCGATGATAGCTAACATGTTGGTCTCTATCTCGCATAAACGCTGAGACAAGCTTCTTTTGGACCTTGAACAAGCCATCAACTCCTCTTTCAGAACCATGCTATGTGCTCGCGACTGGTCCCTTTCTTCCCTTCGCAACTTGAGTTCACTATTGCTACCCCATAGAGCTCCGCGAAATTTGTTCCGGCCATACTCTTCCTTGCGAGCCCTCTTGGTCTCTCGTTCAAGGGCTCTTGCGGTAATTGCATTCTCTTCCCGTAACCCGGCACACTCCTTCCGAACGTGTATAGCGGCCAACTTGAACTTCTCCTTGGCAAGTTTTGCCTTTCCTAACTCGCTTTTGAGAGCTTGGACTTCTTTGTCTTCTTCCGGTGCTTCAAAATTCTCTTCGCTGACGACTTTTAACTTGGCGAGCCAATCTAAACCTCGTATATGAACTTTCAGCCATTCGTGGTACCCACCAATGATGCCATTACGAATGCCTCTAAGCTCTTGATCTTTCCTTAACGGGGTTTCCCATGCCTTATGGATTCTTTGTATAGTCTTGGAATTTTGTGCGCCGAAATCCCTCACAAGGAAAGGAGACATGCTTTCTTCCGTCGGTGCTCCCCTCATGGGGTACCCTAGTTGTCTTATAGCGAGCGCGGGATTGTAGTTAATACAACCCCTCGTTCCTACCAACGGAATGTTTGGGTATCTTCCACATGAGAAAAGGACTCCTTCTTTTCCTTCCTTCCATCGGGGGAACCAACTGATCGTTCTACCTCCTATCCCGGCCAAGAGCCGGTCCCAATCTATTCTCCTCTTTTCAGTACACGAGCGATGGCTCAGGAGCGGACATGGATGTCTTGTGTCTTGTTGGAACAAGTGCGAAACCAACCAAACACAGAGGGCGGGTAAGCAACAGATGATCCGTGCGCTACTCTTCTCGCACCTTCGGTCAAATGTGTCAAATAGATCTGCCAAGACAGCTACCACCGGACTTTCCTTGCTATGGTGGTAGGCAAGGAAAGCGTCGATTGCTGCTAGGTCCATCAAACCATCCACGTTTGGAAAGAGGACGACCCCAAAAATTAGCAAAGCTAACACATCCATAAACGGGACCCAGTCTCCTTGATTGGCCATACCCCTCGCCTTGTCTTCTAGGTACTTCTGTGGTAGGCCTGCTATGCCGTTCCGAGTCTGTTTTATGCGGTCCAAACCTCTGGCTGAATCCTTGACCACAGTTGCAATTCTGCTCAAAGAGGGGAGACACCCGGAGGAAAGATATGGTTTCCTTCCCCCGAGAGGACATCCTAGAATTTCCTCAAATTCTTCAATGGTTGGTACTAATTGGAAGTCCCCGAATGTGAAGCATCTCAAAGGCTGGTCGTAGTATTGGGTAAGTGATGCAATGGCTTCTATGGACACCTCTGCTATGGTCAACTCTAAGATCTTTCCGTAAGTCTTGCGGAAGGCTTGCATTTGGAGGGGTTCCATCAACCGCCCTAATTCCTTGATGCTGGTGGTATCTGGGCTTTTGACCTTGACTTGGTAGAACCTCTTGCCGGTTTGATTTGTTCCCATGCTTACTAAAGTGAGATGAAAGCTGGTGCAAATCAAAACTCCGATATCTCATGGGTGGAATGGATGAATGCATGATGGAATGCATATGACACAGATGCAATCTAGGAATGCGGGGGTCCGGGGAATTTGTCCCCTTCTTAGATACGACGTCTAGGGGTAGCAAAATGCCCCAACGCACGTTTTTAAGAAGGCGACACGGACCCTCCGTTGGTTTGTTTACAGTAGGGATCAAGACAGAACCCATATGCAATGCCTATGCAAAAGACACAATGCGGGAATGTACACAGTATGACAATATTTACTGAACATAAGCAAAAGGGTATATGATACTCATGCATGGCAGTGTGAAAAATGGCACGCAGCGTGTTTGCTTCGTGCCCCTATTTAAGGGACCTATAAGGGAGAGAACTAACTAGGCTTTTAGCAATAATCCCCAAGGTAGTTATATCTCTCTTGATGGTTTCTAGAGGTATCATCCCCTTTGAAGAACATATTGTAGCAGTAGGGACTACTAGCAACAATAGGTTTTCAAAGAGAAAAGCTCTAGATGAGGGTTCACTGTAATCAAGCAAGTCGGAGACCTAGCATGATCACAGATTCACCTCCACTCCTTATGCTCCCATGAACCCGGGTATAGGGCCCTTTTTCACTCACAGTGTGTGCAAATAGTGTTGGTGTTTGTGTGTATCAAATGAATAAGTATTTACTTCATGCATACATTTAAAACGCACTAAAAGCAACAAAGAGTTTATATACACAAGAACATAATGAAAGGAAGCCAACAAAGGGGTAAGTCACGGTAAAACATTGCACAAAATTAAATGGCCTAACTTTCTAAAAACAGTCCCCAGTGGAGTCGCCAACTGTCGCAACCTACCCTTCGGCGGGAGGGCGACGCGAGACTCGCCGGAGGCGTGTTCCACGAAAGGAATACGCGCGGAGTCGCCACCAACGTTTATTTGAGGAAAACGTCGGAAAAACCGGAAAAGACGAGATCTACGAACTTTTTAGTGAAAGGTTCGGGAGTTGTATTTACGCACGGGGAAGGTATTAGCACCCCACACGCCCGTCCCAAGGGACGGCAGCCTTTAATCGAATGTGCAAACATGACTTTGATTTTTATGTTCCCTTTTATGTTCTTATATCCTTTATACCCTTTTTATATTTTTTCTCTTTTTGTGGTCGACAAGGGTGTTTCCCTTTGCTCCTACGTATTCCTCAATTTGGGATGAGAAAATCAGACCTACGTAGTTCTTTCTTATCAAGTGATTCCTTTTTTGCTTAAGAGGTGATCATTTTTAAGGCGTTGGACCTTAAAAATGATCCATTTTACTTAGTGCGAAATTGAAATGACAAACTTCAAAAGCCTATTTTTGTGGACGAGCTTGACTGGGCGAGTTGATTTTAGCCTTTAGTTTCACTTTAGTTATTAATCAATTCGATTAAGAATGAGAAATCCCAAAGAGAAAACGTCCGATTGATTTTCCGCTTTATTTTACTAAAAGATGTTTTTTTTTATTATTATATTATTTTTTACTTCTTTTTGATTTCCAACGTGGTTACGGCACGGCCGAACGGTCGGAATTTATTTTAACCGAAGTTAATGGATAATGCAATTCAAACGTTCGGTGGAAATTTATTTTATTTTTAAGTTAAGCGAGAAATGACTGAAGTAAAATGGCTTAAGCACGTCAACAGGGGGTATAAAAAGTAAACAAAACGAGAATAAAAATGCACGAAACACAATGTGGACCACTACGGGTACATAGAATGAATCGAAAAGCTTGGTTCGAGGTACTTACCCGTTGAAGATCGAAGAACGATGAAGAACGAATGAAGAACGTCGAAGAACGGTTGAAACCTTTGCGAGATTCCTCACGGAAAACGTTACGGAAACGTTTCGGAAGCGCCTCGGCTTAGATTTTCTTCACGGAAACAATTTTTCCAAGCAAATTCGAAAGAGAGAGAAGTGCCAAAGGGGCTGGACCCTTTTCTTCTTGCATTCCTCCCCTATTTATAGCAAAATAGGGGAGGTGGTTGCCGCCCAGCTCGCCCAGGCGAGCTCAGCTCGCCCAGGCGAGCAGGGTTGCTTCCTCCAGAAGCAACCGCCTTCTGGAGGAATATTCCAGAGGGCCCAAGTGGGCCTGGGTGCTATTTGCACCCCCATTTTTACTAAGTACACCCCCCTCTGCTGTTTTTTGGTGATTCTTTTTTCGTAAAGTTACGGAAACTTACGAATTTCGTAACGATACTTGTTTTCTTTCCGTAATGTTACGGAACCTTGCGGATTACATAATCATCCCCTCTTTGACTTACGGAATGTTACGGAACCTCACTTAATTATGCAACGATGCTTCCATTTGATTTCCGATGTGTCACGGAAACTTACGGATTGTGCATCAACATTTTTTTGGTTTTTCGGCATGTCCTGGAATTTCACAAATTGCCTAATGATGGGTGCCAAGCACCTCACGAGGACCAAAGAATGGTCGCACGTCATCGAGCAAAGGTCCCCGGACGAAATTAGGGTATGACAAGGATTTTCACCCCTAGGCCACTATTTTTTCACTTTTGCTTCCATTCTTAGTGTTGCTACTCACTCCATCAAGTAAGTATCTCATCCTTTAGCTTTCTAGCTTTCCATTGATGTATTTTGGTCTTCTTTTGGTGCTCTAAATTGTGGGAATGTGCCCAAGTCTATGGGGCAATTTTGGCTTTGTTTCATGCTTGATTGGTGTGAGTTAGGGGGTTGTATGGGATGGCCCTAGGCCTATGTTGCATTCTGGAGTAATGGGGCATGCCACATTGCCCCCATTCTCTTGCTATTCATGCCAAAACATGCGCCCACCAAGTGCTCGGTGAAATGCCTCAATGACATATGGGCATGGTTTTGTAAGCTTGGGATTGTGGGACTGTTTTATATGTATAGGGACAGCATGAAGGATTTAAAATGAGTGCCCGAATGCGATTCTAGCCCTAGGAACCCAAGCTTTTAATTTCAATGCAAGGAAGCATGACTTATGCCCAGGAATCTAAATTTTGGTTTTGAATGTAAAAAGGCATGAATATTAGGACATGTTTGAGAGGTTTTTATTAGAATTTAAATTTGGCTGCCCCATGAGGAATACCTTGCACCTAGGTAGCATGGAAAATACCTTTCAACGGTATGTATATATGTGAATATATATGGCATAAAAATACGTTGCAAAGTGTGTGAATATATGGCATAAAAATACCTTGCAAAGTGTGAATGTATAGCAAATAATGCATTTCAAAAATCTGTATATGTAGGATAGGTAGAGTAAAAATGCCTTTCAAAATATGTATATTTGTGGATAGTTAGCATAAGGAGCCTTTCAAAAAATGTACCCATGTCAAAAATGGCACGGGAATTCTTCCCAAATGAATGTATGATGTGGAATTGCCTTTCAAGTGTAGATAAATGACATGAAAGTTCCTTCTCAAAAAATGCAAGTGTGTGCATGACATGAGTTTGGCTCTCCAATGTGCATGTATAAAAAAATATGAAACAACAAAATGTATATGTTAATAAAGTACTCCAAATGTGCGTAGATAGTTTGTTGTAGCAAAATACTTAGGATATGAACATGTGTAATTTTGACACAATACCTTGAGCATGCGTATATGTATTCTTTTCAAAAAAAATATATATGTGTGGTAACTAGAATGCTTTGAATATCCTTTTATGTTGATATAAATAGTAGGATATTTTACGCATATGCACGTTCATAAATGTTTTACATTAAGGAAATGTGTGCACAAGTTTGTTCTAAATCGGAAAGATTAGCATGCCGTTTTTGCTTTAAAATAAGCGTTTTCTTGTAAACTAACTTTCCAAATGTTTGTCATCGCAGGAAATGGCTCCGAGAAAGCTTTCCGCAAAGAGATCTAGGAAGGACGCCGCGGCTGAAGGGACCAGTGCCGCTCCCGAGTTTGACAGCCATCGTTTCAGGAGCGCTGAGCACCAGTAGCGTTTCGAGGCCATCAAAGGATGGTCATTCCACCGAAAGAGACGCGTCCAGCTCAGGGACGATGAGTACACAGATTTTCAGGAAGAGATAGCTCGCCGGCGTTGGACGTCGCTGGTCACTCCCATGGCTAAGTTTGACCCAGATATGGTCCTAGAGTTTTACGCTAATGCTTGGCCCACGGAGGAGGGCGTGCGGGACATGCGGTCATGGGTAAGGGGCTAGTGGATTCCTTTTGATGCAGACGCCCTCAGCCAGTTCCTGGGTGACCCGTTAGTGTTAGAGGAGGGCCAGGAGTGCGATTTTAGTCAAAGAAGGAACCGGGCCGATGGATTTGACGAGGAGGCCATTGCCCAGCTGTTATGCATATCGGGTCAAGATTTTGCCCGGACCGCTGCCGGGAGACGGGTGCGGATCATGCGCACCAGCATGACCACCTTGACTCAGATGTGGATGACGTTACTGCTCAGCAACGTCCTGCCTAGCGATCATAACTCCGACCTCCCTCTGCCGAAGTGTCAGCTGGTGTATGCCATCCTGACACGGATGAGCGTTCATGTGGCTCAGTTGATCGTTGACGCCATTTATTTATTTGCAGGTATGCCACCTACCAGGCACCCTCTAGACCCAGATAAGTCTAACACGGCCCTGGGGTTTCCAGTGTTGATCACGAGTCTCTGCCAGTCGTTCGGGGAGCCCGTCACACCTAGTAAGGTGATTCAACCGCCGATCACCCGGGCCTTCATTGAGAAGTATTGCACGCCTAGACAGGCGCAGGGTGATGCACCGCAGGCCACAGACGCACCGCCACCACCTCATCAGGCTGATCCAGCTGGGTCATTTGGCATGCAGCGGTATTTACAGCACTTGGTTCACCAGCAGGCGGCCAACCACAGGGGGCAGGTGCAGATCCATGAGTGTCTCTAGCAGCTCAGCCTCAGTCAGTAGAGCCAGGGTTTCGCTCCTTTTGTGTGCCCTACTCCAGATCAATTCGGGGCTGAGGTTGCATGGCCCGAAGATTGGCCTGAGGCCCAGGCAGGGGAGACGCCCGCGGAGGCTCCTGGCGATCCAGAGGAGGCCCGCATGGATGAGGAGATGACAGATTTACTCGGCTTCTTGGGAGGAAGCAGAGCCACGTGACCGAGGTCACCGCATTTTTTGACATATCTGTTTTTTTTATTAGTTTGCTATTAACGTTTTCTGTTATTGCCCATGTTGTTGTTGACATTACTATTTTCTATTTTGTTCATATGGTTACTAACATTACTATCATTATTGCTCGTTTCTGTTAGAAATTTTCGGCGTTATGGCTCTCATTTATTTCGTCACCATATTACGACCTACCATTTTTGTGCGTTTCTCGTTCACCTTGTGGTTAGACGTGAGTAGGTAGTGTGTGCCCTTGTCCGCACGACTTTTTCAGAGAGAAAAAGAGAAAAAAAAAGAAAGAAGAGAGAGGAAATGAACAAATGATAAATAACTAAAAAAGGAAAAAAAGAGGAAAAGGAAAAGAGAGCAAGCAAGGAATGAAAAAGAATGAAGGAAAAAAGAAAATAATGGGAATAAAAGGTTGTCTAGCTAAAAACAACAAGCTTGTGAAAAGAGATAATTTCCAACTTTTATTTGAAAAAACTTTTGCTGATCATAGCTAGTTTTTGAAAAAAAATGTGTATATACCCCTGGAGGGTGAATGCTGTGAAAGTTTTTCCGAACACCCAAAATAGACTCGGATGAATGCACAAATTGATAAAAGAACATATTTTGGAAATACGAGGTTGACTAAAATAGAGAAAATGAATTATGAGCCCTAGCATCACACGACCAAAAAAATTTCGACACTTGAGTGTCCACATAGGTGCATGCATGACTAGTTTTGCATACAATTTCCAAATCATCATTGTTGCATTTGTGTCATTGAAATAATATGGGACATTCCCTTTTATCCTTGAACCGAACCGAACCCTGACATATATCATGTCCGGCCGTGCTACAAGCCTTGAGCCAAAATCCCAATTTACCATAAACCTTGCCCTCAGAAGAAAACAAAAAAGAAAGGAACTTACCAATCAAAAGAGCGGGAGAAAACAAAAAGAGAAAATTCCCAATCAAAAGAGCGGGAGAAAACAAAAAGAGAAAATTCCCAATTGAAGAGTGGGAGAAAGCAAAAAAGGGAAAGAAAATTCCCGATCAAAGATCGGAAGAAAACAAAAGAAATATACAGAAAGGCCTTTGGACCAGACAATATCTGAACAATACATAATTGTCACCAAGAAAACATGAAAAGAAAGGAAACCACGACCTAAAGTGGTCCTCTCTCTTTGATTGCCAACCAAAATCATGTGCGTCGGTGACTTGTTCGCCTTGCGCTAAACATAAAAACAAAAAAGGAAAAGGCCAAAAACATTCAAAGCCAAAAATTCCCACAAAAAACACCATTCCCAAGAAAAAGTCCTATTGATCCATGATCACGCATGTAATCTTTGATTTGATAGGAAATAATTTGCAAAATCAAGTCATGGCATATCTATGGTTCGGAATTAGGATGAAATACTTACCTGTGTGAGATTGATACACTTTGAGTGATTTTCTTCTATTTTTGTTGAACCCAGTGCTTCCTCTAAATGGTCATTTAGAAATGAAATGCTAACATCCAAAATCTCATTTGTGGTTATGAGAAAATTTCATCAGCATGCTCCCCTTCCCCGGTAGACACATTGTTTTTCATCCGAAAAGTATACGTTGCTCTGATTAGTTGGAGGTTTTGTCTCTTTACTAAAGCATGTCCGCATTTTAGCGAAGAAAATACCGAGACTATTTTTAGTCTCACAAGTTATCCAGAACTACATAGGTCTGAGTTCCTCATTGAGGATATGTAGGAGCAAGAGCCTTGCTTTTGTCGGCCGCCCACACAATTTCTGTCATACTGACACTGGAGTCACGTGGCATGCGGAGATACCCGAGTGGTTATCCGTTTAAACTTTCTTTTGCTATCTCTAAGACTCAAAGCATGATAGCACGCAGAGACTAACGTCCTCTTCTGCACCCTTTGTCAATCGCAGCCAACGAGCCCGTTGACACACGGAGATTTACGTCATCTTCTGCACAGACAATTTTTGTCATACTGACACTGGAGTCACGTGACATGCGGAGATACCCGAGTGGTTATCCGTTTAAACTTTCTTTTGCTATCTCTAAGACTCAAAGCATGATAGCATGCAGAGACTAACGCCATCTTCTGCACCCTTTTTCAATCGCAGCCAATGAGCCCGTTGACACATGGAGATTTACGTCATCTTCCGCGCAGACAATTCCTGTCATACTGACACTGGAGTCACGTGACATGCGGAGATACCCGAGTGGTTATCCGTTTAAACTTTCTTTTGCTATCTCTAAGACTCAAAGCATGATAGCACGCAGAGACTAACGTCCTCTTCTGCACCCTTTGTCAATAACAGCCAACGAGCCCGTTGACACACGGAGATTTACGTTATCTTCCGCACAGACAATTTTTGTCATACTGACACTGGAGTCACGTGACATGCGGAGATACCCGAGTGGTTATCCGTTTAAACTTTCTTTTGCTATCTCTAAGACTCAAAGCATGATAGCACGCAGAGACTAACGCCATCTTCTACACCCTTTGTCAATCGCAGCCAATGAGCCCGTTGACACATGGAGATTTACGTCATCTTCCGCGCAGACAATTTCTGTCATACTGACACTGGAGTCACGTGACATGCGGAGATACCCGAGTGGTTATCCGTTTAAACTTTCTTTTGCTATCTCTAAGACTCAAAGCATGATAGCACGCAGAGACTAACGCCATCTTCTGCACCCTTTGTCAATCGCAGCCAATGAGCCCGTTGACACACGGAGATTTACGTCATCTTCTGCACAGACAATTTTTGTCATACTGACACTGGAGTCACGTGACATGCGGAGATACCCGAGTGGCTATCCGTTTAGACTTTCTTTTGCTATCTCTAAGACTCAAAGCATGATAGCACGCTGAGACTAACGTCGTCTTCTGCACCCTTTGTCAATCGCGGCCAAGAAGCCCGTTGACACACGGAGATTTACGTCATCTTCCGCGCAGACAATGTCTGTCATACTAACACATGAGTCACGTGACATGCAGAGATACCCGAGTGGTTATCCGTTTAAACTTTCTTTTGCTATCTCTAAGACTCAAAGCATGATAGCACGCAGAGACTAACGTCATCTTTTGCCCCCTTTGTCAATCGCGGCCAACGAGCCCGTTGACACGCGGAGATTTACGTCATCTTCCGCGTAGATAATTTCTGTCATACTTACACTGTAGTCACGTGACATGCGGAGATACCCGAGTGGTTATCCGTTTAAACTTGCTTTTG
Source organism: Glycine max (assembly GCF_000004515.6). NCBI lineage: Eukaryota > Viridiplantae > Streptophyta > Magnoliopsida > Fabales > Fabaceae > Glycine > Glycine max. The sequence continues at coordinate 29,727,356 of NC_038247.2, forward strand.
CTATCTCTAAGACTCAAAGCATGATAGCACGCAGAGACTAACGCCATCTTCTGCACCCTTTGTCAATCGCAGCCAACGAGCCCGTTGACACATGGAGATTTACGTCATCTTCCGCGCAGACAATTTCTGTCATACTGACACTGGAGTCACGTGACATGCGGAGATACCCGAGTGGTTATCCGTTTAAACTTTCTTTTGCTATCTCTAAGACTCAAAGCATGATAGCACGCAGAGACTAACGTCCTCTTCTGCACCCTTTGTCAATCGCAGCCAACGAGCCCGTTGACACACGGAGATTTACGTCATCTTCTGCACAGACAATTTTTGTCATACTGACACTGGAGTCACGTGACATGCGGAGATACCCGAGTGGTTATCCGTTTAAACTTTCTTTTGCTATCTCTAAGACTCAAAGCATGATAGCACGCAGAGACTAACGCCATCTTCTGCACCCTTTGTCAATCGCAGCCAATGAGCCCGTTGACACATGGAGATTTACGTCATCTTCCGCGCAGACAATTTCTGTCATACTGACACTGGAGTCACGTGACATGCGGAGATACCCGAGTGGTTATCCGTTTAAACTTTCTTTTGCTATCTCTAAGACTCAAAGCATGATAGCACGCAGAGACTAACGTCCTCTTCTGCACCCTTTGTCAATAACAGCCAACGAGCCCGTTGACACACGGAGATTTACGTTATCTTCCGCACAGACAATTTTTGTCATACTGACACTGGAGTCACGTGACATGCGGAGATACCCGAGTGGTTATCCGTTTAAACTTTCTTTTGCTATCTCTAAGACTCAAAGCATGATAGCACGCAGAGACTAACGCCATCTTCTACACCCTTTGTCAATCGCAGCCAATGAGCCCGTTGACACATGGAGATTTACGTCATCTTCCGCGCAGACAATTTCTGTCATACTGACACTGGAGTCACGTGACATGCGGAGATACCCGAGTGGTTATCCGTTTAAACTTTCTTTTGCTATCTCTAACACTCAAAGCATGATAGCACGCAGAGACTAACGCCATCTTCTGCACCCTTTGTCAATCGCAGCCAATGAGCCCGTTGACACATGGAGATTTACGTCATCTTCCGCACAGACAATTTCTGTCATACTGACACTGGAGTCACGTGACATGCGGAGATACCCGAGTGGTTATCCGTTTAAACTTTCTTTTGCTATCTCTAAGACTCAAAGGATGATAGCACGCAGAGACTAACGTCCTCTTCTGCACCCTTTGTCAATCACAGCCAACGAGCCCGTTGACACACGGAGATTTACGTTATCTTCCGCACAGACAATTTTTGTCATACTGACACTGGAGTCACGTGACATGCGGAGATACCCGAGTGGTTATCCGTTTAAACTTTCTTTTGCTATCTCTAAGACTCAAAGCATGATAGCACGCAGAGACTAACGCCATCTTCTGCACCCTTTGTCAATCGCAGCCAATGAGCCCGTTGACACATGGAGATTTACGTCATCTTCCGCGCAGACAATTTCTGTCATACTGACACTGGAGTCACGTGACATGCGGAGATACCCGAGTGGTTATCCGTTTAAACTTTCTTTTGCTATCTCTAAGACTCAAAGCATGATAGCACGCAGAGACTAACGCCATCTTCTGCACCCTTTGTCAATCGCAGCCAATGAGCCCGTTGACACACGGAGATTTACGTCATCTTCTGCACAGACAATTTTTGTCATACTGACACTGGAGTCACGTGACATGCGGAGATACCCGAGTGGCTATCCGTTTAGACTTTCTTTTGCTATCTCTAAGACTCAAAGCATGATAGCACGCTGAGACTAACGTCGTCTTCTGCACCCTTTGTCAATCGCGGCCAAGAAGCCCGTTGACACACGGAGATTTACGTCATCTTCCGCGCAGACAATGTCTGTCATACTAACACATGAGTCACGTGACATGCAGAGATACCCGAGTGGTTATCCGTTTAAACTTTCTTTTGCTATCTCTAAGACTCAAAGCATGATAGCACGCAGAGACTAACGTCATCTTTTGCCCCCTTTGTCAATCGCGGCCAACGAGCCCGTTGACACGCGGAGATTTACGTCATCTTCCGCGTAGATAATTTCTGTCATACTTACACTGTAGTCACGTGACATGCGGAGATACCCGAGTGGTTATCCGTTTAAACTTGCTTTTGCTATCTCTAAGACTCAAAGCATGATAGCACGCAGAGACTAACGCCATCTTCTGCACCCTTTGTCAATCGCAGCCAACGAGCCCGTTGACACATGGAGATTTACGTCATCTTCCGCGCAGACAATTTCTGTCATACTGACACTGGAGTCACGTGACATGCGGAGATACCCGAGTGGTTATCCGTTTAAACTTTCTTTTGCTATCTCTAAGACTCAAAGCATGATAGCACGCAGAGACTAACGCCATCTTCTGCACCCTTTGTCAATCGCAGCCAATGAGCCCGTTGACACATGGAGATTTACGTCATCTTCCGCGCAGACAATTTCTGTCATACTGACACTGGAGTCACGTGACATGCGGAGATACCCGAGTGGTTATCCGTTTAAACTTTCTTTTGCTATCTCTAAGACTCAAAGCATGATAGCACGCAGAGACTAACGCCATCTTCTGCACCCTTTGTCAATCGCAGCCAACGAGCCCGTTGACACATGGAGATTTACGTCATCTTCCGCGCAGACAATTTCTGTCATACTGACACTGGAGTCACGTGACATGCGGAGATACCCGAGTGGTTATCCGTTTAAACTTTCTTTTGCTATCTCTAAGACTCAAAGCATGATAGCACGCAGAGACTAACGTCGTCTTCTGCACCCTTTGTCAATCGCGGCCAACAAGCCCGTTGACACGCGGAGATTTACGTCATCTTCCGCGCAGACAATTTCTGTCATACTGACACTGGAGTCACGTGACGTGCGAAGATACCCGAGTGGTTATCTGTTTAAAACTTTCCTTTGCTATCTATAAGACTCAAAGCATGATAACAAGTTGAGTGGGTAAACGAGTAGAGACAGATTATGCGCCCTTTATCATTTAGGAACAACAAGGTGGGTGGTAAATGTGCAAAGACAGATTTTGTGCCCTTTATCATTCAAGAACAGCAACCTGAGTTGGTAAACGCGCAGAGACATATTCTGCACCCTTTATCATTCAGGAACAACAAGTTGGGTGGTAAATGCGCGGAGACAAATTATGCTCATTCCTTGCACCTTTTCGCCATCCAGAGGCGATCGTGTCCGATGGCACGCAGAGACAAATTATGGTCATTCTGTGTCTCACCGCCCAGGCTCAATCGTGTCCAACAAAACGCAGAGACGAATTATGGTCATTCTGCGTCTTGTATTAACCAAGAGGAACATACATCAAGACGATTTATGTCTTGTTCTTATGTTGTTGCTCCTCGTAAGCATGCTCACCATGAGTATAGCAACTGCATACATCACGTGTATATGTTGGAAAGTGTCTCCAACATATACAGAGGATTATTTGGGGAATTGCATAATGAAGTGTATTGGTCACCATATCACGAGCCAAGGATCAGCCCTGACCCAGAGAAGAAAAGAAATTCTAAAGGTCATCCTATCTCCTCTTGTATACTCACTAAAATGGATATATAAGAATTGCATCAACCAAAATGATATTCTATGTGTCGCATCCCAGGCCATTCAAAAAACAAATGTCTCACCGTGTAGGGTCAAGCCAACACTGTTAAGTTTATGTCATATTCTTTGTATTTTAAAAAAATTGTTGTATTGTTTCAAATTTAAATATTTTGTTCTATTATTTGTAATTTTATATCTTTTTTACAATTTAAATATTTTAGTTCAATTCAACTTGTTTGTTAAATATATCTTTTCTTAATTTCAATTATTATTTTAATAATCAAATAAAATGAAAATACAAAGGATTCAAAAACATAGGCAAAATAATATTTTTTTTAGCTACAACATATGGAAAATAATATTTTGGTTTAACATAAAAAGATAAATATAAAAAATTATTAAAACAATAAAATAAAAATACAAAAAAAATTAAAAAACATAATTTAGAAATCGATTCCTCTACATCTAAAAAAAGTTGGATTAGTAACTATGAAGTGATCCTAGGTCGTTTCCCAACGAGCAATGATAAACCAAATGTTCATAATATACTTACAGTAACAGTAATAATGGGGGGGGGGGGGGGGTTGTTTGTTTTGTGAATTAAAGAACAAGCGAACTGGAATACGAAATTAATAGTATTAAAAACGTGTTGTTTCCTCTGATTCAGAAGTCATTCTCTTGTCCTAGGTTATGAAGAATTTGTCCCTAACAGTTAACCACTTAATCCAACCCTATTTTAATTTACTAAGCGAAAATCAACTTAGGGTTGTCAATACGTGATTAGCCAACACATACACCAATTAACCCTTCATTCATTAAGCATGAACGCAAGTTAAGCTCAGAGGCAATTAATCAAACACGAAGCGTGCATAGATTAACAGTAACGAATGTGGGTTAATTGGTGAAGGGAAAACAGCCAGGAAACGACATTATAGACAGAACCTCGAAGAGAGTTAAGCTTCGTCCTCAGAAGGAAACAACACCAGAAATTTAGCCTTCCATAATTTCAACCAAAAACACAAAACGCAATTGAAGCTAAAGGCAGAAACGTAAATGAAACTGAAAATAGAAACGAGAATGAAACTAAAACGTAAATAAAACTAGAATGAAATTGCAATTGAAAGCGAAAAATGGAAAAAATGCATTAACGTGAACAGTAATCCAAAGCTAAAAATGTAAAACCTTAAAACCCTATGCTCTAAATAATCGAATCCCCTTACATGAATCCCAAGGCTGCTATTTATAAGGGTCACTCAGAGTCACTAGGCCCTATTACATTATTCTGGCCCAAAACGAAATAAACACTGAACATCATAAAAATAAAATTGCAATCTCCTAATTAGAAATTAACTAAGATAAACGTTGCTTTATTTGCCCTCTTTAAGTCCACAACCAAAATCCAGATTAAGCTCAATGCTTCATTAATTCCTGTAATTAGATTAAAAACATCAAATTAGCTGATTGAGCCCAAATAATAAAACTGCCTAATTAATTTGACTATTAAGACTAATCAGTAATTAAAATGGTGCACAAAGGTTTAAGAAATAGGAAAAGAATAATGGCACATCAAAATCCCCTATACTTAGCCTTTTGCACTCCTGGGAAAAATGAAACAAAGAACAAAATCCAAGGATATCAAAGAGTGACAAACAAAAACATTTACATATTTCTCAATGAACATCAAGGAATGAAAGGAATGGGTAACATCTAACATGAAGAGATCCAAAGAGTCAAGACATTCATGAAAATCATCCAAGCAACCCAATCATGGCAAAATAGTTAATCAGCTCAAGAATGAAAAGTGATAAAGCCTCACAAGATATACACTCTATCTCTCAAGTGTCTAGGCTACTATTTATCCTCAAAGCACCCATGAAAACCAACACCACATAAACTTGGCAAGATTCTAAAATTGACAATCAACCCATAAACACAAGCACATGAGGATCAAAAGGTCTTTTAAGATTGTAATGGGGCCAAGGACAAGGTAGGGAAAATATGGAATAAGTAGCTAAATCCCAAAGGAATAGAGGAGCAATGGGGAATAAGAGCATATTAAGAAAAAATAAGAAAACCTAAAGATAAAATTTAAACATAAGAGTAGAACCAAGAGTCTCATCATTCTTTTTTTTGTATTTCAGATCTTATTCACTCAACTTTATTGCTTTTCTTTTTCTTTTTTCTAATTGATTCAACTTGAAAAATTTTTTTTTTGCACTGTAGCATTTGAGAAATAGCATATCATTCAGCATGTCCAACATTTAACCAGTATACAATGTACATCAAGTATGGCCCAAAATACATCATGAAGCATAGCCAACGAAATATGTTATCCAACAAAACCCCCCCCACACTTATTCCCAAAACAATTCCAAAGCTCCAAAATTCCTTAAGGTTAAGGTGAGATCATGGTTTTTCACTTAAGGCTTGTAATGAGCTTCAAAACAAACAAAGGGGAACATAGGCTCAAAGGGGCTATCAAAGAAATTAATTCAAGGTAAGTCCATTTGGCTAGAAGCTTATAAGAACAAAATTGCCTCAATCATTTCCAAATGCGTGTGAATTAGGAAGCATCAACAAGAATCAAGCCAAGGCTATTGTGCAAGCAATCAATGGGGCAAAACACACCAAATGATTATGATGATGGATGGCTCAAATTCTCATAAAGGTAAAATTATCACTTCCAAATTGAGCTTTCAAAACTATCATGACATGTAGAGGAAAAACAAGGACTTCAAATCACAAAATGTCAAGAGACTTTTATTTTCAAAACAATTACTCATTTCTTGAACATATCCTATAATTCAAAGAAAAACATGCAAAGTTGTACATGCAAACAGAATTGACCTAAAATATTAAACTAGGAACCCAACGAAACTAACAAAATTAACAAATTAACACAACTAACAAAATTAACAAAACCAACAAAACTAGCAAAACCAAAGAACACTCCCCCTATACTTAAACAACACATTGTCCTCAATGTAGCACAATTAAAAGATTAAAAGCAAGTAAACCATCAAATAGAATCAGACAAATGTAATAAAAGCAAAGAAGGAGATAGGAAAAGAAGAACTCCCTAAGTCATGGTGGAGGACGAGTAGGGTGGAGTAACAAAGTCTCTTCCACCACTACGTCCATTAAAGAAGGGTTTGTGAGGAATGGCTTAAGTCGGTGTCCATTGACCTTGAAGCTCTTGTTTGTGGAGTCGCTTTTGATCTCAACTGTACCATAAGGAAAAACATTAGTAACAACAAAAGGACCAATCCACTTAGACCTCAACTTACCACTCATGAGTCCAAGCCTAGAATTATATAATAACACTTTTTGCCCAACCATGAAGTCCTTCTTAATTATCATGCTATCATGGAACTTCTAGGTCTTTTCTTTGTAGAACTTGGCATTCTCATACGCTTCTAGGCAGATATCATCTAACTCACTCAGTTGCAACTTTCTTTCCTCACCAGCTTGATCCATAGAGAAGTTGCAGGTCTTCACTGCCCAGTATGCTTTGTGCCCAATCTCCACTGGAAGATGACATGCCTTTCCAAAGACAACCCGATAAGGAGACATTCCTATGGGTGCTTTGTAGGCAGTTCGATGTGCCCAAAGAGCATCATTAAGCCTAGTACTCCAATCTTTCCTGCTTGGCTGCACAATCTTCTCTAAAATTCTCTTGATCTCCCTGTTAGAAATTTCTGCCTGTCCATTGGTTTGGGGGTGGTATGGTGTGGATACCCTGTGTACAACCCCGTACTTTTTAAGCAAGGCATGCATTGATTTGTTGCAAAAATGGGTTCCTTGATCACTAATGATTGCTTTAGGTACTCAAAACCTACAAAACAGATTAGATCTGACAAAATCTGCAACAACCTTAGCATCATTAGTTCTAGTGGGCTTGGATTCCACCCATTTTGAAACATAATCAACTGCAAGGAGAATGTAAACATAACCAAAAGAGACAGGAAACGGGCCCATGAAATCTATGCCCCAGACATCAAACAACTCACAAAATAACATGGGTTGCTGAGGCATTTGTTGTCGCCATGTAAGTGCACTTCCTGCTCTCTGACACTGCTCACAAGTGCTACAGATCTTCCACGCATCTTTAAAGATGGTGGGCCAATAAAAGCCACAGTCAAGCACTTTGCGAGCTTTCCTTTGAACACCCAGATGACCTCTCGGTGCGGAAGAATGACAGAACTGCAGGACTAAGTCAGTCTCATGATCTGGAATGCATTGTCTAATGACCTGATCACTGCACAATTTCCACAAGTAGGGGTCATCCCAAATAAAATGCTTAGCATCACTTTTAATTTTATCTTTTTGAGCCTTAGATGCTAAGGGAGGAAAAACAGAAGCAACTAAATAATTGACAATGTTAGCAAACCAGGGAGTAGAAAGAGAATCAGAAATACTATACAGTATATACAAATGATCATCCTGGAAATCATCCTGAATGGGTGAATCCTCATCAGACACACGTTCGATCCGACTCAAATGATCAGCAACTAAATTTTGTGCTCCGCTCCTATCACGGATCTCCAAGTCAAACTCTTGGAGCCAGAGCATCCATCGGATCAACCTAGGCTTTGAATCAGCCTACTTCAACAAGTATTTTAGAGTTGCATGGTCAGTATAAACAATAATGTGAGTACCAAGTAAATAAGAACGAAATTTTTCAAGAGCAAAAACTATGGCTAGTAGCTCTTTCTCAGTAGTAGTATAATTCGCTTGGGCAACATCTAAAGTCCTAGAAGCATAATATATCACCCTAGGCAATTTATCAATTTTCTGAACAAGGACAGCCCCCAATGCATAATTTGATGCATCACACATAAGCTCAAAAGGGGCTATCCAGTTGGGTGCCTAGATGATGGGGGTGGTAGTCAATGCTCTTTTGAGGCAATCAAAAGCCTCTCTGCATTTATCATTAAAGTCAAACTCCACCTCCTTTTGCAACAAGTTGGATAGTGGAAGAGCTACCTTGCTAAAATCTCTTATAAAGCGCCCGTAGAATCCTGCATGACCAAGAAAAGATCGCACCTCTCGCACGCAAGAGGGGTAAGGCAATTGTGAAATAACAGAAAGTTTTGCAGGATCTACTTCAATGCCCTTATTGGAAATAATGTGGCCTAAAACTATACCTTGCTCAACCATAAAATGACATTTTTCAAAATTTAGAACAAGGTTAGTTTCAATGCATTTATTCAAAACCTTTTCCGGACTATCCAGACAAACATCAAAAGAGGATCCATATACAGTGAAATCATCCATAAACACCTCTATGCAATTTTCTAAAATATCACTAAAAATACTAATCATGCACCGCTGGAAGGTACCAGGGGCATTGCATAGGCCGAAAGGCATCCTCCTATAGACAAAAGTGCCGAAGGGGCAGGTGAATGTGGTTTTTTCCTAATCTTCAGGACCAATAGTGATTTGCATATAACCAGAAAAACCATTAAGGAAACAGTAGTGAGATTTACCTGCCAGGCGTTCAAGCATCTGGTCAATGAATGGCAGGGGAAAATGGTCCTTTTTGGTAACCTGGTTTAGCCTCCTATAGTCGATGCAGACTCTCCAACTGTTCTGCACCCGAGTAGGAATCAGCTCCTCCTTCTCATTTTTTATTACGGTGAGGCCGATTTTCTTCGGGACTACCTGAACGGGACTCACCCATTGGCTATCGGAGATAGGATAAATGATTCTAGCTTGCAAAAGCTTGGTTACCTCCTTCTTCACTACATCAAGAATCACTGGGTTGAGTCTTCTCTGTGGCTGTCTCACCGGTTTAGCCCCATCCTATAAATTTATCTGATACATACATATGGATGGGCTAATGCCAGGAATGTCTGCCAGGGTCCAGCCTATAGCCTTCTTATTCTTCTTGAGAACTGATAACAGCTTCTCCTCTTGCTCATCAACAAGGGAGGCAGATATAATTACTGGAAAACTTTTGTTATCATCCAAGTAAGCATATTTTAAATTTGATGGTAGAGGCTTCAATTCTGGTGTTGGCGGCTGGATAATGGTAGAAAGAGATGGTTTCTCAGCCTATACCTCATAAAGAAAGTCAAAGGTATGTGTACTTCCTGAAACATGGTTAGTTCTATCTGACTCTAGAAAATCAATCTCAAGAGGTAAAACATTACCAGACGTGTAATCAATATCAAATTCAGATTCACTCTCAGCATCAAATTCAGACATATGATCAAGTACAAATTCAGATTCAATGCATGAAGAGTGACAGGCATGCAGATTAGAATGAAGATCAGTCATGTATTCGTCAACAATATGGGTGTTTCATAGCATCAAGAATATTAAAATGAACAGTTATATCACCAAACTCCATAGATAGTGTGCTTGCATATACATCTATCTTAGTTCTAGCAGTTTTCATAAAAGGTCTGCCTAGAATGATGGGAATTGATGCTTGAGAAAATCCCTCCTCCATAATCAAAATATAAAAATCAACAGGGAAAATCAGTTCACCAACTCTAACTAAGACATCCTCTATGAAACCAGCAGGATAGGCAACACTTCTATTAGCTAAATGAATTACCACATCAGTTGACTACAAAGGACCAAGAGATAGAGAATTAAAAATAGACAAAGACATAACACTAACAGAAGCTCCTAAATCTAGCATGGCATTGTCAAACTTACTGTTCCCTATAATACAAGGTATGCTGAATGTACCTGGATCTTTACATTTTTCAGGGATTTGGGGGACAAATTTACCAATCAATGCGGAGACATTTCTATCCATGCTAATTCTTTCACTTCCTTTAAGCTTCCGCTTATTAGTGCACAACTCTTTCAAGAATTTAGCATATCTTGGAATTTGCTTTATTGCATCCAGTAGAGGTATGTTTACCTCTACTTTTCTAAATGTTTCTAAGATCTCCTTCTCTTCCTCTTCCATTTTTTTGTTGGAAATTTCTCTAGGAGGGAATGGAAGAGGGATATGGTGCTTCTGTAAGTCAGAATTACCAGTGGAAGATTCACCTGCATAGAAATTGTTAGGCAACTTACTTTTTAAATTTTTGTCATCCTCTTTTTCTGGAGTAGAGTGAAGTTGGGTAGGTTTATTTGCGGATACTGGTTGAGGTCCTTGACACTGCTTTCCCGACCTCAATGCAATGACACTCACATTTTTAGAATTCTGGACAGATTGAGAAGGTAATCTGTCAGAATTCTGGGACTGTTGTTGATTTAACTGTGTAGCCAATTGTCCCATCTGATTAGTTAAGCTCTGAATGGAGGCTCTGGTCTCTTGTTGAAACTGCATGTTTTGCATAGTCATTTGCCTCACAAGTTCTTCAAGAGAAGGTTGCGGAGGAGCCTCAATTGTTTGTTTTTTCTGGGGTTGTTGTTGTTGTTGCTGCTGTTGTTGTTGTTGTTGTTGTTGGATTGGTGGAGGAACATATAGTCTGCTTTGGCCAGCAGCATTCTAAAAATAAGGTTGTTGTTGTTGTGGTTGCTGTTGTGAAGGACTCGACCATCAAAGGTTGGGATGATTCCTCCACCCGGGATTGTACCTATTGCTGGAGAGGTCATAATTGTTCTGTTGTGGCTGATTTTGCTGCTGAGGTTGCGGAGGTCTATTGTAGATGTTTGCAGCATAAGCTTCAGGCTGTTCAATTGCTCCAAGTTGCAGCATACAAGGGCAAAGGTCTGTGTGGTGTTCGGCAGAGGAGCATAAACCACAGAGTTTGATGACAGGTGCAGATTTTTTATTCATGGCCAGTTGGGTTACCAGGTTAACCAAGGCATCTAGTTTACCTTCAAGCTTCTTAGTTTCAGATGATGCAAATGAGTTTGTGGCTACTTCATGCACTCCTCTAATGATTATAGCATCATTCCTGGCGCTAAACTGTTGGGAGTTTGAAGCCATCTTCTCAATTAAATTTCTGGCTTCAGTAGGGGTCATGTCTCCAAGGGCTCCACCACTGGCAACATCTATCATACTCCTCTCCATGTTACTGAGTCCTTCATAAAAATATTGGAGAAGAAGCTGCTCAGAAATCTGGTGGTGAGGGCAACTGGCACATAGTTTCTTAAATCTCTCCCAGTATTCATATAGGCTCTCTCCACTGAGTTGCCTAATGCCTGAAATATCCTTTCTGATGGTCGTGGTCCTAGAAGCAAGGAAATTTTTTTCCAAGAATACTCTCTTGAGGTCATCCCAGCTCGTGATGGACCTTGGAGCAAGGTAATATAGCCAGTCCTTTGCCACTCCCTCTAAAGAATGAGGAAAATCCTTTAGAAATATGTGATCCTCCTGGACATCTGGGGGTTTCATGGTGGAGCAGACAATATGGAATTCTTTCAGATGTTTGTGCGGGTCTTCACCTGCAAGGCTATGACACTCTAGAAGCAAATGGATCAATCCAGTTTCAAGAACATATGGGACATCCTCATCAGGGTATTGGATGCACAAGCTTTCGTAGGTGAAATCAGGTGCAGCCATTTCCCTTTGAGTCCTCTCACGGGGTGGAGGTTGTGCCATGTTCTCAGAATGTTCAAAATCACAATGTTCAAAATTATAATGCTCAAAATCAGGATGTTCAAAATCACCAATAACAGAATGCACAAACTAACCAGTAGCAGAATGCTTAGGATGCTCAAAAGGTATAAAATGATGCCTAAATAATCGATGAAATGTCCTATCTATCTCAGAATCAAAGGGTTGTAAGTCAGATGGATTGCCTCTAGTCATACACTACATTCAGCATGCACAACTAGTTGCCTTCTTATGTAAGTAATAGTGTAGGTTTGAACTACAACTACCATCAAATGATATCCAAATAACTTGAAATTTTACGAGCAACACCCTAAAATCATGAAAAGATAGCACAGAAATTTTCAGACAAGAATTCAAAGTCTAACTATGGAAACTACCTAAGGAAAGTTTAGAAAAATAAAACAATAAAACTTGAAAAAAAAACCTAGTAAACAGGCGATTTTTGCTAGTTAGAGACCTCGCCCGGCCTTTGACGGACTTCCACAATATGGGAAATTTTTTTCTACCCCAAATACATATATAATAATAGTCATTCTGATACCTAGAGCAAAAGTTATGGCCATTTGAAGTTTTGATAAACACAAGTTCTCAAATTTTTTTAAATCTCTCAAATCTAGCCACAACAAGTGTTCCTGGTATTTTTCACACAAATTATGAGTCAAAAAAACCTACCACACCAAAATTCAGCCAAAAATAACAAACCTAACTATCAAAACAAAAATCGCTAATTAGATTGTCAGTAGTAGTCACTAATGGGTTTGCACTACTACTCTGTTTTCCAGGTCAGCAAAAGTGGTCGCTAAATCCGTCGCAAAGCACTATTCACAGCAAAACACAAAAATAGAAACAGGGGAAGCGCTGCACAGAAAAACTAAAACATAACACCACACTAAACAAAATAACAAGACACTAAACAACACTAACACAACACGAAAGCATAAAACAACTAAACATAAAACACGAATCACTAGCTATTATGAACCTTTGGACACTGCTCCCCGGCAACGGCGCCAAATTTGATCGAGGCTGTACCCGAATCAAATAAACATTAAAATGAAGTAACTAGGAAGTGATCCTAGGTCGTTTCCCAACGAGCAATGATAAACCAAATGTTCATAATATACTTGCAGTAACAGTAATAATTGGGGGGGGGGGGGGGTTGTTTGTTATGTGAATTAAAGAACAAGAGAACTGGAATACGAAATTAATAGTATTAAAAACATGTTGTTCTACGCCCTTTATCATTCAAGCACAACAACCTGAGTGGTATACGAAATTAATAGTATTAAAAACGTGTTGTTCTGCGCCCTTTATCATTCAAGCACAACAACCTGAGTGGGTAAACGCGCAGAGACAGATTTTGCGCCCTTTATCATTCAGGAACAACAAGTTGGGTGGTAAACGCGCGAAGACAAATTATGGTCATTCCCTGCACCTTTTCGCCATCCAGAGGCGATTGTGTCCAATGGCACGCAGAGACAAATTATGGTCATTTTGTGTCTCGCCGCCCAGGCTCGATCATGTCCAACAAAATGCAGAGATGAATTATCGTCATTCTGCGTCTTGTATTAACCAAGAGGAACAAATTCGACAGTGTCAGGATGATGTGTCGGTACTGATCATTTTCAAATTTTTGCAGGTTCCGCTGGCAGGGAGATTCACTGGCCGAATGGTGTTTCGCTCGAACGAAATTAGTGTCTTATCTTTACTTCCCTTTTATCTCCAATAAAAGACAAGTAAAGAGGGGAAACTGTCATACCCTAATTTCGTTCGGGGACCATCCGTTGTTGGGATGCAACTTTCGTTTGACCACTTCGAGGTACTTGGCACCCATCGTTAGGCAATCCATAAAGTTCCGTGACATCCCGAAAACCAAAAAGGGGTTGTTTACGTAGTCCATAAGGTTTCGTAACATTACGGAAAGAAAACAAGCATCGTTACGAAATTCGTAAAGTTTCGTAACGTTACGGAAAAAGAATCACCAAAAAAAGGTAGGGGTGTACTTAGTAAAAATGGGGGTTCAAATAGCAACCAGGCCCACTTGCGCCTTCCAGAAGGCGGTTGCTTCTGGAGGAAGCAACCTAGCTCGCCTGGGCGAGCTGGGTGGCAAGCTTCTCCCCTATTTTCCTATAAATAGGGGGAGAAGTGAAAGGAAAAAATGTTCAGCCCTCCTGGTAATTCGAGATCACTTGAAATTAGTGAAAAAAATTGTTTCCGTGAAAAAAATCCAAGCCGAGGCGCTTCCGTAATGTTTCCGTGGGTGATTTTGCGAAGATTTTCAACCGTTCTTCGACGTTCTTCGGTCTTCAACCGATAAGTTCCCGAAATTGAACTTTTCAATTCATTCTATGTACCCTTAGTGGTCCTCATTTGTTTTCACGTGCATTTGTTTTCATTCCATTTACTTTCCGTACCCCCTTTTGACGTGCTTTAGTCACTTACTTAAGTCATTTTCTCGCCTAATCAAAAAAATAAAATAAATTTCCACCGATTATTTGAATTGTAACATCCGTTGAATTTTGTTAAAATGAAATTCGACCGTTCGGTCATGCCGTAACCACGTTAGAAACCAAAAAGAGGTAAAATAATAATATAATAATCAAAAATATCTTTTAGTAAAATAAATCAAAAAAATCAATCGGACGTTTTTCTTTGGGATTTTTTCTTTCTTAATCGAATCGACTAATAAACAAAGTGAAACTAAGGCTAAAATCAATTCATAAACCAAACTTTTTGTCAACGCCTAAAAAAGTCATTTTTTAAAGGTCCAACGCCTTGAAATGGTTTTTTCCGCTTTTATTGGGTAAGTGTAGATTTCTAAAAAGACTAAAATCAATATGTAACTTTGTTACCTCTTTCAAAAATAAAGAAATCAATAATGGTCCAATGCCTTAAATGTTTTCTCACTTTTCAAAAGAATAGAAAGATTATCTAATGGTCCAACGCCTTAAATGACCTTTCATTCAATAAAAACATATCTTGCAAAAAAGGATAAAAAATAACTTAACCAAAATGCTTTGTTCACAAAAGAACTACGTAGGTCTGATTTTCTCATCACAATTGAGGAATACGTAGGAGCAAAGGGAAACGCCCTTGTCGACCACAAAAAGATAAAAAAAATATAAAAAAGCATAAAAAAGACATAAGAACGTAAAAAGGGAAGATAACATAAATTGAAATCATATTTGCACATTTGATTAAAGGCTGCCGTCTCTTGTGACGGACGTGTGGGGTACTAATACCTTCCCCTTGCGTAAATACAACTCCCGAACCTTTCACTTAAAGTTTGTAGATCACGTCTTTTCCGGTTTTTCCGACGTTTTTCTCAAATAAACGTTGGTGGCGACTCCGCGCGTATTCCTTTCCTTGAACGTGCACCCACGAGTCACGCGTCGCCCTCCCGTCGAAGGGTAGGTTGCGACAATGACCGAGCAATTAATTCGCTTAGTGAGATTCCGCGAGAAAAATGGAATTTTACATGGGATGGTGAAAAACGATGGAGACACTTGACCACCAATCTTGTTCAGTCAATTAATTTGGTACTCCAGAACACGAAATCTATCAATAAGTGCACTTCTAAAATCAACATATATAAGTTGTAATGCATTGTTCATCCAAAGAGGGAGAAAAATCACAAAAAAAATTACATTTGACCAACTTTATAAACAA
Organism: Glycine max; assembly: GCF_000004515.6. Taxonomy (NCBI): domain Eukaryota; kingdom Viridiplantae; phylum Streptophyta; class Magnoliopsida; order Fabales; family Fabaceae; genus Glycine; species Glycine max. Next base: position 29,743,171 of record NC_038247.2, read on the forward strand.
CTACTAAACAAGGATATGGACAAAGAAATGAAAACTCTCACATTGTTCTTGAGTTCAATCGGTTCAGCCAACTGGAAATTTCACGATCAGGCTAGATGAAAGGTGGGTGTGATTATGGCATATTCCAAAAAATGCATATGTCTTGTTCTTATGTTGTTGCTACTCGTAAGCATGCTCACCATGAGTATACCAACTGCATACATCATGTGTATATGTTGGAAAGTGTCTCCAACATATACAGAGGATTATTTGGGGAATTGCATAATGAAGTGTATTGGTCACCATATCACGAGCCAAGGATCAGCCCTGACCCAGAGAAGAAAAGAAATTCTAAAGGTCATCCTATCTCCTCTTGTATACTCACTAAAATGGATATATAAGAATTGCATCAACCAAAATGATATTCTATGTGTCGCATCTCAGGCCATTCAAAAAACAAATGTCTCACCGTGTAGGGTCAAGCCAACACTGTTAAGTTTATGTCATATTCTTTGTATTTTAAAAAAATTGTTGTATTGTTTCAAATTTAAATATTTTGTTCTATTATTTGTAATTTTATATCTTTTTTACAATTTAAATATTTTAGTTCAATTCAACTTGTTTGTGAAATATATCTTTTCTTAATTTCAATTATTATTTTAATAATCAAATAAAATGAAAATACAAAGGATTCAAAACACATAGGCAAAATAATATTTTGGTTTAACATAAAAAGATAAATATAAAAAATTATTAAAACAATAAAATAAAAATACAAAACAATTTAAAAACCATAATTTAGAAATCGATTCCTCTACATCTAAAAAAAAGTTGTATTAGTAACTTAAATCTTAGAATAAATTAGGAACAACAATAAGTAGGATTTATATAAAGTACCATAATATTCATTGATCGAGGCCGTACCCGAATCAAATAAACATTAAAATGCAGTAACTAGGAAGTGATCCTAGGTCGTTTCCCAACGAGCAATGATAAACCAAATGTTCATAATATACTTGCAGTAACAGTAATAATTGGGGGGGGGGGGTTGTTTGTTTTGTGAATTAAAGAACAAGCGAACTGGAATACGAAATTAATAGTATTAAAAACGTGTTGTTTCCTCTGATTCAGAAGTCATTCTCTTGTCCTAGGTTATGAAGAATTTGTCCCTAACAGTTAACCACTTAATCCAGCCCTATTTTAATTTACTAAGCTAAAATCAACTTAGGGTTCTCAATACGTGATTAGCCAACACATACACCAATTAACCCTTCATTCATTAAGCATGAACGCAAGTTAAGCTCAGAGGCAATTAATCGAACACGAAGCATGCATAAATTAACAGTAACGAATGTGGGTTAATTGGTGAAGGGAAAACTGCCAGGAAACGACATTATAGACAGAACCTCGAAGAGAGTTAAGCTTCGTCCTCAGAAGGAAACAACACCAGAAATTTAGCCTTCCATAATTTCAACCCAAAACACAAAACGCAATTGAAGCTAAAGGCAGAAACGTAAATGAAACTGAAAATAGAAACGAGAATGAAACTAAAGAAGAAACGTAAATAAAACTAGAACGAAATTGCAATTGAAAGCGAAAAGTGGAAAAAATGCATTAATGTTAACAGTAATCCAAAGCTAAAAACATAAATCCTTAAAACCCTATGCTCTAAATATTCGAATCCCCTTACACGAATCCCAAGGCTGCTATTTATAAGGGTCACTCAGAGTCACTGGGCCCTATTACATTATTCTGGCCCAAAACGAAATAAACACTAAACATCATATAAATAAAATTGCAATCTCCTAATTAGAAATTAACTAAGGTAAACATTGCTTTATTTGCCCTCTTTAAGTGCACAACCAAAATCTGGATTAAGCTCAATGCTTCATTAATTCCTGAAATTAGATTAAAAATATCAAATTAGCTGAATGAGCCCAAATAATAAAACTGCCTGATTAATTTGACAATTAAGACTAATCAGTAATTAAAATGGTGCACAAAGGTTTAAGAAATAGGAAAAAAATAATGGCACATCATTTATCCATGTATCTTTGTTTTAAAAAATAACTTCTAAAAACATTCTCATTGAATATAAAAAAAAATTCAAATTTAATTTTTTTCTAAGCCAAAGACCACATGTGTCCCTCAACCCACAAGGTCAAAGACTAATACAACTCGCAATGAGTGATTGCCGCTAACCCAAAGGAATTTTGCACACAATGGGAATCGAACACGAATTCTCCTACTAAATAGATCGTTGTGAACGTAGCAAAACCTTACACCACTAAGTTAATCCTTTTGTAGAATATAAAATAATTAAAAAAAATAGGGGATAAAATAGTTTAAATTGTTACAAGTACAACATCCTATGAAATTAGCATGCAATTATTTCAATTGATCATAAATATCTTTATTTCACAATTCACATTATGAACAAAAAAATATGTGATAGTCTCATCACTACTAAAAAAATTTATTTTACGACATACATTCTAAGACGGTTATGCAAAACCATCTTAGAATGTGACGTGATGACAATTTTGTAAATAAATACTATCATTCTACGACATTTTTTTGAAAACCGTCTTAGAAGGCTATCATTCTAAGTCTGATTTTACAAAACTGTCTTAGAAGATTTTTTGTTGTTCTTAATATTTAATGTCTCTCTCGCGCTCTCTAATTCTCACTCTCCCCCTCTCCCTGTGATGCAATCCAAACCATGGACGCTTCGTTTGGATTGTTCCAGATGAAAATTCAAGAATCACCATTGTTGACCTTCCAAGAACTCAAGAATAGAAAAACAGAAAATATGGATAAGATGAAGAAGATGACGCCACGACCCACAGATAATGGATAAGCTGAAGGAGGATTCACCACAAAGGAATAGCTTCCTTGATAAGAATCAATTTGATTTTTAGTTAAAAAAACAAAGAAGATATTGAGCTCTCTCTAAGCACAAGCTTAATTGCATTTATATCAAAAGTTCCTACAATTAAGAGTTTTAGAGTATTTATAGAACTAGGCTTAAGAAGATAACTAAGTCTCTAATAAGGCATATTTACATCAAGCTCGAGCCCATTACACAAATAAACAAAAATTAGGAATTTTCATAAATTCACATTAAAGGTGTGCACTAAGCCAAGATAGCTCGCGTTAAGCCAAACAGCTCGCACTAAGCCTAGCAGCATGCGCTAAGCCCGGGTGTGTTGTTCAGTAATCTTCAACGTGCTCCAATTCAGCTCTTTGTGATTTTCTCCTTCCTTTCCTTTGATATGTAGTTCATCCTTGATCTTCTTGGTCATCTCTTCTTGTAGAAGCTTGGCTCTAGACCTTGTCATTGGCCCCTTCAACTCATGAAGTGTTTCTAGGTCCTTATGCTGTTTGGATAGCCATCTATCATCCCCTTCTTCTTGAAAAAATTTGCCCTTCGATGTGCATCCAAAACACCTACATCACAAGAAGAAAGACCAGCGACATTGAAAGTAGAACTCACCCCATACTCACTTGGCAAGACAATCTTGTAGACATTGAAAGTAGAACTCACCCCGTACTCAATTTGATTTATTTCCCTTTCATGAAGATCCTTAACAAAAGTGGTTGTAGAAAGCACATCCTTACTCAAAATAGAAGAATCATTAGGTAAAGGTGTTGGACAAGTGGTCTCAGAAATTTTAAGAAGAGGGGGTTAAATTAAGATTTCGTTGACTATTCCTAATTGAAAATTTCCCTTACTTAGGTATTCCCTAGATTCAAATATTTCTTTAATTATAAGTTACTAGAATAACAAATAAAGAGAAGTAACCTTAAAGAAATATAAACACAATAGAAAGTAAAAGAGATTAAGGGAAGAGAGAATGCAAAACCGGATTTATATTGGTTCGGCCACAACCCGTGCCTACGTCCAGTCCCCAAGCAACCCGCTTGAGATTTCCACTATCCTTGTAAAAACCCTTTACAAGCAATGAACCACAAAGGACTTCCCTCCTTTGTGTTCAATGTTTACACCAAGAGACAATTCCGCCTCTTGCAATGAACCATGAAGGACCTTCCTCCTTTGTGTTCAGTGATTACAACCAAGAGGTAAATCCCACCTCTTGCAATGAACCCCAAAGGACGTTACTCCTTTGTGTCTAGTGATTTAACCAAGAAGCGAATTCCACTTCTTGCAATGAACCCAAAGGACGTTAATCCTTTGTGTCCAGTGTTTCAACCAAGTAGACCATATCTTGAAAACTTTTACAACCAAGAGTCGGTCTCATGAAAAACTTTTTGTAAGAATGGAGGAGAGGAAGAAAATAGAATAGCACAAGTTTTTGCCCAATGAACTTTTCTTGACAAAGCAATTGTTGAACAAACACTCTTAGAAAGATGTTGAGAATAATTGATTTAAAATTCGTGCCATGGTCACATATTTATAGCCATTTGATGGCTCTTGAAGAAACCATGTTAAAAGTTGTGACTCTTTTCAAAACTAGTCACTTTAAAAGTTGTGACTCTTGGCAAATTCTTCAAAAACCAGTCACTTTAAAAGTTGTGACTCTCTTCAAAACTAGTCACTTTAAAAGTTGTGACTCTTGGCAAATTCTTCAAAAACCAGTCACTTTAAAAATTGTGACTCTTGGCAATTTATTTTTCAAAACCTGTCACTGGTAATCGATTACCATAATGGTGTAATCGATTACACAGTTGATTTTATCGAAGGTTGTGTCTTTTCATGTTGAGATTTGAAATCTAACGTTCAGAATCACTGGTAATCAATTAAAAATATTGTGTAATCGATTAAACTAGTTTGAAAATATTTTATCAAAAGTTGTGACTCTTGAAGTTTGAAATCCAACGTTCAAAAACACTAGTAATCGATTACATGCCCATGGTAATTGATTACTGCTTTGTATATCAGTTATAAAACTGTTTTGGGTTTTTGGTAATCGATTACTACCTTATGGTAATCGGTTACCAGAGAGTAAAAACTATGGTAAAAGATATTTCTTGAAAAATTCTCTTGGACAATTTCGTGTTGTTCAATATTTTCTTTGAAAAATTCTCTTTTGAGTTTCATTCACTCATCTCTTTCTCCCCCTTTGTTTTTGAATTTGTGCTTAATTTAAAACTCAGTAAATAATTTTATGTCTTGATTTTTAAACTACCCATTTTCTCTCCCCCTTTGGCAACATCAAAAGGCCAAAGTGCGTGGAAAAGTAAAATCATACACAAGACATAACTAAATCATATCCATAAATACTAGTCATAGTCATATACCAATAAGGTAACCAAGTTTAAACACATAACACAAACAACTAATTGCAAACAAACAATATAACCAAGTTCAGAAAACACATAACTAACATAAAGTCATAAGACATAGCCAAATACACGGCTTAAAATAAAATATAATAATAGTCTAAATCTATCTAAGTAGATGGTGGAGGGTCGAAGCACTGACGATGAAACTCATATCCTCCTCAAGCTGAGTGATGCGTGTATCCATTCCTGCAAACCGTGCATCAATGGCATCAATCCGGCTGTCCAAGGAATCAAAACGTTCACCGACGTAGGTGTGAAGACCATCCAACTTGTCGAGAATGTTTTGCATAAGGGATGATGAGTCATCCTTTTTAGGAGGAGGTGAAGGAGAGCGGTCATCTACTGCCTATGGCTGAGCGTCCTTCTTCTCCCAAGAGCCATCCCATTCTTTGCGGTATCCAAAGGAGGTTACCACACCAGCACCGATAGAAAAAGATCTCTTGACTTGAACAAAGGACTCAGAGTCAAGAGGAATATTAAAATGATGCAAAAATAGAGTGATCAAATGGGGATAAGGAAGAAGAGCGTTTGATCGCAATGCCTTATGCATGCGATATCTGACAAGGTGGGCCCAGTCGATCTGACGACCGGTTAAGAAAACCCACATAACTATCAGGTCTTCCTCAGAAACCTGAGCAAGGTTAGATGATCGAGGAAGAAGGATTCGAACAATCAAGTAGTGCATGATGTGGCACTCAAAAGCCAATGATCCGGCAAGTAATCTACCGGTCATATCCGCCTGGTTGGTGCAAACCATCCGGCGGGCATCATGACTGGAAAAATCAAATTTCCAGTCATCATCAATGGTGCCCTCAAAGGGTACACCTTCACTAGATAACTGGGTTAATTCAAAGAACAAAGACTCGTCAATGATCATCTTTATGCCATACACTTCAGAAATAAGAGTACCATCCTGAATATCTAAATTTGAATAAAAGGCTCTAACTAAATCAGGATAATAAGGGAGTGTTAAGGACATAAAATGGATTATCCCGGAGTTTTAAAATGCTTGAAAACAATCAAACATTTCATCATCAAAGAATGCCAAGTCTACAAACTTAGGATCTATGATGGAACGAGAAGAGAAAAGGGAAGTGTACTGGATACGTTGTTCTTCCGAGGAGAACAACGTAGAAGAAGGAATTGGTGCTGGTTGTGCTCTAGAGGCTCCGTGGCATCGAGTTTCGGTAGCCGCGGTAGAGATTGAAACCCCTTTTCGCTTCTTTGATGGTTATGCCATTGTAGGAGTTTTTTGAGGATTTTAATTGGTAGAGATGAAAGAGAATTGAAAATTATGAAGAATAGGTTTTGTGGGAAGTGATTTGGTTGAGAAATGAAGAAGTTATGTGATTTTGAAGTTTTGGGAGAAAGGGTTGAGTCGCGGAAGAGAAAACAAGAAGACTGCGTTTTTGACATTTTGTATTTATAGATGGAGACGCGCTGTAATTGATTACACAGTTATTGTAATCGATTACATGTAAACTGTAATCGATTAAAAGAAGTCTGTTCTACTGTAATCGATTACTCATAGTGGTAATCGATTACCAGAGAATCAAAACTTAATTCTAGGTAACAAAACATAGTTATGAACACATACATGGTAACTCATTACTTATTTTAATTATTTTAGCATATCAATATAATTTTAACAAAATTTAATCATGTCAAATCATACATAATTAATTCAAGCATAATCAACTAAAAATTCAATCAATCATGTATATTCAAATCTTTAAACTAAATATAATTAATTAATCATAGTAAATTTTAATATAATCAAACAGTTTTGGAAATATCTTCAATTAGCCACAATAATAAAACTTAACTGAATCAAAACTTTGAGATAGTTCAAATGTTACCTTTTTTGCTATATTACTAAAAATGTTGTCAAGAGGATGATTTCTAGAAGCTTTCCACTCCTTTGGAAGATCATTGTTTGCTTTTGTTTCATAGTCTTGAGAATCCTTATTGCTTTCATCTCTTTTCCTTTTAGAATCCCTTTCATGAGTATGCATCTCTTCTAAGAAATTTGAAACATCATCTAACACATCCTTTCTAGGAGAAATAACATTAGACTCATCAAAGGAAACATGAATGGATTCTTCAATATTCATAGTTCTCTTATTGTATATTTTATATGCTTTACTATGCAAGAAATAACCAAGGAAGATTCCTTCATCCGCCTTGGCATCAAACTTTCCTAATTTTTCTTTTCCATTATTTAATACAAAAAATTTGCAACCAAAGATATGTACATGTGAAATGTTTGGTTTTCTACCATTGAATAATTCATAAGGAGTTTTCTTTAAGATGGGTCTTATTAAAGCCCTATTTAGGATGTAGAATGCAGTGCTAACGGCTTCATCCCAAAAGTATTTTGGAAGAGGAGTATCATTTAATAGGGTTCTTGCTATTTCTTCTAAGGATCTATTTTTCCATTCAACAACACCATTTTGTTGAGGAGTTCGAGGTGTAGAGAAATTTTGTTCAATGCCATATTCATCACAAAACATTTCAAATTCTTTAGTTTCAAACTCTCCCCCATGATCACTCCTTATTGAAATAATTTTGAGATTTTTCTTATTTTGAATAACTTTTGCAAGTTTCCTAAATGCTTGAAATGCATCATTTTTATGGGTGATGAACAATGTCCAAGTATATCTAGAATAATCATCAACTATGACAAGTGCATAATAACTTCCACCAAAACTGATGACTCTAGATGGACCAAACAAATCCATATGTAGTAATTGTAAAGGTTGAGTAGTTAAAACAATGTTTTTGGATTTAAATGATGCTCTAGTTTGTTTTCCCTTTTGACATGCATCACATAGTTTATCTTTTTCAAATTTTAGTCTTGGCAAGCCAACAACCAAATCTTTTGAAATTAATTTGTTTAAATGTTCCATTTTATGTGAGTGATCCTTTTATGCCATAGCCAAGGATCGTTGTCTTTGCTAAGAAAACATTGATTATCATCTTATTTTTGTTTTAAATCTAACATGTAAACATTGTTTTCTCTAAATCCTATATGCTCTATGTCCTTATCATGTTCATGTTTAATGACACATTTTTTAGAATCAAATGATACCCTATAACCTCTATCACATAATTGACTAACACTAAACAAACTATGCTTAAGGCCTTCAACAAGTAAAACATTTTCAATAGAGGTTGAAGAGTTCGTACCTATTTTTCCGACTCCAAGAATTTTACCTCTGTTGTTGTTGCCATAGGTTACATGCCTGCTTTTCTTAGGAGAGATAGTTGTGAACTTTGAGGCATCTCTCATCATGTGTTTAGAGCATCCGTTGTCTATGTACCACTTTTTCTTCAAGGGCTTCTCCTCATCGCTTTCATGGTTCTTGGTCATTAAGAATACGTTTGCTTGCTCTTTCTCATTTTGATTGAGTCTTTGCAATTCCATCTCATGTTCCTGCAACTTTCCAAATAATGTGGCAAGAGACATAGTAGATAGATTTTTATTTGTTTTCATCCTAAATAGTTCATATTCATGGGTTAGAGTATTAATCCTAGATCTCTTAACATCAGTTGTGCCCTCATGTGTGAGTTGAAGTGTGTCCCACATCTCCTTGTCATTTGTACAGTTTGAGACTCTAAAATATTCATCTATTCCTAGGGCAGAAGTAATGATGTTTTTGGTTTTAAGATTATATTGAACTCTTCTTGTATCTTCTTCTGACCATTGATCTCTAGGTTTTTCTGTTGTCGTGCTTCCATCTACTATGGTGGGTACATAAGGTCCTATTTCTATGGCTTCCCAAATGTTTAAATCTATTGCTTGAATGAAAATTTGTAAACAGGTTTTTCAATAGTTGCAACCCTCTCCATTAAAGATAGGAGGCCTATTGATGGAATTTCCTTCTGGGAATAAGAAATTTGTTGAGGCCATATTTCTTGAAGTTTCTAGACTTTCTACAAGAAACCTACTCTGATACCACTTGATAGACAAGTGGCCTCACAAATTTTAAGAAGAGGGGGTTGAATTAAGATTTTGTTGACTATTCCTAATTGAAAATTTCCCTTACTTAGGTATTCCCTAGAATCATTAGGTAAAGGAATTAAATCAAGAGGAGATAAAGGATAAAAACCATAAACAACCTCAAAAGGAGAAAAATAAGTGGTAGAGTTGGTTACCCTATTATAAGCAAATTCAACATGAGGTAACCACTCTTCCCAAGTTTTCAAATTACCTTTGATGAAATACCTTCAGAGTTGTGAGAGTTTTCGATTCACTACCTCGGTTTTCCCATTGGCTTGAGGATGGCAAATGGTGGAGAAATGAAGCTTGGTTCCAAGTTTTCTCCAAATGTTTTCCAAAAATGACTCAAAAACTTGGAATCTCTATCTGATACAATTCTCCTAGGCAATCCATGAAGGCGCACTACCTCTTTGAAGAAAAGATCTACCACACGACAACCATCGTCCACCTTGTGACATGGAATAAAGTATGCCATCTTGGAAAACCTATCAATAACCACAAAAATCAAATCATTTCCCCTCTTGGACCTTGGAAGACCAAGCACAAAATCCATGGAAATGTCGGTCCAAGGGGAGGTAGGAATTGGCAATGGAGTATACAACTCATGATGCATGATTTTGGACTTTGCCTTATGACACACAATGCAATTAGAACAAAACTTGATAACATCATGTTTCATTTTAGGCCAAAAGAAATGTTCATGCAAAATGTTCAAAGTCTTTTCAACTCCAAAATGTCCCATTAACCCCCCTTTATGAGCTTCACAAATCATGAGTTCACGCAAGGAACTTTGAGGCAAACACAATCTATTATTTTTAAACAAGTATCATTCATGCCTAAAGAAACCTTGATGAGACCCCTTTTCACACAACTTAAACAATTTAGAAAAGTCATGGTGTTGAGAATACAAATCCAAACATCTTTTTTTCAAGCATGGAGATTAGAGCATATTTCCTTGAAATTGCATTGGCCACAACATTAGTCTTTCCTTGCTTGTGTTTAATCACATAAGGGAATTGTTCCAAGAAATCTACCCATTTGGCATGCCTCTTGTTAAGCTTTCCTTGGCTTTTCAAATGTTTGAGTGACTCATGGTCACTATGAACCACAAACTCCTTAGAAAGGAGGAAGTGTTTCCAAGTTTGCAAAGCTCTAATAAGTGCATAAAGTTCCTTATCATAGGTGGAATAGTTCAAGATGGCACCCTTAATTTTTTTCACTAAAATAAGCAATTGGGTGACCTTCTTGTAACAATACAACACCTATGCCAACATTGAATACATCACATTCAAGTTCAAAAGATTTTGAAAATTTTGGTAAAGCAAGAATGGGTGCATTTGTCAACTTTTCCTTCAATGTATTGAAGGGTTTCTCTTGTTGACTTTCCCACTTAAATTCCAAATTTTTCTTAACAACGTCATTCAATGGAGATGCTATGGTGCTAAAATCTTTGACAAATCTCCTATAGAAACTAGCCAACCCATGGAAACTCCTCACATCAATCACATTTTTGGGTATGGGTCAATCTCTAGTAGATTTAATTTTCTCATCATCCACTTGGACTCCCTTAGCACTCACAACAAATCCTAGAAACATTACTTGATTAGTGCAAAATGTGCATTTATCCCTATTAGCAAAACAACTTTTCTTGTCTAAGCACTTCCAAGACACTCCTAACATGGTATAAGTGGGCATCCATTGTTAAGCTATAAATCAAGATATCATCAAAGTACACAACCACAAATTTTCCAATAAAGTGTCTCAAAACATGGTTCATGAGTCGCAAGAAAGTGTTTGGTGCATTGGTTAAGCCAAAAGGCATGACCAACCACTCATAAAGTCCAAAATTAATTTTGAAAGTGATTTTCCATTGATCACCTTCTCTCATTATAATTTGATGGTAATCACTTTTCAAATCTATTTTGGAGAAAACACAAGAATCATGAAATTCATCCAACATATCATCAAGTATAGGGATAGGATGTCTATACCTCTCAGTGATGTTATTGATGGGTCTACAATTTATGCACATCCTCCACGTGCTATCTTTCTTGGGGACTAAGATGACCGGCATTGCACATGGGCTCAAGCTTTCTTTCACCCATCCTCTTTGCATCAACCCTTCAACTTGCTTTTGGATCTCCTATGTCTCTTCCGGATTACTCCTATAGGCAGCCCTATTAGGAAGTGAAGCTCTCAGAAAAAGATCTATTTGATGCTTAATTCCTCTTAAAAGAGGCAAGCCATGGGGAATGTCTTGTGGGAAGACATCCTCAAACTCCTTTAAGAATGTATCAAAACCTTGAGGCAACTCAAGGGCACTAGAAGACAAACACTTGTAATTTGGAATGAGTAGATACATTGGTTGTCTAGCTAGCATCACTCTTTTTACCTCCTTAGGTTTGATGAACAAACTTTTTTTTATCATTAATTGTTTTTCACTCTTTTTTCTATTTTCTTTTGTTCTTTCTTGTCACTCTTTTTGCCTTCTTTTTCTTTTTGGCTTTTCTCTCTCAAATGACTTTTCCTTCTTTGATTTTCTTTTCTCTTTCTCTTTTCAATCTCATTTTTATTTGATCCTCACAAACCTCACTTGGAGACAAAGGTGAGAGAACTACCTTTTTACCTTTCTGCAAGAAAGAATATCAATTGGTGACCCCATTGTGAACAACAGCTCTATCATATTGCCAAGGTTTCCCAAGAAACACATGTCCGGCTTCCATGGGAACCATATCACAAAGCACTTCATCAACATACTTTCCAATGGAGAATGTAAGTAACACTTGCTTATCCATAACCAACTCACTATTGTCACTCAACCATTGCAACTTATAAGGCTTAGGGTGAGGGAAGGTTGATCACTATCACTTTCGGAAACCATTGCTACAAGAAAAGCTAAAAAAGAAAGGACAACTCAAAAAGAATGCCAAAGAAAAACAAATAAGAATTTAAAAAAAAATCTTCTATAATGTTGTAATTTTTTTTGCTATGTATAAGCCACTGCAATTATGCAAAAACAAGTAAAAGTATTAAAAAGAAACAATAACCACACACTAGGAGAGAGGGCTATTAAATTTTGACTAATTTTTTTAACTTTTTTTACACTTAGGTCCTAAGATTTTTTGATATTTTCATTTTGACCCCAAAATATTTTTTCTTTTGCACTTTGGCCCTTCGTATTTTCTCTTTTAGGACCAGAAACTTTTTATACTTGCAAAAATGCCCCAACACTCTCTAATAGAATTTTTTTTTGGATCAAGTTCACAATTTTTCCAGCAGTGCTATGAATGTCACAAACAACATGAAGAATAACCCAAACTCAAACTATGACCAAATCAACTCCAAATTCAACAAAAAGATAGGAAAATCAAAGGCACATACAAGATTAACTCAAAAGCTCACAAGAAATACACAAACGAACAAAAATCAAATGAAAATCAGTTTCTCAGTTTTTCAGGAAAACTCAAAAATGAAAATAACAGAACAACACCTAATTGATGGATATAATTTTGAACTGCTCTCTGAATTCAAGCTTTGATTACCACGTAATGCAATCCAAGCCATGGACGCTTGGTTTGAATCGCTCCAGATGCAAATTCAAGAATCACCATTGTTGACCTTTCAAGAACTCGAGAACAGAAAAATAGAAAATATGGATAAAATGAAGAAGATGAACATAATGACGCCATGATCCACAAAGAATCAATAAGCCGAAGGAGAATTCACTGTTAAACAAGTGGCCTCAATAACTTAAGAGGGGGGTGAATTAAGTTTGAAAAAACTTTCATATCAAATTTTAATTCTTTCTTTAAAAGAAATATGCAGACTTAATATGCAGAAAAAGAAGTAATGAACAATTTACTTGATTCTTCTTTAAATACGCAAAGTAAAATTAAACTGCAATAAAGTAAAAGAGTTTAGGGAAGAGAGAATTGCAAACTCAGTTTTATACTGGTTCGGCCACACCCTGTGCCTACGTCCAGTCCTCAAGCAATCCACTTAAGATTTCCACTATACTTGTAAATTCCTTTACAACTTCTGAACCACCCAAGGATACCCTTCCCTTGTGTTTAGAAAACTTACAAATCAAGAGACTTGCCTCTTAATTAACAACAATTTGATTTTCAAGTACAAAAGATGTTTTTTCTCTCTTTAAGAGAAAAATGATACAACTTGAAAAACTTATAAGAATCCTTAATAGTATTGCAAATGTTTGGCCAAAGGTTTTCTTGTGAGCGTATAGGATAATGATGTTCTGAAAAACTCTAAAGAATTTTGAACACAAGTTACATATTTATAGGCCTTTGGTGACCTTCCAAAAACGTGTGAAGAGTTGTAACTTTTCAGAGTTATTTATGAAATTTCCTTACTGGTAATCGATTACACAGTTAATTTTTGAGGAGTCATGTCTTTTCAGTTTGAATTTCAAAACCTTCAGTGACTGGTAATTGATTACACAACCCCTGTAATCGATTACACCTTTTCAAAATTCAAATTCAAACTTTTCTGAAAGTTTTACAAAACATTTTTTTTTGCTTCTGGTAATTGATTACCAGAGAGAAATACATAATTTCAAAGATGTAAAATTCCTTTAAAAAAAACTTTATTAGAGATTTGAAAACTTAAGTCTTATAAGGCCAAACCTTTGCAACCTTTTTAAGAGATTCTTTTAACATATAAAGGACTATTGTGAATCGTTTCTCTTGATCTCTTGATCTTGACTTGAATAAACTTTTAATAGCTTTAATCTTTTTGCATCATCAAAATCTTCATACAGCATATGCACTTACAATCTCCCCCTTTTTGATGATGACAACAATCTGAAACCAAGATAAATGATATCTGATTTGCAAGGCGAGCACTCACCCATACTCCCCCTTAATTTTTCCATTTATTGTCTATTTTTAGCAAATATCTACCCTTAGTTTCTCTCCCCCTTTGGCAACATCAAAAGGCCGAAAAGACCAAAGAAAATATCAAAGCCACAAAATATCTAGAGCAAGCATCACAACAAAAAAAAACAAAAACTAATCATCCATAGCAAATATAAAATAGAAGCAAGTGTGAAATATCCAAAGCAAAGCACAAACCAACCAAATGCTAAATATCCAAAGCAAAGCACAAAACTAACCAAATACTAAATAGACAAAGCCAAATACAAGGCAAAAATAGTAAAAATGTCTAGAAAATTAAGAACTTATAATACTAGAAAACGTCTAAGAATCCGTAGGAGGATCAAAGCAACATCGAATGAAGCTCATATCGTCTTCAAGACATGTGATATGTGAGTCCATTGCATCGAAGTGATCACCGATGAAAGCCCAAAGATCCCATAGCTTAGTGAGGACGTCATGCAATAAGGAAGATGAGGTATATCATTATGGTGGTGGAGAGGGTGTGCGTTCATCGGGAATGGGGGGTGGCAGGTCTTGTTTACGCACCCATTGGCCATCCATATCCTTCCAGTATCCGAAGGAGGTAGTAGCACAAGCACCAATAGAAAATGATCTTTTAACATTAACAAAAGGGTCATCCTCTAAAGGAACATTGAAATGCTGAAGAAATAAAGTGACAAGATGAGTATATGGAAGAGGTGCATTGGCCCATAATGCCTTATGCATTTGGTACCTAACAAGATGGGCCCAGTCAATTTGGAGATCGATTTGAAGACCCCATAGCAAAATTAAATCCTCCTTAGAGGCCTGAGCAAGATTGGTGGACCTGGGAAGCAAGACTCGACAACGGATATAATGCAGGATGTGACACTCAAAGGTGAATAAGCCAGCAAGCAATCTGCCGGTCATATCAGCATGGTCATTATAGACCATTTTATGGGCATTATGACTAGAATAGACATGCTTCTAATCATCAACTAGAGTGTCCTCAAAAGGAACACCCTGACTGCTCAGTTTAGTCAGAGAATAAAATAGAGATTGATCAACAATAATAGGTATTTGATGCACCTCAGAAAAAAATGACACCATCTTGAATTTTCAAAATATTATAAAAGACTCTAACTAATTCAAGATAATACAGTAATTTTAGAGACATAAACTCAACTAATTCAGAATTTTGAAACACTTGATAGGAATCAAATCAAAGGTTTCCCCATCAAAGAATTCTACATCTAAATACTTAGGATCGAGAATGACACGATTAGAGAATTGGGAATAGTACCTTTGACGTTGGTCATCAGAAGAAAATAGAGTCAATGACCTTGGAGAAGAAAACGAAGGAGGATTTGGTGCTGGTGGGTCACCAGATGTGTCGTGGCGGCGTTGGCCTTCAGCGAAGAAGGTTTCTCTTCTAAGTCATTGATATCTAGGAGTCCTAATTCTCTTCTAATAGCAAAGAAGGTTTATTTGGGGAAAGGTTTTGTAAAGATATTAGCTAACTGATTCTTTGTGTCAATGAATTCTAGTACACAATTCCCTTTTTGAACATGATCTCTCAAGAAATGATGCCTAATCTCAATATGCTTGGTTCTCGAGTGCATAATAGGATTTTTAGATAGGTTTATTGCACTCGTTTTATCACATCGAATGGGAATATGATCAAGAATTTATCCATAGTTAGAAAGTTGTTGTTTCATCCAAAGTATCTATGCACAACAACTGCCAGCAGAAATATATTCCGCTTTAATAGTGGATAAAGCAACACTATTCTATTTTTTACTATGCCATGAAACTAGAGCAAAGCCAATGAAATGACAGGTTCCACTAGTGCTCTTTCTATCTGTTTGGCAGTCGGCAAAATTAGAACCAAAGTATCCTATTAGATTACAAGTGGAATTTTTAGGATACCATAATCCTAGATTGATAGTGCCTAATAGGTATCTCATGATTCTCTTAGTTGCACTAAGGTGAGATTCTTTTGCTTGAAATCTTGCACACATACAAACACTAAACATTATATCAGATCTACTTACAGATAAATAAATAAGAGATTTGATCATACCTCTATATTTCTTTAAGTCTATTGACTGACCGGTTTCATCTTTATCCAGATAACAAGTAGTACTCATTAGAGTAGCCATGTGTTTAGCATTTTCCATCCCAAACCTATGAATCAGGTCTTTGCAATATTTTGATTGACTGATAAATATTCCATTCTTTGTTTGCTTGATTTGCAGTCCAAGAAAAAATTTAAACTCACCCATCATTGACATTTCAAATTCATTTTGCATATCTTCAAAGAATTCTTTGCAAAGAGAATCATTAGTAAACCCAAAAATGATATCATCAACATATATCTATACTAAGAGTATATCATTCAATTTTCTTTTAATAAAAAAGGTAGTATCAACCTTGCCTCTTGAAAAACCCTTTTCTAAAAGAAATTTACTTAGACGTTCATAGCAAGCCCTAGGGGCTTGTTTTAAACCATATAAAGCCTTTTTCAGTTCAAAGACATGATTAGGCTTTTCTGAGTTTTCAAAGCCAGAAGGTTGATCCACATTTACTTCTTATTGGATAAAACCATTTAAAAAGGTACTTTTCACATCCATTTGATGGAGTTTAAAGTCCATTATGGATGCAAAAGCTAATAACATTCTAATGGCTTCTAATATGGCTACCAGAGCATAAGTTTCCTCATAATCTATTCCTTCTTCTTGATTATATCCTTTGGCAACTAGCCTAGCCTTATTTCTAATTACTATTCCATGATCATCTAATTTGTTTCAAAATACCCATTTAGTTCCAATAACTAGATGATTATCAGGTTTCTCAACTAATTCCCAAACTTTATTTCTTTCAAACTGATTTAACTCTTCTTGCATAGCTATAATCCAGTGTTCATCAATTATGGCTTCTTTTAAACTTTTAGGTTCAATCAAAGAAAAAAAGCCATATTATTGCAAACATCTTTGAGAGAGTATCTAGTTGTTACCCCTTTAGATATGTCACCGATGATTGTAAAAGCAAGTTTCATGATGATGAACCAAGCAAGACTTCAAGATCAAGCATCAAGAATCCAATCCAAGATTCAAGATTCAAGAGAAGAAATCAAGAAGCAACAAGTCAAGACTTCATATAGGATAAGTATTAAAAGATTTTTTCAAAAACCAAATAGCACATTTTTTTTTTTACAAAAGAATTTTCTCAAAATTTTCTAAGTTACCAGAGTGATTACTCTCTGGTAATCGATTACTAGTTGGCAGTAATCGATTAACAGTGACTAGTTTGGTTTTCAAAATGTTTTCAAATGGTTTGCAATGTTCCAAAATGATTTTCAAATAGTGTAATCGATTACACTATATTAGTAATTGATTACAAGTGAATCTGAACGTTGGAATTCAAATCCAATTATGAAGAGTCACAACTTTTCATAAAATGCATTGTGTAATCGATTACACCTTTGTGGTAATCGATTACTAGTGAACAGTTTTGAAGAAAAAGTTAAGAGTTATAACTCTTAACATGGTGTTCTCAAAAGTCATTACTTTTCCAATGGTTTCTTTGACCAGACATGAAGAGTCTATAAAAGCATGACTTTGGCACACATTCAATATAGATATGATATTCTTCCAAACAATTCATTTTCACAATCTTTCTCTAACCATTGCCCATTGTTTTTTCTTTGCCAAAAAGCTTTCTAAACTTTGTTTCAAAACTTTATTTTTCTGTAAGTGGAAATTTTGCAGAAAACAAAAGTGTGCTATCTTTTCATCCCTTCTCCCTTATGCCAAAAGATTCAAAGGACTAACTGCCTGAGAATTGTTTTGATTTTGCCTTCCCCCTCTTGACAAAAGATTCAAAGGACTAACAACCTGAGAATTCTTTTGATTCTTCCTTTTCCTTTAAACAAAAGATTTCAAAGGACTAACCGCCTGATATATCTTTTGTTTCCCCTTACAAAGAGTCAAGGGACTAACTGCCTAAGAATTCTTTGTCTTAACACATTTGAGGGTACATCCTTTGTGGTACAAGTAGAGCGTACATCTTCTTGGGTTGTGATACTAAGAACAAAAGAAGGTACATCTCTTATGGATCAGTTCAAGTGGAGCGTACATCCACTTGGTTGTTCAAAGAGAAAAAGGGAGGGTACATCCCTTGTGGATCTTTGCTTGTAAAGGATTTTACAAGGTTATTCGAAATCTCAAGAACCGGTGGTTGCTTGGGGACTGGATGTAGGCACGGGTTGTGGCCGAACCAGTATAAATCTTGTGTTCGTCTTCTTCTTCCCTACACTCTTTATCTTTTCCGCTGTGTACTTTTTATTTCTGCTTTACTTTTGTCTAAGTTATTGTTTATGTTCTTTACTTTCTCATAACTTAGTAGTAAAGCCTAATTGAATTTATTAACATTGTCGCAACCTACCCTTTTGCGGGCGAGCGAGGCGACGTGGGGCTCACGGGTGCGTCTTCTAGAGGAGGAAAATGCGCGGAGTCGCCACCAACGTTTACAAATGCCAAGAGGGCTGAACCCCTTCCATCTTCACTCCTCCCTCTATTTATAGGAAAATAGGGGAGGAGCTTGCCACCCAGCTCGCCCAGGCGAGCCAGCTTGCTTCCTCCAGAAGCAACCGCCTTCTAGAGGAATATTCTGGAAGGCCCAAGTGGGCCTGGTTTCTATTTGCACCCTTTTTTACTAAATACACCCCCTTTTCTTTTTTTGGTGATTCTTTTTCCGTAACGTTACGAAACTTTACGAATTTCATCACGATACTTGTTTTCTTTCCGTAAGGTTATGGAACCTTACGGGTCATGTAATTACTCCTTTTTTAGCTTTCGGAATGTTACGGAAACTCACAGATTGCGCAACAACACTTCCTTTTGATTTCCGGCATGTTACGGAATTTCGCAGATTGCGTAACAATGCTTCCTTTTGATTTCTGGCATGTCTCGGAACTTCACGTATTGTGCAACAAAGGGTGCCAAGTACCTCGAAGTGGTCAACCAAAGGTTGCATGCCATCAAACAATAGTCCCCGGACGAAATTAGGGTATGACAGTTGCCCCTCTTTACTTACCTTTTATCGGAGATAAGAGGAAAGCAAAGATAAAACACTGATTTCGTCCGTCTTTGCCCTTTTCCGTGATTAGTCTACGACGACTTCCGTCTCTCCTTCTTTCTCTACACAACACAAAACAAACACAAACAACAAAAAACACCAATAACATAATATACACATATACACATGTTTGGCGAAGGAACTGATCGGGAAAATAACAAAAAATCATATTTTCCAGTCACCGGAGGCTCCGTGCTTGATAACGAAGGACGCACGAACAGCGCTAGGCAATCAATTCATGGGGCTCCGAATAGGATGGTGGAGGATACACGAACAGTGCTAAGCAATAAATTCGTGTGACTCCGAACTCGATGGTAGAGGATGCATGAATGACAAGCAATTCATGGGGCTCCGGATAAGATTTGAGGGTGGAGGATAGACGAACAGTGCTAGGCAATCAATTCGTGGGGCTCCAGACTCGATGGTGGAGGATGCATGAATGATAAGCAATTCATGGGGCTCCGGATAAGATTTGAGGGTGGAGGATAGACGAATAGCGCTAGGCAATCAATTCGTGGGGCTCCAGACTCGATGGTGGAGGATGCATGAATGATAAGCAATTCATGGGGCTCCGGATAAGATTTGAGGGTGGAGGGTAGGCGAACAGCGCTAGGCAATCAATTCGCGGGGCTCCAGACTCGATGGTGGAGGATGCATGAACGACAATCAATTCATGGGGCTCCGAATAAGATTTGAGGGTGGAGGATAGGCGAACAGCGCTAGGCAATCAATTCGCGGGGCTCCAAACTCGATGGTGGAGGATGCATGAACAACGCTAGGCAATCAATTCGCAGGGCTCCAGACTCGATGGTGGAGGATGCATGAATAACAATCAATTCATGGGGCTCCGGATAAGATTTGAGGGTGGAGGATAGGCGAACATGCTTTTGGCAATCAATTTGCGGGGCTCCAGACTCGATGGTGGAGGATGCATGAATGAAAATCAATTCATGGGGCTCCGAATAAGATTTGAGGGTGGAGGATAGGCGAACAGCGCTAGGCACTCAATTCGCGGGGCTCCAGACTCGTTGGTGGAGGATGCATGAATGACAATCAATTCATGGGGCTCCGGATAAGATTTGAGGGTAGGACCGAATGGTCCACCGGGTTTTTCACCTAAAAAAGGCAAACATGCTTTTAGCAAAAAATAAATCATTCGCGAGAGCACCATATCTTAGAGAAACAATATATCCATGCCAAAAGTAATTTTCCTTGTAACCGAAAATGAAGGGCAGGATGTCAACATTTAGCTTTTAAATGAACATTCAGGGGAAACGTCGGGTCAAACTGAAATTGGGAATAAAATCACTCATAGTGTATAAAAACTCACACAGGCAAGTGTTTTACCCTAATCCCAAAGCATAGCTGCACCATGACTTTATTTTGCACATGCTTTCCTATCGAACCAAAAGATCACATGCACGATCACGGATCAATAGGATTTTCTCGAAGGTAGTGTTTTGGAGAGGAAGCTGGGTGTTTCGGTCTTTTCCTCTTTGTTTAGGTGGGGTGCGATATCGCCAGTCGAGAACGACTTTGAATGGCAATCCCAAAGGAATAACCACTTAAAAAATGGGTTTTCCTTTGCCGGCGGCTATTTACCTCGTCGAAAATTTATCTGGTCCGAAGATCTCCTGTTCTCTTTCTTGCTTTCCATTATTGATCGGGAATTATTCTGTTTTCCTCCGATCTTTTCCTTTTTACTTTCTTCCGATCTTCGATCGGGAATCCTTTCTTTCCTTTTCTTTTCTTTCTTTTCATTTCTTCCTTTCCGATCTTTGTTTAGGAATTCGTATTTTAGCATTCGTTATTCGCTCTCCCTTGAGTAGATTCTGCTGTCCTTTTCTTCGGGGGAAAGGATGAGGATTCTTTTCATAGGCCAAGGTTCAAAGCAGCCTAAGGTTGTGTCTCAACATGGTCTTTTCATCGTGCGAGCACGATTTTGATATCTGGGGCAAAACAAATTCGCGTGTCAAGGCGTCAGTCTTGGGTTGAATTTCCATATTATTTCCACGAGGCACGCGTAACAATGATGATTTGGAAACAATGTGCAAAATTAGTCATGGCTACAGCTAGGTGGGTACTCAAGCATCCAGTTTATGGCATTGTGATACTAAGGCTTGGGATTTACACAAGTAGACCCAATATTTCCAAATTATGTTCTTTCATCAGTTCAATGAATCCATCCATTCTTATCTCGGTTATTCCGGAAAATAAACTCTTAGCGTCAGTCCCTTGTTTCCAAAAGATACGTTTGCTCTCTACGAATGATTTATGCTTCCTATGACCATAACATGCCGACCTTCGAGGTCTTTCTTTCTTTTTTCTTTTCGTTTCATTTTTTTATGTTCAAAAAACTATACATCCATTGCCATCTATGAGAAAAGCTTTTCTTTGTACACCTACATTCCTATACATGACGAACTTTTTCTGTATACACACACATTAAAACTCTTTCTCTTTATATCAACACGGTCTATATACAAACTCTATTCCTGTTCAAAGATTTCTTTTTTTGTTTTTGTTTTTTTTAACATACTCTCGTGGTTCATACAAAAGTTTCTTTATATACACTCATTACTCACACACGAGAATTTCTTTTCACTCCTTATTTACACACACACAAAATCTTTCCATACATTTTTTCTTTTTTTCTATTCTTGGTGTTACCATGATTTTTGTTCGTTTTATTTTTAGGACGACGTTACTAAAGGAAAACTCTACAAGGTTCCGGAATTTCAACAAATATTATCGACAATAACGAAGTAAGCACTAACGCAACAGTCCAAACAAAATGTATGCACAAGATGAAAGACAATCGAAAAAAACAAAACAAACGTTAGTCCCTCAAGTTATAAAAATAAAATGATATGTAACAGATAAAAGAGGAAACATAAAAGAGAATATGAATCTGGGGATCCCCTGGTCATGTGGCTCCGCTCCCTCCCAAGAAATCGAGTAAATTTGTCATCTCCTCATCCATGCGGGCCTCCTCCGTGTCGCCGGGAGCCTCTACGGGCGCCTCCCCTGCCTGGGCCTCAGGCCAATCTCCGGGACATGCAACCTCAGCCCTGAACTGATCTGGAGTAGGGCACGCAAAAGGAGCGAAACCCTGGCTCTACTGACTGAGGCTGAGCTAGTAAAGACATTCATGTATCTGCACCTGCCCCCTGTGGTTGGCCGCCTGCTGGCGAACCAAGTGCTATAAATACCGCTCCATGCCAAATGACCCAGCTGGATCAGCCTGATGAGGTGGTGGCGGTGCGTCTGTGGCCTGCAGTGCATCACCCTACGCCTGTCTACGCGTGCAATACTTCTCAATGAAGGCCCGAGTGATCGGCGGTCGAATCACCTTATTAGGTGTGACGGGAACCCCGAATGATTGGCAGAGACCCGTGATCAATGCTGGAAAACCAAGGGCCCTGTTAGACTTATCTAGGTCTAGAGGGTGCCTGGTAGGTGGCATACCTACAAACAAATAAATGGCGTCAGCGATCAACTGAGCCACATGGACGCTCATCTGTGTCAGGATGGCATACACCAGCTGACACTTCGGCAGAGGGAGGTCGGAGTTATAATCGCTGGGCAGGATGTTGCTGAGCAGCAACGTCATCCACGTCTGGGTCAAGGTAGTCATGCTGGTGTGCATGATCCGCACCCGTCTCCCGGCAACGGTCCGGGCAAAATCCTAACCCGGTATACGTAACAGCTGGGCAATGGTCTCCTGGTCAAATCCATCGGCCCGGTTCCTTCTCTAACTAAACTCACACTCCTGGCCCTCCTCTAACACTAGTGGGTCTCCCAGGAACTGGCTGAGGGCGTCGGCATCAAAAGGAATCCACTGACCCCTTACCCATGACCGCATGTCCCGCACGCCCTCCTTCGTGGGCCAAGCATTAGCGTAAAACTCTAGAACTATATTCGGGTCAAACTTAGCCATGGGAGTGACCAACGACATCCAACGCCAGCGTGCTATCTCTTCCTGAAAATCTGCGTACTCATCATCCCTGAGCTGGACGCGTCTCTCTCGGTGGAACGACCACCCTTTGATGGCCTCGAAACGCTGCTGGTGCTCAGCACTCTTGAAACGATGGCTGTCAAACTCGGGGGCAGCACTGGTCCCTTCAGCCGCGGTATCCTTCCTAGATCTCTTTGCGGAAAGCTTTCTCGGAGCCATTTCCTGCGAGGACAAACATTTGGAAAGTTTAGTTTACAAGAAAACGCTTATTTTAAAGCAAAAATGGCATGCTAATCTTTCTGATTTAGAACAAACTTGTGCAAACATTTCCTTAATGTAAAACATTTATGAACATGCATATGCGTAAAATATCCTACTATTTATATCAACATACAAGGATATTCAAAACATTCTAGTTACCACACATATATATTTTTTTGAAAAGAATACACATACGCATGCTCAAGGTATTGTGTCAAAATTACACATGTTCATATCCTAAGTATTCTACTACCATAAACTACCTACGCACATTTGGAGTATTTTATTAACATATACATTTTTGTTGTTTCATATTTGCTTATATATGCACATTGGAGAGCCAAACTCATGTCACGCACACACTTGCATTTATTTGATAAGGAACTTTCATGTTATCTATCTACACTTGAAAGGCAATTCCACATCATATATTCATTTAGGAAGCATTGTCGTGCCATTTCTGACATGGGTAAATTTTTTGAAAGGCTCCTTATGCTACCTATCCACAAATATACATATTTTGAGAGGCATTTTACGCTACCTATCCTACATACACAGATTTTTTGAAATGCATTATTTGCTATATGTTCACACTTTGCAAGGTATTTTTATGCCATATATTCACACACTTTGCAAGGCATTTCCATGCTATATATATTTACATGTATACATACCGTTGAAAGGAGGTATTTTCCATGCTACCTAGGTGAAAGGTATTCCACATGGGGCAGCCAAATTTAAATTCTAATAAAAACCTCTCAAACATGTCCTAATATTCATGCCTTTTTACATTCAAAACCAAACTTAGATTCCTAGGTGTAAGTCATGCTTCCTTGTATTGAAATTAAAAGCTTGGGTTCCTAGGCCTAGAATCACATTCGGGCACTCATTTTAAATCCTTCATGTTGTCCCTATACATATAAAATAGTCCAACAATCCCAAGCTTACAAAACCATGCCCATATGTCATTGAGGCATTTCACCGAGAACTTGGTGGGCGCATGTTTAGGCATGAATAGGAAGAGAGTGGGGGCAATGTGGTATGCCCCATTGCTTCAGAATGCACCCTAGGCCTAAGGCCATCCCTTACAACCCCTCAATCCAACAAAAACAAGCAACAATTTGAGGATAAATCCTTCACATTTTTTAGCAAATACATGCAATTTAGAGCAACAAAATACATCAATGGAAAGCTAGAGAGCCCAACAATGAGGTACTTACTTGTTGGAGACGAATAATAGCGCAAAACGGAATCAAAAAACGCAAAAAATGGTGATCTTAGGGCTGCAAACTCGTGAATCCCATGAGCTTTCTTTTTTGAATGAGGGGGGGAAGTTTTTGGGGTGCAGAAAACTCCCTCACCCTCGTTTTTTATATTTGCAGGTGCAGGGGTGCTCGCCCAGGTGAGCTCAACTCGCCCAGGTGAGCTAACCAGTGCTTTTTTTTTTAGGGAAGACATAAGCATGGCCCTCTACGAGTCGGCGTTCACTTACTCGAACTCACTCAAGGTAGATTAGGCATCCATTATTTATTTTAAAGACGCAACAGTAATTACTGTGAATTTAAGGGATACTAGGCTGCCTTACAGCGGCGCTTTCCGTTTGTCCCGGGCTAGGCAAAGGATGGCGACTTATTGGTCATGACCCTAGCCTCACCTTGCGTCCGTCCCTAAGTACCTGAAAGTAGGAAACAACAATGCGTGGCAAACCATGACCGCATCGTCATCTTACCTTGATTGGTTTCTGCCTTTAACCTTGTCTCGACCTCGGACCGTTGCCTAAGACGATTCTGCCCCTGTTATCACAAAAATATGCATGCGTATGCATGAATGTTTTTAAATGCAATAATCTTCTTAGTGAAAGCTGGTTGGGTTCAGTTTTAATTAAGCGCTTGGGGCACCCCATGAACTGAGCAAAAAGGCTCAGGTTATCACAAACTGCACATGGTTTAAAACCAAAGTGAGGACTGAAGCCTTAAACCCATGTTCTCTCCTTTTAAAGAACTATGACGAGACAATTATAGCGGACATGAATCCCTGGAGGAAACCAAGAAGAACAAAAACACAAAAATAAAAAGAACATGCAGTGGTTTCCTCAATTGCCCCAGATTTCAAGCATAATATCGCTTAACGACATCGGAGTTCATGGGCGAGGGTAGCTCCTCGCCATCCATGTTGGTGAGCACCAGAGCCCCCCCAGAAAAAGCCCTTTTCAAAACGAAAGGTCCTTCGTAATTCGGGGCCCACTTCCCTCGATTATCTTTAACAGCATGGGATATCTTTTTCAGGACAAGGTCCCCCTGATTGAACTTGCACGGGCGTACCTTCTTGTTGAATGCATTCTTTATCCTTTGTTGATACCGGCGCCCATGGCTCATGGTCGTCAAACGCATACCTTCAATAAGGTTGAGTTGGTCGTTGCATGTTTGAGCCCACTCTGATTCTTCTAGGCCCGACTCCGTTAGTATCTTCTGGGAAGGGACCTCTACCTCAAATGGGAGTACCGCTTCCATCCCATAAACCAAGGAATATGGCGTTGCCCCAATAGAAGTTCGTACTGAGGTTCGATATCCATGCAGTGCAAAAGGCAACATCTCATGCCAATCTTTGTATGACACTGTCATCTTCTGAATAATCTTCTTAATATTTTTATTTGCAGCCTCCATAGCCTCGTTCATCTTTGGCCGATAGGGGGTGGAGTTATGATGCTGGATCTTGAAATCCCCACACATTTCCTGCATCATTTTGTTGTTCAGATTGGTGCCATTGTCAGTAATGATCTTCTTAGGGAGTCTGTATCGACAAATCAGTTCCTTCTTTATGAATCTGACCACCACACTCCTCGTGACATTGGTATAAGAAGCCGCTTTGACCCATTTGGTGAAATAATCTATCGCCACGAGAATGAAGCGATGACCATTCGAAGCTTTGGGTTCGATGGCCCCAATGACATCTATCCCCCACATGGAAAAAGGCCAAGGGGCGGACATGACATTCAGAGGATGTGGTAGAACATTAACATTGTCCGCGTATGCTTGACATTTATGACATTTCCTTACATGGGCGCAACAATCGCTTTCCATAGTGAGCCAGTAATAACCTGCTCTAAGGATCTTCTTGGCCATAGCATGCCCATTGGCATGTGTCCCAAATGAACCCCCGTGGATTTCCTCAATCATGTAGTTCGCCTCTTTGGCATCTATGCATCACAGGAGGGTCATGCCGTGGTTTCGTTTGTACAGAATGGTACCACTCACAAAGAAACCAGTGGCCAATCTCCTTAACGTTCTTTTGTCATTGTCGGAAATCCCTGGTGGATATTCTTTGTTCTCAACATATTGTTTGATGTCAAAATACCAAGGTTTCCCATCTCGCTCTTCCTCTATCGCACAACAATGTGTCGGCTTGCCCCGAGATCTGAATTCAATGTACGGCAGATCCCCGTTTGGGGCATGTTGAAACATGGATGCCAAGGTGGCCAATGCATCGGCCATTTGGTTCTCTTCCTGAGGTATGTAGTGGAAAGAAATGTCGTCAAAGAATTCGGCTAACTTCAAGATATGAGTTTGATAGAGTATCAACTTTGGATCCCTAGTTTCCCATTCTCCTCTCAACTGGCGTATTACCAAAGCCGAGTTTCCATACACTTTGAGTAGCTTTACGTCAAAATCAATGGCCCCTTGAATCCCAAGGGCGCACACTTCATATTCGGCCATATTGTTGGTACAATCGAAACCTAGCCTGGCCATGAAAGGAATACATTGATCATTCGAAGATACAAGGACTGCCCCTACTCCATGCCCAAAGCATTAGATGCCCCATCGAAACAAACAATCCATTTGTCTATATCCTCGTGCGTCCGCTTCTCTTTGAATAGGGCCTTGATGTCTTCATCCGAGAACTTAGGGTGCATCGGCCGATAATCTGGGAGGGGTTGTTGGGCCAAATAATCTACCAAGGCGCTTCCCTTTATCGCCTTTTGGGTGACGTACACAATATCAAATTCAGATAGTAGTACCTGCCACCTAGCGATTCGTCCCGTGAGGGCCGGTTTCTCAAAGATGTATTTCACGGGATCCATTTTTGAAATAAGCCACGTGGTATGACTGAGCATGTACTCCTAAGACGATGTGACGCCCATACCTAGGCACAGCACGTCCTTTCCAACATTGAGTAATTCATCTCACAGGCGGTAAACTTCTTGCTTAAATAGTAAATGGCTTGTTCCTTTTTCCCAGAGTCATCGTGCTGACCCAACACGCACCCCATAGACTCGTCTAACACAGTCATGTACAGGAAAAGAGGTCTTCCTGTTACAGGTGGCATGAGCACCGGGGGATTCGCGAGGCTCTGTTTGATTTTTTCGAAGGCCTCTTGGCAATCGCTGTTCCACAGGACCGCCTAGTTCTTATGCAATAGTTTGAAGATGGGCTCGCAAGTAGGGGTGAGTTGCAAGATAAATCTCGCAATGTAGTTCAACCTGCCCAGGAAAACCTCGAACCTGCTTCTCCGTGCATGGCTCTAGCATTTCAAGAATGGCCTTCACTTTCTCGGGATCTATCTCTATCCCTTTCTGGCTCACGATAAATACCAATAACTTCCCCGATTTCACCCCAAAGGTGCAATTGGCGGGGTTTAGTTTAAGTTGGTATTTCCGCAACCTTCCAAACAACTTGCGCAGATTGACGAGGTGTTCGTCCTCGGTCTGAGATTTGGCAATCATGTCATCTACATAGACTTCTATCTCTTTATGCATCATGTCATGGAACAACGCTACCATGGTACGCTGATAGGTTGCCCCAACATTTTTCAGCCCGAAGGCCATCACTTTGTAGCAGAATGTTCCCCATAGGGTGACGAAAGTAGTCTTCTCCACATCTTCGGGTGCCATCTTTATCTGATTATACCCTGAGAAACCATCCATAAAGGAGAAAAGGGTGAACTTGGCTGTATTATCTACCAGTATATCAATGTGTGGCAAGGGAAAATTGTCTTTAGGACTGGCTCGGTTTAAGTCCCGATAGTCTACGCACATTCGCACTTTGCCGTCCTTTTTTGGGACCGAGACGATTTGGGCTACCCATTTCGGGTATCGAGCTACAGCCAAGAAACCCGCATCGAACTGTTTTCTTACTTCTTCTTTAATTTTCAAAGACATTTCGGGTCTCATCCTTCATAGTTATTGTTTAACCGGGGAAGACCCAGGATTCAATGGCAACTTATGCTGCACAATGTCGAGGTCCAAACCTGGCATGTCTTGGTACGACCACGCAAAGATGTCTTGATATTCTTCAAGAAGGGCTATCAAACCTTGGCGGATAGGTGCGGTCATATCGGTTCCTACTTTCACTTCTTTCTTTCCCTCTCCGGTCTCTAAGTTTATCAGTTCGTTTCCCTCTTGGTGAGGCTTCATTTCACGTTCTTCCTGAGCGATCAACCTCTCTAACTCTGGTGAAAGGACATCCTCTTCCTCTTCTTCGTTTATTGTTTGACTTACTTCTCGGTCAAAATCGATTATCAAACCCTCGTTGTTAGGATCCTCAAAGAATCGACCCTCACATCTATACCATTCAAGACAAAAAACAAAAACATGCAAAATGATATGAGAAAAGGTGGGATCGCAAGAACAAATGAAACAAGATCTCTTTGTTATTTAATAAGGTAGATTTCACAAAAAAAAAAAGAGAAAGGAATCTATAGCCTCTAATTACATTGAATCAGCGGTATAGACCTCCGACTGGCTCATCACGGGCCAGTTTCCCACTTGGGAATTGGGATGGCACGGTCGTACGAAACTTGGCGGATCTTGTGGAGACTCCTCTCCTATTGCCACCACCTCTTCCTCGAACATTATCCCGACACTTGTGAAACACTGGCTAACATGGCCGGGCCATGCCCTATCTGCCCGGAGCCTTGACGGTGCATTCCTTCTTCTTGGTTTCCCGGGTTCATACCCCAACCTATATTTGTACGGGTTCCCCCTAATGTCGACCACATCGGCATTCCCGTGGCTATCCTTGCCCAAACCCATTCCGGGCTCGTAACCGTGCCTGAGCATAACCCGTGTCACCATTAGGGACGCATTAGAGAGACAATGTAGCAATGGACTAGTTTCCACAGAGGCACAACTCACCACCTCAAAGGATTGGAAAGTTGTTTCCTGTGATTCTTTCGCTGCTTCTACATATGGTGCGGAGGAGGGGCAGCTCACCAACATATCTTCTTCGCCTGACACTATCACCAAGAGTCCACCAACCGCGAATTTCAATTTCTGGTGAAGCGTCGAAGGGACCACTCCTAGCGCGTGAATCCAGGGTCTCCCCAAAAGGCAGCTGTAGGCGGGATTTATGTCCATCACTTGAAAAACCACATTGCAAGTGTGGGGGCCTATCTGAATGGGGATGTCGATTTCCCCCATCACCTCCCGCCGACTACCGTCAAAGATCGTACTACCATCGAACTCGGTTTTAGACGTGACGCATTAAAAGGAAGTTTCTCCAAGGTGGTCTTTGGCATCACATTTAAACTTGAACCATTGTCGATGAGTACCGTAGCGACGACATGGTCCATGCATCTGACAAACACATGTAGAGCTTTGTTATGTCCTCTCCCCTCAATGGGAATCTCTTCTTCCGCAAACGCGATATAATTATTGGTAGTTATATGATTAACAATGCCTTCAAAACCCTCGACTGAGATGTCGTGTGATTCCCCGAGATGAAACAGACATTTTTCACTTTCGCCTTCGCCACGAGAGACCATGCATGCTGCCTGTAGCGAATGGTGGATGAATCGTCTAGTCGTAGCCACATCTTTTAATCTCTTTGACCCTGACGGCCTATCCTTTTTGATGGCGTTTATGCTAGCCCCTCCATGACTGGCTAATGGATTGTTTTAACGTTGGGGTCCTCCTCTTGGAATGATAGCCAGCCGGCATTTATTAGGTGTTGCACCTTATACTTGAACGGCAGGCAAGAGTCAATGTTGTGTCCGGGGGCTCCACTATGGTATGCGCATGTAGCATTCGAGTTGTACCACTTGGGGTATGGTGGCTGGAAGACCTTCCCAGGTATGGCTACCACCAAATGATTTTCCAATAATGAGGGCCACAACTCGGAATATGCCATGGGAATAGGAGAGAACTCGTCTTACGGGGGGCACCGTGCATTGCTATAGCTCGCGCTAGGAGTTGTATTATTGGCTGGCCGGGGAGTGGCTGGAGCTGTGTGTAGGGCAGGTGTTTTTTCTGTTGCAGGAGGCCCTTCCATTTGAGTTGGGAGGGAACTTCCAGCTCGGATCGAAAAGTTCGGGTGGTTGTGTTGGTATGAGTTTTGGGCATTTTGGGGCGCTTTCATCCATGTCGGGGCGGTGGTGACTGCGTGGGTATCTCCTTCCTTTTTCCGTGTGCCCACCACTGGGGCTCTTCTATTGTTGTTGGGGGAAGCGTTGGAAGCATATTCAAACTTGCCTTTTCTCATTCCGGACTCGATTCTTTCTCCGGCAAAGACGAGGTTTGCAAAGTTAGCCGGCATATATCCTATCAGCTTCTCGTAGTAGAATGTGGGCAACGTATCTACCATAATCGTGATCATTTCCCTTTCAGTCATAGACGGGACGACTTGGGCTGCTAGGTCTTTCCACCTTTGAGCATATTCTTTAATGGACTCATGTTCCCGCTTGGCCATGCTCTGAAGTTGGTTCCGATTAGGAGCCATGTCTGTGTTGTATTGGTACTGCCTAATGAAGGCAGTTGCCAAGTCTTTCCCTGACCGGATCTGAGAAGCTTCCAGATTGGTATACCACGCCACTGCCGCTCCGGCTAAGCTGTCTTGAAAGAAGTGCATTAACAGCTTTTTGTCCGTTGAATATGCCCCCATCCTTTGGCAATACATCCGAAGATGACCTTTTGGACACGTCGTCCCTTTGTATTTATCAAAATCTGGTACTTTAAACTTAGGGGAATGAGGATGTCAGGTACCAGACACAGATCCGCTAAATCCGAGAACAGATAGTTGCCGAGGCCTTCTACCGCTCTCAGCCTCTCTTCAAGTAGATCAATCTTTCCCTTGTCTTTTGCAAAGGGAACAAGTTCCTTAACAGGTGCGGATAGAGACGGGACGTGGCAGACTATGTTTGGTTGGGGCAACTCATGGGGGGCTGGTTCCTTGAGGGGAAGTAGAGGGCCTAAATGGGCATCTCCTTTATCATCTTCTTGCAGAGGATAGTTGGCGTGAGGAGGGAGCTACCCTTCGAAGGTAGGGGCTTGGCTCAAATCGCCTGGAGCGGTACGGGGAGAGAAGTCTGGAGGCAAACCATAAGGGTAGGCTTGAGGACTATACCTCCGATTGAAACCCGTCGTGTTTCTGTCTCGGCCCAAGTTTATTGCGGGCTGTAGCACCAGTTCCGCTTCCCTGGCTGTATTGGAAGCGTCCGCCGTAGCATTATCTTCTATAGTTTTTTGAAGCTTTAGCATGGCCTCCGTGATAGAAGCCATTTGATCTTTTAAGGCCAATAGGTCGACCTTCATCTGTTCTTGCACTCCCTCTTCGTTATCCATCTTATTTCTGGATCAGGTGTTATAGGGGTGCCTTTGTGCTTTTTTAGTTATGGTGAGTTCCCTAAAGAAACAAACAGTGGTGAGTATGCCACCAAAACATGAATATGCTAATGAATGATCAGAGCACTTAGATCCACCTCAAGGCCTTTTTTAGATAACATGATGAGTTTCAGAACTTCTCTTTTTATAAAAAGGAACAAAGCTTTTATCTAGCCAAGATCATACAAAATTGTTACAACAGAACCTAACGGTTTCTAATTATATGGGTCATCAAATCTATCATGTGTTGACAGTAATTGATCAGCCCGTGAATTTCCTCTGGGGCTGAACACACTTCAGCGATGGCCTTTGCTTTGGCTAGTAGTCACGGGAGGTCTTGACTTCCACTTAAGGTCAAGGCGAACCTATCCATCCACATGGTCGCTTCTTGATGCAATGCATCAATCACCCTCCCTCTTGCTTCCTTCTCGGCGTACGCTTGTTCGAAGTCCTCTACTAGCTTTTGTTCATGGGTAAAAGACTGGTTTAACTCTTCTTTGTACTACCCTATTATAGCTAGCATGCTTTGCTCCATGGCTTCCAAGTGTTGGGCCAAACTCCTCTTGGATCTTGAGCAAGCAACTAACTCCTCCTTTAAGACCATGCCATGTACTCGTGACTGGTCTCTTTCCTCTCTCCGGAGCTTGAGCTCATTGTTGCTGCCCCACAAAGCACCTCAGAATTTATCTCGGCCATGCTCTTCCTTGCAAGCCCTCTTGGTTTCTCGTTCGAGGGCTCTTGCGGTAGCCGCATTTTCCTCTCGTAATTCGGCACACTCTTTCCGGACGTCTGTAGCAACTAACTTGAATTTTTCTTTGGCAAGTCTTGCCTTTCCTAGCTCTGATTTTAGAGCTTGGACTTCTTCATCCTCTTTCGGAGCTTCGAAGTTCTCCTCGTTAATAATTTTCAACTTGGAGAGCCAATCTAACCCTCGTGCATGAACTCTTAACCATTCATGGTAACCACCGATGATGCCATTACGGATGTCCCTAAGTTCTTTATCTTTCCTTAACGGGCTTTCCCACGCCTTGTGGACTCTTTGTACAATCTTGAGACTTTGCGCGCCGAAATCTCTCACAAGGAAAGGCGAGAGGCTCTCTTCCGTCGGTGCTCCCCTCATGGGGTACCCTAACTGTCTTATGGCAAGTGCGGGATTATAGTTAATACAACCCCTCGTCCCTATCAACGGAACGTTTGGGTAGTCCCCACATGAGAAGAGAACTCCCTCCTTTCCTTCCTTCCATCGAGGAAACCAGTTGATTGTGCTGCCTCCTATCCCAGCCAAGTATTGGT
Source organism: Glycine max (assembly GCF_000004515.6). NCBI lineage: Eukaryota > Viridiplantae > Streptophyta > Magnoliopsida > Fabales > Fabaceae > Glycine > Glycine max. The sequence continues at coordinate 29,776,578 of NC_038247.2, forward strand.
CCCAATCTACTTTTCTCTTTTCAATGCACGAGCGATAACTTTATAGCAGACACGGGTGCCTTATGTCTTGTTGGAATAGGTGTGAAACCAACCACACACAAAGAGCGGGTAAGCACAGACAATCCGTGCACTGTTCTTCTCGCACCTTCGGTCAAACATATCAAATAAGTCCGCCAAGATAGCTACCATCGGGCTCTCCTTGCTATGGTGATATGCAAGGAAAGCATCAATTGCGGCTAGGTCCACCAAACCATCCACGTTTGGAAAAAGGACAACCCCAAAGATTAGCAAAGCTAGTATATCCGCAAACGGGACCCACTCCTCTTGATTTGCCATATCCCTTGCCTTGCCTTCCAAGTATTTCCGCGGTAGGCCCACTACGCTGTTTCGAGTTTGCTTCATACGATCCAACTCTCTCACCGATTCTCCGACCACAGCTGCAATCTTGCTCAAGGAGGGAAGAAACCCGGAGAAAAGATACGGTTTTCTTCCCCCAAGAGGGCATCCCAAAATCTCCTCAAATTCTTCAACAGTCGGTACTATTTGGAAGTCCCCAAACGTGAAACATCTCAACGGCTGGTCATAGTATTGGGCGAGGGATACAACGGCTTCCGTAAACACCCCTGCTATGGTCAAATCTAAAATCTTTCCGTACACTTTGCGAAAGGCTTGCCTTTGGAGGGGTCCCATCAACCGTCCCAACTCCTTAAGGTTGGTGACATCTAGGTCCTTAATCTTGACTTGATAGAATCTTTTTCCGTTTTGATTTGTCCCCATCGTTTACCTAAAATAGGGGTGAATCAAGGCTCCGATATGAATGATGCAATGCGCATGCATGAAACGAAAAGAAAAACAAGTGGTAATTTACATATACGAGACCGAAAAAGATCCATCTTTTTAATACAACGTTCTAGGCATTGCGGCGCCCCCAACGTATGTATTAAAAAGTGACGCATTACTCTAGAGAGACAAAATATCGCTAGCTATATAGCAAAACTATAATTTATGTGCTATTTGCAGAAGAATGCATGAGAACAAATGGCACAGATTGTGTTTGCTCCATGCCCCTATTTGGGGACCTATAGGATAATATCTAGGGGTCTCTAATAACTACTCCCAACAATTCATATCTCACATGGCTGTTTTCTAGAGGTATCATCACTCAAGATAATAATATTGCGGCGGTATGGAATACCAGCGACAACACATTATAAAGAGAGAAATCTCTAGATGAGGTTTCACTATTATCAAGCAAGTTGGAGACCTAGCATGACCATAGATTCACCTCCACTCCTTAAATTCCCATGGACCCGGGTATAGGGCCCCTTTTTACTCAAACCCGTGGGCGCTTAGAATGCAATGTAAAAATGTGGAAAAGACAACATTTATTATATTTACACAATTCAAAACAAATCACACACAAAGTTTCACAATTCCACACTTTCCTAAAATAGGCCTAACTCACAAAAACAGTCCCTAGTGGAGTCGCCAACTGTCGCAACCTACCCTTTTGCAGGCGAGCGAGGCGACGCGGGGCTCACAGGTGCGTCTTCCAAAGGAGGAAAATGCGTGGAGTCGCCACCAACGTTTATTTGTGGAAAACGTCGGAAAAAACGAAGGAAACCGGTCATAAAGAATATTTTAGATTCGGGAGTTGTATTTACGTTTGAGGAAGGTATTAGCACCTCTCACGTTTGTCCCAAAGGACAACAGCCTTAGATTAGGATTGTGTGAAATTATGTATTTAAACCTTTTATTTCTTTTTTTATTTTTGAGGTCGACAAAAGTGAGGCTCTTGCTCCTACGTATCCTCCATCGAAGAGGAAATCATACCTACGTAGTTCTCTTTTTTAAAGGGCGAATCAAGCGATTCTTTTTACTTGGAAGGTGGTCCTTTTAAGGCGTTGGACCTTAAAATGATCCATTTTTTTCTTGGTGAGAAAAACTGAGGTATCAAACCTTAAAATCCTTTTTAGTGATTTTTTGCGGACGAGCTTGACTTTGCAAGTTGATTTTAGCCTTAGTTTCACTTTAGTTATTAGTCAATTCAATTAAGAAAGAGAAGTCCCAAAGAGAAACGTCCGATTTCTTTTTTTTGCTTTATTTACTAAAAGATATTTTTTATTATTATATTATTATTTTACCTCTTTTTGGTTTCCAACGTGGTTACGACATGACCGAACGGTCAGATTTCATTTTAACAGAAATTAGCGGATATTACAAATCAAATGATCGGTGGAAATTTATTTTATTTTTTTATTAGGCGAGAAAATGACTTAAGCAAATGACTAAAGCACATCAAAAAGGGGTACGGAAAGTAAATGAAATGAAAATAAAAGCACACGAAACAAATGGGGACCACCAAGGGTACATAGAACAAATTGAAAAGTTCGATTTTGGGAACTTAGCGGTTGAAGACCGAAGAACAGCAAAGAACGAATGACGAAAGGCGAAAAACGGTTGAAAATCTTCGCGAAATCACCCACGAAAATGTTACGGAAATGTTACGGAAGCGCCTCGGCTTGGATTTTCTTCACGGAAACAATTTTCCTCACTGATTTTAAGTGATTACGAAATGCCAAGAGGGCTGAACCCCTTCCTTCTTCACTCCTCCCTCTATTTATAGGAAAATAGGGGAGGAGCTTGCCACCCAGCTCGCCCAGGCGAGCCAGGTTGCTTCTTCCAGAAGCAACCGTCTTCTGGAGGAATATTCTGGAAGGCCCAAGTGGGCCTGGTTGCTATTTGTACCCCCTTTTTTACTAAATACACCCGCCCTTTGCTTTTTTTGGTGATTCTTTTTCCGTAACGTTACAAAACTTTACGAATTTCGTAACAATACTTGTTTTCTTTCCGTAATGTTACGGAACCTTATAGGTCATGTAATTACTCCTTTTTTAGCTTTCGGAATGTTACGGAAACTCACGGATTGCGCAACACTTCCTTACAGGTCATGTAATTACTTCCTTTTTATCAAAGAGTTTTACTTTCTGGTAATCGATTACCAGAAGGCAGTAATCGATTACCAGTAGCCAACATTCTTTTCAAACTGATTTACAAAGCTGTAATTGATTACCATAATCATGTAATTGATTACCAATGTTTTAAAACGTTAGATTTAAAATTTCAAGAGTCACAACTCGTGATAAAACATTTTCAAATCATTTCAAATGTGTGTAATCGATTACACAATACTTGTAATCAATTACCAGTGTTTCTAAATGTTTTGATTTTCAAATTTAAACATGAAGAGTCACATATGTTGATGTGTAATCGATTATACTATGATGGTAATCGATTACCAGTGACTTATTTTGAAAAATAAATTACCAAAAGTCACAATTCTTAAAGTGACTTGTTTCTGAAGATTTTTTCAAAAGTCACAACCTTTAAAGTGACTAGTTTTCAAAAGAGTCACAACTTTTAAAGTGACTAGTTTCCAAAAGAGTCTCAACTTTTAAAAAGTGACTAGTTTTGAAGAAATTGCCAAGAGTCATAAACTTTTAACTTGAGTCATCAAATGACTATAAATATGTGACCATGGTACGAATTTTAAGAAGACTGATTCCTTTCATTCAAACTCAGATTTTCTGATTCAATTATTCTCAACATCTTTCTATGAGTTTTTGCTCAATACTTTCTTTATCAAGAAAAGTTCATTGGCCAAAAACTTGTGTTATTCTTCTTCTTCATTCCTTCTCCCTCTTGCCAAAAGAATTCAAAGAACTAACTGTCTGAGAATTCTTTTGATTCTTTCCTCCTCCCTCTATACAAAAGATTTCAAAGGACTAATCGTCTAAGATATCTTTTGTTTCACCCTACAAAGATTTCAAAGGACTAACCGCCTGAGATATCTTTGTCTTGACACATTGGAGCGTACATCCTTTGTGGTACAAGTAGAGCGTACATCTACTAGGGTTGTAATACTGAGAACAAGAGAGGGTACATCTCTTGTGGATCAGTTCAAGTGGAGCATACATCCACTTGGTGTTACACTGACCACAAAGGAAGGGACATCCTTTGGGGCTCATTGCTTGTAAAGGATTTTACAAGGTTAAAGGAAATCTCAAGAACCGGTGGTTGCTTGGGGACTGGACGTAGGCACGGGTTGTGGCCGAACCAGTATAAATCTTGTGTTTGCTTTCTTCTTCCCTACACTTTTTCCTTTTCCACTGTGTACTTTTTATTTCCGCTTTACTTTTGTCTAAGTTATTGTTTTTGTTCTTTACTTTCTCATAACTTAGTAGTAAAGCCTAATTGAATCTAGTAATATTAAGAAGGATAAATTTTTAATTAGTCAAGACACATTAATAATTAATTCAACCCCCCCTTCTTAATTATTCTGAGGCCACTTGATCCAACAAGTGGTATCAGAGCAGGTATCTTGAGAAAAGTTTCACAACTTCAAGATTCATGGCCTCCTCAAATTCTCTGTTTCCCAAAGGAAACTCTATCCATAGGCCACCTATCTTTAATGGTGAGGGTTACCACTACTAGAAAACCCAAATGCAAATCTTTATTGAACCCATAAACTACAACATTTGGGAAGCCATAGAAATAGGACCTTATGTTTCCCTCCACAATAGATGGAAGCACATCAACAGGCACAACAATAGAAAAACCTAGAGAGAAATGGTCTGAAGAAGATAAAAGAAGAGTTCAATATAATCTTAAAGCCAAAAACATTATTACTTCTGCCCTAGGAATAGATGAGTATTTTAGAATCTCAAACTGCACAAGTGCTAAAGAAATGTGGGACACACTTCAACTCACACATGAAGGCACAACTGATGTTAAGAGATCTAGGATTAATACACTGACCCATGAATATGAACTTTTTAGGATGAACACAAATGAAAACATTCAAAGCATGCAGAAAAGATTCACACACATAGTTAATCACCTTGCCTCCTTAGGAAAAACCTTTCCTAATGAAGATTTAATTAATAAAGTTTTGAGATGCTTAAGTAGGGAATGGCAACCCAAGGTAACTGCCATTTCTGAAAGTAAAGATCTTTCTTCTATGTCTCTTGCCACACTTTTTGGCAAATTACAGGAGTGCAACCAACTTGGTCACATCAAAGCAAATTTCCCCTCAAATGAGCAATGGCCTGAGAAGAATAATAAGAAAAGCCATGAAGCAAGAAGAAAATGAAGATGAAGAATCAGAAGATGAAGAAGACTTCTCACTCTTTGTGAAGAAGTTTCACAAATTTGTCAAAAATAGAAGAATCGAGAGGCGTCAAAATTTCAACCATGGAAAAAGATCCCATGAAGGCTCTCCAACTCTTAGATGCTACAAGTGCAACCAACTTGGTCACATCAAAGCAAATTTCCCCTCAAATGAGCAATGGCCTGAGAAGAATAATAAGAAAAGCCATGAAGAAAGAAGGACCAAGAAGGCTTACATCTCTTGGGATAACAATGATTCATCCTAAGGATCTGAAAAGGAGTAAATCAACCTTCTAACAAAAGACTATGAAAGTGAAGAGGACATCACTCAAAGGGATTAAAATAAAGATGGCAATATGATTTCCATTTCATTCCAATGATGAAGATCAAACATTCCAATCACAAAAAAGATATTATCTTATCCAATTACTCAATTAAGTGGTTCAGTTCATTGATTTTGGATTATTAACATGATGACTAACCGCCTGAAATATCTTTGTCTTAACATATTGGAGCTAGGGGTGGGAATAGGCCAGGCTAGGCCAGGCTTTGAAAGGCTTGAGCCTAGCCTACGATGAATTTTTTAAGCCTGAGCCTGGCCTATAGCCTATCAACGGCTTTTATTTTGGTTCGGCCTGGCCTTTTTAAAAGCCTAGTCTGGCCTCATAGCCTTTTTAAAAGCCTTCTTCACATTAAATCTATATATAGGGCGGCCTATCAGGCTTGTAAGGCTTTCTAATAAGTCTAAGCCTGATTTATTTAATTTAATAGGCATTTAAAAAAGCCTTAGCCTAACCTTTTAATTAAATAGGCCAGTTCAAGCCAGGCATTACATAGGCTAGGTCGTAGGCCCCTGTAGGCCGGCCTAGCCTATTCCCACCCCTAATTGGAGCCTACATCCTTTGTGGTACAAGTAGAGTGTACATTTACTTGGGTTGTAATACTGAGAACAAGAGAGGATATGATGTAAGCTCCATTGGAGCTTGTAGGCCTAGGATCTTCTTCATCAATGGATTCCTTTTCTTCTTGGAAGATAAATGGCAGCAGAATGGAGAAGGAAGAGAGAGAGGAGACGCCACTTCAAGTAGAAGATGAGTCTAGAAGAAGCTCACCACCATAGGAGGCCATGGATAAGAGCTTGGAGGAAGAAGGAGATGAATGAAGGGAGAGGAAGAGAAGAGCACGAAATTTTGTGCTCTAAAAGAACTCTGAAATCTGAAGTTAATATTCAAATGATCAAAGTTTAAAAAAATGCACACACATGACCTCTATTTATAGCCTAAGTGTCACACAAAATTGAAGGGAAATTCAAATTTCACTTGAATTTGAAATTCAATTTGTGGAGCCAAACTTTGGAGCCAAAATTTCACTAATTATGATTAGTGAATTTTAGTTATGGTTCAGCCCACTAATCCAAGATCAATTCCAAGATTCTCCACTAAGTGTGCTTAGGTGTCATGAGGCATGAAAAGCATGAAGGACATGCACAAAGTGTGACTATATGATGTGGCAATGGGGTGTAGTAAGCAAATGCTCACCTCCCCCTCTAAAATTTAATTGGATTGGGCTTCTACCAATTCAATTAAATTTATTTCCAACCACACACATCAAATATCCACTTAGTGCATGTGAAATTACAAAACTACCCTTAATACAAAAACTAGTCTAGGTGCCCTAAAATACAAGGGCTGAAAAAATCCTATATTTCTAAGGTACCCTACCTACATTATGGAGCCCTAAATACAAGGCCCTAAAATAATGAAACCTTAATCTAATATTTACAAAGATAAGTGGGCTCGTACTTAGCCCATGGGCCCGAAATCTACCCTAAGACTCATCAGAACCCTAGGGCCTTCTCTTGCATCTCTGGCCCAATCTACTTGCAGTCTTCTATCCAATACCCTTGCAGGGTAGGATTGCATCATTCCCTCCCCCTTGAAAATGATTTGACCTCAAATCCCGAGGTTCTTGAAACTCATTAATTCTTTCCTCAACACCTATAAAAAGAATAAAAACATATGTATTAGTTATGTTGGGTATGTTAGAGTACGGTAAGGACTGAAAACCCCTTTCCTGGCCATCTTCCCATAAGAGAATATAGTTCCTCACCAACTCAATGAGTGGTGCTACAAGTATAGAAAAATATGGGACAAACCTTTTGTAAAAGTTTGTTAACATATTGAAACCCCAAATTTCCCTTATACTTGGTGGAGTAGGCCACTCAGGAATGACCTATATTCTCTTAGGGTCCATGGGAAGCCCTTGATCACTATTTAAAAAGTTAAGGAAAGTAATGGAATAAAACATACCTTTTTCTTTATTTTCATGTTGATTATTCCTACAAAAAAAATACGACAAACCTAAGGTGTCCCATATGAGTACCTAAGTTTGTATTGAAACTAAAAATAAGAACAAACCTACCTAATGAGTCCCTATGTACACAAATCATGAATTTGTTGGGTGCACGAGTGATTTCACAAAAGAGGGTTGCACCACTCAAAACATTCATCATACCACCTATTTTAGGGATTTGGTGCCTAATAATACCTATTTTGGGCACCAACAAAGCACAAGGATTTAAGCTCTTGCGAACCAAACCCTCATCCAACAACTCCTTTACTAGAGGAATAAACTCAAGCCCAAGAGGTGTGGCAATGCTAACAAGTGTCTTTTTACAAAGGAGAAAATGTGGAGGTTGTCTAAGAAGGCAAATTTCTTTAATATTTGTCTTTATTTCAAAATTTCTTTCCTTCTTAGCTAACGTCTTGGAGGAGACACTTACCTCCTTACACTCCTCCTTAACCATTAAAGGTTTTCCTTCTTCTTGGGGGTAGATTTCTTCACTAGATTCTTCCCCTTTTGCTTCAAATGTCCAACGCCTTAACGATTCTCTCCTTTTAAAAATCAAGAGATCGTTCAAAGGTCCAATGCCTTAACGATTCTCTCCTTTCAAAAATCAAGAGGTAGTTTCAAGGTCCAACACCTTAACGTTTCCCTCCGTTTTTCAAAAATCAAAATATCATTTTGTTCATAACTAAAATCAATCTTTCAAGAAAGATAAAAATAATGTAACACCACAAAATTTCAGACTTAAAGAACTACATAGGTCAGATTTCCTCATCGCGCTTGAGGATATGTAGGAGCAGGGGCAACACCCTTGTCGATCCCAAAAAAATAAAAAATATAAAAAGGGAAAATACGTAAAAAAATATAAAAAAGGGAAAATACATAAATATTGAAGTCATGCTTTGCACACTCGATTAGAGGTTGCCATCCCTTATGACGGGCGTGTGGGGTGGTAATACCTTCCCCGTGCGTAAACAACTCCCGAACCCTCATTTTCAAAATGTGCAGACCTTTCTCTTTTTGGTTTTTCTAGTGTTTTCCTCAAATAAATGTTGGTGGCGACTTTGCTCGTTTTCTCCCTTGGAGACAAACTCATATGCCCATCGAGTTGGCCTTTTTGCGCCCCCGCCGAAGGGCAGCTTGTGACAGTTGGTGACTCTACTGGGGACTGTTAGAGAGTTAGGTCATTCAGTCAGTGTGCAATGTTTTTAACATGACTTCTTCTTTATTTATTTTCCCTTTTCCCTTTTATCTTTTATGTTGTCCATATTTGTACATAACCTTTGTTGTGTTGTTGTGTTTGGTGTGTGTTTGTCTATCGATTACATTCATTGTTAGAAATACTTTTTTCTACACACACATGGCACCTACACCTCGCACACACATTGAGATATTAGGCCCTATACCCAGGTCTATGTGAGCCGTAAGGAGTGGAGGTTGATCTGTGGTCATGTTGGGTCTTCGACTCGCTTGATGATAGTGAAGCCTATTCTAGAGTTTTTCTCTTTTGGTGATGCATTGTTGATGATAGTCCCTATCGCCACAATGTATTACATAAGACAATGATATCTCTAGAAGCCACTAAAGTTACTCGAAACCACCCTTTGGAATTATCACTAGAAGTGGACTTTTGGATCCTTTCCATTAGGTTCCTCAATTAGGGGGCAAGTAGCAAACTCACTCTGGCATGTTCCTTGATCGCATCATGCATCTCTTCATGGCATCGTAATGGACATATCATTCCTGGATTTATCGTTTATCATATTCATGCATTGCATTTTCATAATGATGCAATCCTACCCCCCAAGGGCATTGGATAGAAGACTCCAAGAAGATTGGGCCAAAGATGCAAGAGAAGGCCCTAGGGTTCTCATGAGCCATAGGGTAGATTTCGGGCCCATGGGCTAAGTATGAGCCCACTTATCTTTATACATATTAGACTAGGATGTCATTATATTTGATCCTTGTATTTTAGGGCACCTAGACTAGCTTTTGTATTAGGGGTAATTTTGTAATTTCACATGCACTAAGTGGATATTTGATGTGTGTGGTTGGAAATAAATTTAATTGAATTAGTAGAAGCCCAATCCAATTAAATTTTAGAGGGGGAGGTGAGGATTTGCTTACTACACCCCATTGTCACATCATATAATCACACTTTGTGCATGTCCTTCATGCTTTACATGCCTCATGACACCTAAGCACACTTAGTGGAGAATCTTGGAATTGATCTTGGATTAGTGGGCTGAACCATAACTAAAATTCACTAATCATAATTAGTGAAATTTTGGCTCCAAAGTTTGGCTCCACAAATTCAATTTCAAATTCAAGTGAAATTTGAATTGAAATTCAAATTTTCCTCCAATTTTGTGTGACACTTAGGCTGATGCAAGCTCCATTGGAGCTTGTAGTGATGCAATCCTACCCCGCAAGGGCATTGGATAGAAAAACTCCAAGTAGATTGGGCCAGAGATGCAAGAGAAGGCCCTAGGGTTCTTATGAGCCTTAGGGTAGATTTCGGGCCCATGGGCTAAGTACGAGCCCACTTATCTTTGTAAATATTAGATTAAGGTTTCATTATTTTTGGGCCTTGTGTTTAGGGCTCCATAATGTAGGTAGGGTACCCTAGAAATATAGGATTTTTCAGCCCTTGTATTTTGGGGCGCCTAGACTAGTTTTTGTATTAGGGGTAGTTTTGTAATTTCACATGCACTAAGTGGATATTTGATGTGTGTGGTTGGAAATAAATTTAATTGAATTGGTAGAAGCCCAATCCAATTAAATTTTAGAGGGGGAGGTGAGCATTTGCTTACTACACCCCATTGCCACATCATATAGTCACACTTTGTGCATGTCCTTCATGCTTTTCATGCCTCATGACACCTAAGCACACTTAGTGGAGAATCTTGGAATTGATATTGGATTAGTGGGCTGAACCATAACTAAAATTCACTAATCATAATTAGTGAAATTTTGGCTCCAAAGTTTGGCTCCACAAATTCAATTTCAAATTCAAGTGAAATTTGAATTTCCCTCCAATTTTGTGTGACACTTAGGCTATAAATAGAGGTCATGTGTGTGCATTTTTTTCAACTTTGATCATTTGAATATTAACTTCAGATTTCAGAGCTCCTTTTGAGCACAAAATTTCGTGCTCTTCTCTCCCTCTCCCTTCATTCATCTCCTTCTTCCTCCAAGCTCTTATCCATGGCCTCCTATGGTGGTGAGCTTCTTCTAGACTCATCTTCTCCTTGAAGTGGCATCTCCTCTCTCTCTTCCTTCTCCATTCCGCTGCCATTTATCTTCCAAGAAGCAAAGGAATCCATTGATGAAGAAGATCCTAGGCCTACAAGCTCCAATGGAGCTTGCATCATGTGGTATCAGAGCATCTTCATCTAGGTGATGTTCTTTTGCTTCCTCTATCTTTTTGTTCGGTGAATTCTCTTTAATTCCTTGTTCTTCATCTTATTCTCCATGTATATCCTCCATTGTCTTGTGGTTTGGTGCTGTTTAGAGTAGATTCAAAAAAAAAATAAACTGATTAAATCTTAGATCTACACTTGTTCTTGCATTTCTATGGTTCAAATTTTGTAGATCTACTCTTGAATCTTGTTTTTGTGTTGATTTTAGGTTCTATCAATTTTCATTCATAATATTCTTGTGCTGAACCTTTAGATCTAAATTTTGTTCCAAAATATTGATTAGAAAAAAAAAACACAAAAATCTAAGTGTAAATCACTTAATCTATGTTGTCTTAGAGTCATGTTTAGTCATAGTAATTGTCACATTATGCTCTAAGTTTGTGTTGAATTTTTATTTTGTTTTTTGAATTCTAGATACATTTTTTCATGTATTCTTGTCATTCTTAGCCTATCTTTTGAATTTTGAGTCTAATTCATGCATGTTATTTAGTTCATAACATGTTCTAAATCAATTCCTAGAAGTAGTCTTGTTGTTGAACTCTTTTTTGTTTTCTAAGATTCCTACATGATGCCTATGATGAAGTTGAGATGTGGTGTTGAGTTGTGGCTGGATTTGTGAATCAAATAAGTCTTAAGCTCTCTTGAATTGTGTTATTCAAGATAATTGAGCATAAGCAAACACAAATTGTAACTATCCAAGCCTTAAGCAACATAAACACTACTCTTGATTTCTAGGTTGAAATCGCTGGTGCAGGCAGCTTGAACATACAAAAGTGTATAAATTACTGGGAATTGGTCACTACGTTTTTTGAGCTGAAACTTTTACTGAATTTTTTAGACATCTGGACCAAAATTATAAAAAAAGAACCAAGCGATTTGGATTAAAGGAAAAATAAAGAAAAATCTCACAAGTTGGCAGAAAAATCAGTATCCAGGAAAAAAAAAAGTGAAAGGAAAGTGTGCTTGTTGTTTTGGCTCAAAATTTGTTCTATAATTGGTGCCTATTTTATACCAATCCTAGTTCTGAAATTTCAATTGAAAATTATTGTGAAAACAAGTGCCAAAACTAGAGGTTTCTTGAGTCGTTTTTTTTTTTTTTTTTAGTTTTTCTACTCTACTCTAGAGCCATTCTAGGTTTCTCTTTGAGTCCTAGCTTGCTTTTTTGTGCTTTCCATTGCTTTAATTGTTGAATAATCCTTGGAAATTTGTCTTGTTAAAACTCTATTGGTTTAGCTTTCATTTCATTTTTTTTGTCTTTGGTTATTGCTTGTCTCTTTGTTTCCTTGCTTGTGAGTTGCCATATAGGGAATTGGAAAGGAGGATTGGTGCCATATCTTGAAGAATTTGAGTCAAGAAGCAAGGGGCCAACCACCTTAAGAGCTATTGGACTAAGAAGCACTCCAAATTGAGTGAAACACTAAAGAGAGAATAGCCACCACAATTGAGGACTTTTTTCTTTGTAATTTTGTAATTGGCAATTTGCTTTGCTTTCAAATTTTGTAACAAAAAGGCCTTTCATTGGAAGTAAGTTGGGAGCCTCCGCTAGGTCACCCTACTTCCATTTGTGTGTAATAATTTTAGGCAATTTTCCCTTAGGATAGTGAGTGTTTTGTTGGGAACCTTAAATGAGGTCATCCAAACACTCTTAGGATCCGCCTAGTTTGCATTTCTTGCACTTTAATTTCTTGCTTACTTTCATAGCTTATTTCCTTTACCCTCCATTGTCAAACCGCCTAGATAGCTTTCCTTTTACCAATTAGTTTTTACCTTATCTTTCACACCTTTTTTAGTGTTTATTTTGGCTAGTTTCAACCATAGTTTCTTTTACCTTTTTTTCAAACCCCCAACAAGAAAGAACCATAACTTAGGAACCAACATGAGTCTTCATTCTTCATCTAGTGTTAATGGTGAGGGTTCTACTCCTAAGGACCCCTTGTATAAGATATTAGATGAGTTGAGATCCCTTAAGTTGTGGAAAGAAAAACAAGAGAGAAAAGAAAAAGGTAAAAAAAGAGTGGAAGAAATAAGTCAAGATGAAAGAAAGAAAATAAGAGAGGAAGAAAGAAGAAAAATAATGAAAGAAATGAAAAGAGAAAAACATGTCTCCTATAGTAGTCGTAACTCTTGCAAGAGCCTAAGTGAAGAACTTCGTGACTATTATGAAGGAAGGCATAGGTCACATCTTAGACCTCACTCCCATAGGAGAGAAAATGAAAGAAAGCCTCAAGAGGTTAACATTAAACTCCCATACTTCCATGGGAAGGACAATGTAGAGGCTAATTTAGATTGGGAAATAAGGGTAGAGCAACAACTTAAAAGGAAGTCTACTTCAAAATCTTATGGCTCTCACTCTTATCAAAAGAAAGACCAAGGTCAAGGAATCTTAGGGGTGAGACCTTCTAAGCCCAAAGATGATAAGGGGAAGACAATAGAAAAGCAACCCCTTAAGGTTAGTATGCAAGAAAAGACTAGCTCCATGAAGTGCTTTAAATGTCTTGGAAGAGGACACATTACTTCTCAATGCTCCACCAAGAAAACCATGATTATGAGGGGCCAAGACATTTATAGTAGCCAAGATGAGGCTACTACTTCACCTTCCTCTAGTAAAAGTGAAGAAGCAAAAGGGGAAGAATCTAGTGAAGAGATCTACCCCCAAGAAGAAGGACAACCTTTAATGGTTAAGGAGGAGTGTAAGGAGGTAAGTGTCTCCTCCAAGAGGTTAGCTAAGAAGGAAAGACATTTTGAAAGAAAGACAAATATTAAAGAAATTTCCCTTCTTAGACAACCTCCACATTTTCTCCTTTGTAAAAGGACACTTGTTAGCATTGCCACATCTCTTAGGCTTGAGTTTAATCCTCAAGTAAAGGAGTTGTTGGATGAGGGTTTGGTTCGCAAGAGATTAAATCCTTGTGCTTTGTTGGTGCCCAAAATAGGTATTATTAGGCACCAAATCCTTAAAATAGGTGGTGTGATGAATGTTTTGGGTGGTGCAACACTCTTTTGTAAAATCACTCGTGCACCCAACATCTTCATGATTTGTGTACATAGGGACTCATTAGGTAGGTTTGCTCTTATTTTTAGTTTCAATACAAACTTAGGCACTCATATGGGACACCTTAGGTTTGTCATACTTTTTGGTAGGAATAATCAACATGAAAATACAGAAAAAGGTATGTTCTATTGCTTTACTTTTCTTAATTTTTTAAATTGTGATCAAGGGGTTCCTATGAACCCTAAGAGAATAAAGGTCATTCCTGAGTGGCCCGCTCCACCAAGTGTATGAAAAATTTGGGGCTTCCAAGACTTAACAAACTTTTACAAAAGGTTTGCCCCATATTTTTCAATACTTGTAGCACCACTCATTGAGTTGGTGAGGAACCATGTTCCTTCATGGGAAGATGCCCAGGAAATGAGTTTTCAGACCTTACCTTACTTCAACATACAAAACACCACTAATACATATGTTTTTGTTCTTTTTACAGGTGTTGAGGAAAAAAGCGCAGAGTTTCAAGAACCTCGGGATTTGAGGTCAAATCCTTTTCAAGGGGGAGGGAATGATGCAAT